>NC_087312.1:1823750-2153333 GCF_037043105.1 Vanessa tameamea | reverse complement strand
GTATAAACGTATGAATGTCCTACGGATAGGTCAAAGGCCGATTATTAAACAAGTTACTCACGTAGAATGAGAGGTAATTAAAATTGTGACCTCGACGTAGAGTAGCGTGCTCGTAATTTATCAATGCAACTATTGATCAACGAATATACGTGTCTAATTTTGAATGGTAGAGACGTATTTTTGATATAATATTGAAAGAAAAGGCAAGACAAGATAATCAGTGGCCAGAGCATATATATTTGCATGTAGAGTATATAGAGACTAAAAGAGTAAATATATGTAACTCGAGTTATTCCAGAAACAATAATAATAATGAAGTTCCTGAAATATATTATGTAGTTATTTGTTCATTAGTTTAACTATTTTGTATGCATTTCGTTTATGGCAGCGACGATAAAAATAAAATTGCGTATTATGAGAACATAGCTCGTAAATAATTTTTTTCTGCCTTATAAATTTGAAACGTCTGCGGTTTAGATCTTTTGTATTTCATAGCGGAACGGTCGTCAATTTAACGACGCTACTCGTCAACGGCACTAGCCGTCAACGAACAAGCCATTGACAGCTTTAGGAGAAAGCAACAATGTCGATAAACGCTTTGTCGTTTATGTTTATGACTTTTATAAGAATCGAGAGTCGTAAATTGTAAACGGAATAAAGGTAACGTAAAATGAAAACATGCGGTTCCAGTGTCAGGTCTGAGAGATTATTTGAGGTAACTGGTACATAAACATAAAATATAATCAGCCTATAAATTTCCTACTGCTGGGCTAAGGCCTCTTCTCCCGTTGAGGAGAAGGTATGGAGCATATTCCACCACGCTGCTCCAATGCGGGTTGGTGGAATACACATGTGGCAGAATTTCGTTGAAATTAGACACATGCAGGTTTCCTCACGATGTTTTCCTTCACCGCCGAGCACGAGATGAATTATAAACACAAATTAAGCACATGAAAATTCAGTGGTGCCTGCCTGGGTTTGAATCCGAAATCATCGGTTAAGATGCACGCGTTCTAACCACTGGGCCATCTCGGCTCGAGGTAACTGGTACTGTATGTTTAAAGGCGTGAATGCAAATGGGCCATGTTAAAAATAAGTTAAGTGTTAGCAATTGCTTATACAACGGATTTTAATAGTCGGTAGTTAAAACACATTAATTACGACCGAAAATTTTTGACTCGAACTCGAGCAATCACTGATGAATTTTCATGTGCTTCACTTGTGTTTATAATTCATCTTGATCGTGGAGGGTATCGGAACAAGCTCCATACCCTTTCTCAAAATGAGATGAGGTTTTATCCAGCAGTGCGTCATTAACAGGTCTTTACGTTTTGGAATTCGAAAGGTACGTCAATTCTATGATTGCATACACATTTTTTTTTTTAATAATATTTATAAGGAATTACTAATATTCCTATTTACCACTCCAGTTAACATTAAGTTTGTGTTAGGAGTAGGCACGACAATAACCCAAGGGGTCAGGATCGATCTTGCTACTTTTTACATTTCTAGGCGGCCCTACATTGCGCAAAACAATAAATATAATTCACAAATTTTAACACTATTGGTCATTACTAATAATAATATTATACTAAGTAGATTTATAAAATATATTGAGAAATTAGCTCAAACAGCAGAGTGAAGTTTTCTTACACTTCAAAGCAAGTCAAACCTTTAATTTTTTCCGTATAATAACTTATAACTTGATAGTCTTAACCTACATTTAAAATACTAGCTCTTCGAGCCGTTTTACGTACGGGTAAAATTCATAACTAGGTCATCAAATACCCCTTCCATTTCGTCCACTGAAATTTAAATTTTCAAAAATCCTTTTTAGTGAGTAGTTCAGGGGTATAGTTTCGTAGATTTCGTAAATGTGTATAGATTAATTTAAATATCACATAAGGTGGCAATTAATCAGCAAATCGTTATCAATTAATGATATAACAACAATACAAATAAGCCAGCATGATTCGTTAAGAATTCATTCATTGCTATAATTCTTATATCAATTAATTCACGATATTACCTAATATACATACCTATTCGATATGAATTGTGACTAATATTTTATTTTTAAATCTTTAGGATGATTAAAACGGTAACAATATACATTTCATAATCATCGTTCTGAATAATCATTTGGAGTTCTTGCATTTCTTAGAATGTGATATGATCTAGATTCTAGCATATATTCAATGAATTTATGCGTAACCTTTGCAACTTGTGGATGAAACACATTTAACTATTATCAAAATGCAAAAATAATTCAACAAAAACTTTTATAAAGAATGAAATAATATTATATTTCACTGCAAAGCGTGCTAAAAATCCATTTTAAAACCAACTATATAATTAGCGGCCTTATTGTTTAGCAACTGTTTAATTAAACACTGATTTCTCTTTCTGCCATCAGTGATTCGACATTTGAAAAAGGAGATTATACATTACTTTACTACTTAACCTGAACAAAATTAGTGCGTAAAGCCGTTAGTGTATATTTGAAATCATACGTGAGACTAAAAACAAAATTAAAATATACTTGAAACTACTAGACTAAAAACTATGTGAAGCTACCACCCGGTTCGGAAACAAAAATTACAATTGGTGATACAGATTTTACGTACAGTGACGTAGCTATCGAGGATCAGGTGGGCAAGTGCACCAGGGCCCCGGGACTCAGGGGGCTCTCTAACCTAAGCTTTGAAAATAGCTTTGAATAGAGATGACGTATGGATTTAGCCTACTAATGATAAGTTCAACTCACCCTATCCTGTATCCTATTCTTATTTTGATGGGCAATATAAGGTAAAGGGGGAGGGGGTGTAAAAAGGGGATGAGGGTCCGATTATTTTTCTATGCACGGGGCCCTTGCCCACCTAGCTACGCCACTGGTGATACGGTTTTGTGCAAGACCGCCTGGGTAGGTACCATCTACTCATCAGATATTCTACCACCAAACAGCAATACTTATTATTATTATGTTTAGGTTTGGGGCGGTAGGGCACATAACAGATTAGCCCCCAAGGTTGGTGACGCATTGGTTTTATTTACGGAATGAGTGATATTTCTTACAGCAACAATGCCTACGTGCAGTGGTGTCCCCTCACTAAAAACTGGTCCATTTCTACGTTCATCTAACTATTACATAAAAATAATTCTAACACAACCACACATTGAGTTTTCAAACGTTTAATTATGACAATAAATGGGTTTATTCCCAAATAATTAACGCAAGAACGCTGTGAAATGACCGAGCAGCAAAGTATGAGCAAATCGAAAGCCATTAATATCTCATAATTTTACTATTCTGACGTGTCTTTAAAAAATATAAATGAACGGATTTGTTATTTGCGGTATTCGCTTTATTTATTTATATAAATGTGTCAAATGTAATATAAGAGCTCCTTTACATATGCCACGTTCGAACAATTCATTCAAATAAACAATACCTTAAGCGGCGTGTCGCAATAAGGCTAATTAGTACATAAAATAAAAAACAATAAAATATAGGACACATTATTCGATAAAAATTAAAAACAAAGATAGTCGAATACATATTCATTACTCTATACAGCGTCGAATTAGGTCAGTAAGTAGGTATTTAATACACGTGTGTATAATAAAAGGTTACTATAATACTCATATAAGAACTGTTTCTAGGTGATTGTAATCGGTCAATCTACATTCCGAATCAGGGGCGAATTTACGTTTAGTAATTAGCCTCCTAAATATCGATTTGAGATTGCTTGTAAGAACAGATTCAAATAAAGTATATTTTGTTTTAAATATCCCAACCTAAGAACTAACCTCCATTACAATAATATAACAACAGACCTCCAAAATAAATGACGGTTTGTTGTATCGATCAATTTAATTGAACTTCTATCACCTGTGTATTTATAACTAATATTTATATATAATATGATAAAGACGGCAAATACATTTTTTTTTTTTATGTTAATGGTGGCAAACCAGCAAGAGGCTCATCCAATGGAAACTACTACTGCTCATGGACATTTGCAACACCGGGGGGCTTGCAGGTGCGTTACCGGCCTTTCAGAAAGGAGTACGCTTTTCTTGAAGGTTCTCAAGTCGTATCGGTTCGGAAAAACCGCCGTCGAAAGCTGGTTCTTCAGAATGGTTGTGCGAGGCCGAAAATATCTTAAAAATCGCGCTGTTGTGGTTTTTCGGACCAGTTCATTAAATTTTATAAAAAATTTAGAAGTCATTTCTATCAATCCGTTGGGATTTGGTGACTCAATTCAATATTAAGTATTTATTTAATTATTTTACATTGTATCACGTTTTTCGTAATCTTTTCTTTCCGATTGATGAAGATAATGTTTATGATAAAGATAAATCAACCAGAAAGAAAAGATTAAACTAAAAGACTATAACACATTTCGGTTAATAATATTATATAAATTCATGAAATTGTTTTATCTTGATTATGATTTGTTATCAAAGAAACAGTTTCGATGAAAATAATATCAACACCTAACACTAGACAAAAATTATTACTAAAAGGTAAATAAATAAATGTTAAGAATTTGATAAGACTTAAAAAACAAATGAAAATTAAATTCTTTTTAATGACTCTTTTGTTTGGTGTAAATAAGTACAATAAATGTTTTTATTTAGTATAAATATCAGTATAAATAACATCTCTTATGTAAAAAAAAAAATTAAATACAAATAATTCAACGTGACGTATCTTGAGATAAAATATCATTGCAGATAATGACGATACTATCAGATATAAAAAAAAAAAAACTTCAATGAGCGCTCTCCTTAAAGCGGATTATCTCGTGACGTAATACAGTTGTAATGGAGTGTTATTACTATACCGTAAAATGAATTACAGACAATTTAAACATTGTATACTTTATCATTCGCACATATAGCTGAACACAAGTTAATTAAGTAGGTAACGACATCCCTGTTCTACTACATAGTATTTTTATTCCGACGAATTCTGTGGCTGTACATTTTTTCTATACCCTTTTTTATCTCGCTGGAAAAATGCGTTGTGCGTCTCCCCCACGTGGAAATGGGGGGTTATGTGTGATGTATAGATGTATGATGTATATATATATCGATTCAAGAGGAAGGCTTATATGTATAAAACATGCACAATATAGTAGAGAAGCACTGATTATTATTTTAAAGGTTTCTAAAGTGATGTCGTAAATAAGCACATTTTTTTCTCATACATTGCAAGCGCTGGCTGAACCCTACGCGATAGATAAGAATCCGTTCAGTGGTTTAGCTGTGAAAGTGTAACAGACAGACAGACAAACAAAGTTACATTCTTATTTATAATATTAGTATAAATATATAAATAGTTGTTTGTTGTTTTTAGCGATTAATCAAGCAATTAGTATATATTTATCCGAATGACATTGGATTTGTACAAATTTCGATGTTAGTAGGTTCTTATGCAAATCTATCTGGGTAGGTACTACCCATTCAATAAATATTCTACCGCCAAGCAGCAATACATCCTTCAACGATATATGTATGGATGTATGCTTTTGTTATGAGTAGACCGTCTTGATTTCCACAAATTACCGAGCCAAGGTAATATATAACACATATATTCATGGACACGACTTCTAAGAAGAAATCCTAGTACGAAGATTTAATATATGAGTGGATACCTACAAGTCGGGCTTACACAAAGCCCTATCACCAAGTAAGCAACGACAAAAATCTATTTAATATTGAAAGTAAAATGCCTTCGATGCCTACGTGCACGAGCACACGTTGCCAATCCTCCTAATAAATAAATTGATCGAATTATTTAATAAACACCAAAACACTAGTACTATAAACAGGTGGTCGAACATTGTGCAAGCACGTCTGACCGGTGCCACATATTCTACCGACAAACAATTACATTAACATCAACAGCCTGTAAATTTATTACTGCTGGGCTAAGGCCTCCTCTCCCTTTGAGGAGAAGGTTTGGAGCATATTCCACCACGCCGCTACAATGCGGTTTGGTGGATACACATGTGACAGAATTTCGTTGAAATTAGACACATGCAAGTTTCCTCACGATGTTTTCCTTCACCGCCGAGCACGACATGAATTACAAACACAAATTAAGCGCACGAAAATTCAGTGGTGCTTGCCTGGGTTTGAACCCGTAATCATCGGTTAAGAAGCACGCGTTCTAACCACTGGACCATATCGGCTCAACAGTACTGTATCGGACAAACAGTACTGTACTCATTATTGTTGTGTTCCGGTTTGAATATTGAATGAGCAAGTGTAACTACAAGTACAGAGGTTAGAGGTTTCAAATTCTTAGAACATAAATACTTCAATCGGAACTAATCAAATGCATAATATATTTTTTCCACGTCCACGTGACGTCCACTTTTTAAACTATTATTACAGTAAATTCCGTTAATTCAAACAACGATCGCAAACTCGAAACAAAATTACTATAAAAACTAAAAGTACTCATAAATAGCACTAAAATAGGTTTACGGGGCACATAGCGTTGTAAAAAGTCACAGGTTCGATCCTAGCCCCTTGTCGTCCCCACTCCTAGCGCAAGCATTAAAGAACATTAGTAATTCCTAAAACAGTTTTCTAGTAGCAGTACATACTATCGCATAATCAGAAACTTTGAAAATTACATTCATGATAAGAAATGATGGCATAAAGTAAATTTTAATTATCTTTATAATTATTTAGTTATTCTTGATGTCTTAATACACAGTAGCACTGTATTCAGAGATAAGACCACACGGTAATAAATTATAAGCAGGAAAATACTAGATGCATGAAGAATTTGAAACAGAAATAAAAATTAGAATTTGTACAAACAATGTAATCATTGTAGGCGTCAATTTTATATGCAGAGATAACGTGACCACGTGTAGAGCGAGGAGCGAGTGAGAAATACTATTTTAATAACATTATAGTTAAGGTCCCCAATACTCTTAACAAATGGTCAGTTTATCGCAATCGAAACGGTACGTTATGTAGTCTATTCCAATGGAAGTAGGAAAAAAGATAAACAAACCTTAGATTAACGTACTTCGTGCGATTTGCTAATAACTCAGCTATATTGTGCAATACTATGAGTTTATGATTAATATATCTTTATTTATAATACACTTAACTACTTAATTCCACTTTAATTTTACTTCCAAAATTCTGATAACAGTTACGTCGACGTTCAAAACGCAAAAATTTTCGCAAATCTATAATGAATACCATTGATTTATCGAGCTCTCGACCAGTGATATCGCGTCAATTTGTTGTCAAAAGTTGTTTATTTGACTTTTTTCCTGTTATTGTTGGAATGGAGTATACGTTGATGTATTCTACAAACGCAACGTTCCAGTTGCGTTTCGGCCAAGGTATCGGCATCGTATCGTAAATGACATAAATAAGTAGAATTGCTCAGTTAAAATAAAGCTGGGGTTAATTGTTGTGAGGAATAGTCGAAGTTATATACCGTTATAAGTTACAAGTTTTTTTTTAAATTTATTTATTATTTACCACAGTATACATAGCATATTTAAGGTTGGGTCTCTCTAGTGAGCATGATTCACACGTGTCAGAGGGACCCACTCTTCCATAACATCATGTGTTATATTGAAAAAGATACACATACACATATGTGTATGTTTTTCAATGTTGATGTCTTATTTTTATTTATCTGTCGTTTTATTTTATCTTTACTTTGTATTTTTTTTTGTGCATCTGTAGATTTGTATTACCAGGCAGCATTACAATCAAAATTTGAGGATTATTATAACTATTATTCTTAGATCGATACATGGTGTTCATATGCGATAAATGTCTGTCTGCAAAGTAGCCATAGATTGCAAACGACATTTTCATTGTTTCAGAACAATACAAGCTTGTTTTGTTTACTAGCGATTTCTTTCCCTTTGGATATAGTAATAGATTATGACGTAAGACTATATTTTCACGTCGCTTTATCGTTAGCGTTGAGCTTGAATTCATCCATTCGGTTTTGGTCCATCAGGTCTGTGAAGTAATCCATACCATCGTTTCGTCATTATAGCTGATGCAATTTTGATATCGTCAATACTGTGACAATAGAGGCGTGGCTGAGTGTGCAGCGCGGCCGGTTCTGGTGTCACTGTCTATAACTGGACGTGACACCATCTAATCCACTTAGGTCATTAATCATAAACTTGGCCTGATTAAAAACGTTGTTATAGGTGTGACAAGGTCAACGTTTATGTTTATAGTGGTTTAAAGTTCCAATAAACATAACGTTGCCTTATTTCTTCAGATGTTTCGAACGAATAGTTTATTTTTTCTTAACTGCCAATACACTGGTCCATTGTTGTCTTAGTTTCGAGCGTGATAAAGATTCTTAAGACGTAACTAGTGACTTTTTAGTTGAATATACATTTTATAGCGAGCATATTGAAGGAAAACATCCTGAGGAACCATGCACGTCATGGATGAGAATCTGCCGCGTCTATGCACCAACCCACATTGGAGCAGTGTCTTGGAGTAGCTCTAAACTATCTCCTCAAAAACAGAGGAGGGGCCTTTGCCCAGCAGTGGGACGTTAATAGGATGTTACTTTTATACATTTTTGACTTCAATGTCTTTCAATAATTATAACACGAACAATATATATGCACTATATCACGAGTATTAAAACAGTTATAAGATAAAGAATAAGTGTTACATATTTTTAAAGTAGTAATACATAGAAATAAACATATCATAACTGAATGTAAAACTACCCTATAAATAAATATGTTATCAAAATCAAAAATCAAAATATACTTTATTCGAGTAGGCTTTTACAAGCACTTTTGAATCGTCATTTAACAAACTATTTAAAGTAAAGCTACCACCGACCGGTTCGGAATGTAGATTCCACCGAGAAGAACCGGCAAGAAACTCAGTAGTATACTAATAATAATATTACTAATATTATAATTAGAATTCGACGAAATTTGGTATAAAGCAAAACTCCAAGGAAGCAGATACCTAATACCTGACAACCGACCCCTAAAATGTAACCAGCCGCGGGAGACAAACAGCTGACTATATTTCCAACAAATTTAACCTACCTAACTTATTCAGGGCACCTTCTATTTCAAATCTACAAGATTTTCCACGAACCGAATACATATTTCCTTCTTAAACTCGTCAACGAAATTTTGAATTGATAAACCGTCTCAACGAAGTTCTTGTTTACTCGTCATCGATCAACAGTCTCGTCACAGCATTGTAATTTCATGCATATATTTTATTTAGTATTTTAAAATAATTGTAAACTTAAATAATTGTGGTTAGCTCCTTAGCTCCGTCAGTCTTCTCATAAGATATCTCATAACATTCGCGGTCGGTGTTATTTATCACTGTTAATTGAATGATTTACGACGTTTCTTGCGTGTTTTAGATCGTGTTTCACATTTTCATGTGCTCGTGTGAATAAAAATTGTACCTTTGACGTACAACATTTGCGTCCGAGTCTCAGATCTGTGACCTTCGAATGGTTGATTTACTAAACTATACTTTAGTATGTCATCCAATCCAATTTATACCCAATATTTACATTTAACTAAACTTTGACAGGACTAAAATTTCCATTACCAAAAGTATGCTATCTCCTCCTTATTTGTGGAGTTAAAAAGGATAGCAAGATTTAATAATGAGTCTCGTCGACATAGAGACACCCTTAACACGTTTGTCACGCTAAGATCGTACATGCGGCTCTTTTTCGGCTGAGTCTCAATAGTTGGAACCCAACCGGTAATTAGCCTTGATCACTAAAAAGTGTTTGAACCATTTAGATTATATAAATAACTAGCTGAACCTATGCCTTTAACAGCGCGAAATTTATAAAACTTTACCTAAAGCGCACAAACCGTCACCCGCCTTGACTCTGAGACTCAAACTATCTCCACAACTAATTTCATCTAAATAAGTTTAGCTTAGTTTGAAGATTAAATAGGTAACAGACAGATTTACTTTCGCGTTATAATATTAGTATACATGTTCGCGTAATAGTTTTTCTTATATCTTAATATTATACTTCAAGGATTGTTATACTGCTTACATAACCACTTCTAATAACGAAATTCAACAATTGTTATTGAAATCTACTAAGCGTTTAAATTAAGACAAAAACTTTTTAGGTAAAAGAAGAAACGTAAATAGCATTTATTTTGCTATAATTAATAATCGTTTAGTCACATCATCTGACATCTTAATTATATTTATAGACAACAAAACTGCGTTACTAAAAATAATAAAAAAAAAAAATATAACATATGTTTTAATAAATTACCTTTCGTTATAAAAGTCGGTACGATGAAATTACAGCAATAAATAACAGATAAAAAATCATAACGAGTTCAGATATTAAAAGAGACTATTTATGTATCCCTTCAGTTTACTTCATTAATAGAACGGAATTTCATGAATTCAATAAGAAAAGATAAAAATATATTTTCAATACTCGGTGCTATTGAATAAAATAGTCACCTATTTTTGATACAAAGTATATAATGTTTGAAAAAAAATCCTTATATCTTTGTGATTTATAACACAATACTGTATATAATTTATGTAAAATGATAACATTTTAGAAAATCACAAACCAAAGTTCCGTCATGACGCCATTGTCAATAATGAGGCAACGACCTCAAGTGTAATGAACGAACATTAAAAAAAAAACATAGCAACTACGTCTTATTAACGCGATTAGTTTGGCAAACAGCATAGGCCTCTAACATAGAGATTAAGGAAAAGAAATATATATATAACATAGTATATTTCTTATCTTTGATTATTATTAATATGTATCTATGTACATAGACTGTCAAAGCTGAAAACGCGTTGAAATAAATAGTGTCCAACAGTTATCCACTACCCATTACACGCATAGTAAGGTAATCTTACGTTAAGCGACTGTCAAGCGTACCTGACACGCACACAAAGATAACGAAATTAGCTCGTTTGTTTTAGTTATTTTGTACTGCGACGCTCTATCTTGGCATATAAGTAATAATCAGAGTTTTTAATATACATGTTTCTCATTCGTGTGTCTGTTAGTAATCGTGTATAAAAACTTTTGAAGTCAAGACGATGGTGTATCTTTAGACAAATCATTTATAAATTATATAATAATAAATTAAATTTCATCAAAGACAACAGAAAATAATCTGGACCCGATAAAAGATGCTGTAGTCGAATTATTACTGAACTGACTGTAGGCAAAAAGGGATGACCCGATTCGACTTAAAAGGGACCAAAGTTATAAATAATCATATAAAAGAAAATAGACGTGTCTGTCCTTGCGTTATTGCAAGTTTGAGGCCAACGACCTACATTCATAATAAATGAGAGATCTCGTTCGCAGCTATGAATCATAGGCATCGGTTTTCAGACAATCCGTGACATCGCTTTTGTGCCTTTCGGATGCAACAGATTGTTTTAAACTATAATAATTAAAACAATACGACTCATCAAACACGAATTCTTGACTTATAAAATCATTCAAGTTTTCTAGTTACAATGATTATTGTTTAAGATTTGGTTGAGCTTCTTTGACAATACTAATTTAAGTATTAAAAATATATATATTATCTATAATTAATATTTCAGTGGAACAATTTATAGCAAAGTATTATGCGGCGCAAGCGCACTGTAAACAGAGCTGCCGTTCGCGGTCCAAGAGCCGTTAAACCAAACCAAAGCTTTGATGTATTGAGCGACTCTGGCGTCGTTCGTTCAAACATGCACGAGTGGTTTTCTCTTTCGATTCGGCATCCATTCAAGGTCACGACTATTTTCTATAGTCTTTCACGTGATTATTAGCCACTGTTTTTTTTTATAGCAAATACGTTTCAGTTGCTAAGAAGTTCTTCTGTGAAATGTATTTTTAGTATTAAATATTCTCAGATACTATTTCAGTTTTATAGTGTTTTCTGTCGATAATTTTATTTATATTATAATAAATAGTTATATTTAATAAAGCAACATGTCATATCAAATTTAATATATCTCGATCTGGAGTCGAGAGCTATAATCAAAACGAGAGGTTAAGAGGGTGTGGAGGACGTCATGACCTATTTAGGCGTAATGACGCCCGGAGGGATCGAGTACGACGCAAACGAGGCAAACTTTTGCGACTGAGTACAGCTCTAAAATTCAAACTGGTGTATAAAAAAAAACTGAAAGGCTTTAAAATGCAAACTTTGACGATCTCATTGAAATAAACAGTGCCGACCTTTTTTAGAAGAAGCTAAAAGGTCATCTTTTCGAAATTAAGGCCATTTCGCTCGTGGTAGTAAGTAAATAGGTCAAACTTATCTAGTACGAGTACAACACTTAAGGGAGGCTTCTATAGCTTTTGAAATGGATTTGAGAATTTTTAAAAGAGATGTTATGCATTTTAATGAAATTCAAATTAATTTAAATATATATATTAATAAAGAGTATTCGTCAATTTTTATTGGGAATAAACTTTAATGTTCTTCTTTGGGCAACTAATAGCCAGTTAATATCCCACCGTTGGGTATAGGGTTCCACTCCTCATGAGGAGAAAAGTTTCAACTCATCCAATCAACCACTTTTCTTTAGTGTGGTTCCTCTTCAGTATGATTTGTTTGAATTAATTCGAAGCCAAGTCAAACAGCTTAGATTGACGTTCTCCTGGACCATCTCCGATTTTATGTTCGCGCTGAAATCGAATACAAACCCATCTAACTTTAACTTACAGATCCTACTTCAGAAGCTGTCATCTCGGAGAAAGCTAGGAAATTGCCGAGGGAAAAAATAAGTCGGTTAAAGTAAGATTGATACGAAAAGAAGACGCTTGAAAAAGTATCCTTCGCCCTATAAATATGATATAAAACAGTAAACATATAAACATTTATAATGCTAGCAATAATCTATACTAATATTATAAATGCAAAAGTAACTCTGTCTGTCTGTCTGTCTGTCTGTTGATCTTTCTCGGCTGAAAACCACTGAACCAAATTTGATGAAACTTGGTATGAAGTAAGACTCCAAGGAGGCACAAAGGGTATTTTATTCCTAAAACCAGTCCCTAAAACGCGAGCGATTTCTCGCTGACTATATCTGTTACTTATAATTTAAATGAGTTCTATTGATAATTATAGATTTCACGTCGGAAAAATACGCAAGAAATAGCTATTTATATTATAATGAGACTATTTTCCGCGAACTCTATAAATTCACTTACAACTCGCACAAAGTAAATACGTATAAACGAATTCGCTACGCGTGGGCAGAAAAGCTGTAGATATGATATCTGTAAACTATAACTCGTCTGAGTTATGAAATGCATAGTGGCGTTATGAAGTGATATTAGTTTTCATTGAAGGATTCATGAAATATTCTTTAATATCAACAATCAATAGGTTTTATTAGTATTCAATATTCTTAACTGAAATTATATTTTGATACATTAACACGAATTAACTATTAAAACACAATCGAAATAACGAAAATATAAGTTACAAGGTACAGAAAACAAGTGGAAATATGTGAGATTTAAAAACATAGAAGCTTATAATGTTACTAGAGGTCATCTAATTATATCTCATGTGAAAACTGATAAAAAACTGTATTAACAACAACAACTGTACACAGATAAAGATGAGTAGATAATCAATTATCCGATAAAGACAGATTAAAATCATCTCCACGATGGAAAGGCAATTTCTGATAGGGAGGGCGAGAAAGATACATTATAAAAATAATATGCTTTATTGTACACCACAAAGATATAAACTTACAATTTCGATAACATAAAACTATTTAAGAGGCACAATAAGACAGTATTTTCACCTACATAAATAGCGATCTCTTCCAGACCAGAATAGAACCTTATACATCTTTGTACACGAAATTATATCGCAATGATACCGTAAATCATTTTAACATCAAACTTTAAATATCAAAACGGCACAGGTTTATTCGGAGTTAAAAAAAAAAAAGAGTAATAATTTAAAATAGTTGGCGTGTGACGGGAGCCAAACAGAATACTGAATGCGGATATCGAGATGTTCGTAAAAGAGCCAACGATAAGTGTCCTTGAGATGGTATTAGTTTCGAAACTGTACAATGAAAGAGAATCGAACGAACGCTCGACACTACAAAAAAACCATTGAGCGCGTGCTTTCCCGGTAGATATATTTTTTATTGTACTCGTGGGAGACACGAATCGTTTGTACTTATCAACAAAAGGACTAGTAACTTTTTTACTCAAGTAAAAACTTAAATAAATTCTATGCTCTAGCTTGTAACTAAATTTGAAAAAAGATTCAATCGTTTATTAAACTTATACTGATTACCTCAATCACATACTTTTGGTATACTTTTTAATATTTTTATATACATAGAGTAAATTATACTCCCGTCGTCAACATAGAAATATTACAGACTTGAATTACATAATATGTCGTAATATGGGCGTCGTCTCTTGAGAGCAATTCGAGTTTATTAAAGCTAGAAATGAGAATAATATGGAATGAGCACGTTCATCCTTTCTGTGTTCACGTTATAAAAAAACTAGGTCATGGCAATGTAAAGGATGTAAGTTGCTAAGAATCTCAAAAACTTTATAAGTTGGACAGGGAATTCATTAACCTACTGATAAAAAGGATTTATTTTAAAAGAATCGGAAATTTTAAATCTACTTTAATAACAGTTACGTTAACAATAAGTTATCAGCTCCTCATGCGATACTATAGTAAAGAAAATAAATAAAAACGTTAAATTCTCAGTCCTAACATGAAATAAAATACCTTAGAAATTGTGACACGCAAACCGCGAACGAACCTCGACAACATTATTTTAAATATTTATGTGTTGAACCTCAGTTTCGTGAAAGACTGTAAGAAGTAAAACATATAAAAATTTTAGCATTGTTTTATGTTCCTCTAAGAGTTCTTTAGTCATTTATTGTGTATTTTAAATTATATTTAAACAGGTAATATCATGAAAAATCATTGTTGTTTGTCTAGATTTTAACAGTCTCCGGTTTAGATTCGTCTTCCAGCCACTTTTCAATCTCAGCTATATCCGATAAACAACATTTATATATCTCTTATTTATATAGATCTTCGAACAACAATATCCAATATATTAATATTTGACAAACAGATTTAGCGCAAACATTTCAAATCTAAAGTATTCCACAGGACAAAAAAGACTACGCATCGATGTCAAATAATGTAGAATAAATAAATATGTTGGACAACATCACATACATTACTCTGATCCCAATGTAAGCAGCTAAAGCACTTGTGTTATGGAAAATCAGAAGTAACGACGGTACGACAAACACTCAGACCCGAGACAATAGACATAGAAAATTACTGAACTTTTTCTACATCGACTCTGCTGGGAATCGAACCCGGGACCTCGGCGTGGCGTACCCATGAAAACCGGTGTACGCAATAGTCGACCACGGAGGTCGTCGAAAAAATTTTAAAATAACAAATGTAGTCTGTAAGTCGGTTAAAAAGAAACGCAAGGACAAAAATCAAGCGGTAATACGTGACACGAGTGTATTAAGGCATTTGCTTTGCGCAAAAAGTACAGGAAGAGATCCGGTTACGCCCGAGCGCGCACCGATCGAACATGTAATAGAGAATTTTATCAAGCTTTTTATTCGGCCCTTCGACTTTAGTCGATTAATAGAAATGGATTTCAAATGTTTTTTTTTTAAGTAATAGGTTGCATACGTACAGCATCACGCTCACTTGAAGGAAATTGACTAAGACCGCTCTTGGACATCTGCAACGCTGGGGGCGTTACAGGTTGCCGGCCTTTGAGGAATGAGAAGGCTCTTTTTTTATAGATTAGGTAAAAATAAATCTCAATATAGGGGACAAAAATGAATACTATCCCGATATACTTGATTGAAAACATATTGACGAGAGACATGTCTATTGTAGGATTTAAAGTCTAAAAACAAAATTTACACTAAACATACAGTGAAATTAAAAAAAATAATTGAAGAATTAAAACGGTAACATGCCAACGTTTCTCTTTTTAATGAATTCGCTTGCATTGGCGATATGCCAAAACCATGGAATGAAGAAGGAGGCCCTATTAACACCGGTCGTTCACTGGAAAGTGACATTTTCACTAAATAACAGATAGCACCGTGCCGAGACACGAACTCTTGACTGCGATCCAGTTCAAACTGGCTGATAATGATAATGTAAACACTGCGACATTAACGCACACGTCGAGAAAGAATTAATTTTACAACGATTTGTCCGATTAAAATAGCGTATGACTTACTTGTATACTTAATATAAGTATACAAGTTTAGAAGCGGAACCCAATTCATTGTTTATCATCAAAACAAACAAGCGGATAAACAAATACCTAAAATGCCGACAACGCATTGAAAATTCCCCTTGGCTTTGCCGATGTCCATGGGCGGCGGTGATCAAGTAACATCAGGTGGCCTATTTATCCATCCGTCCTATATCATGAAAAAAAAAACATGACAAGCTTATATTCATTGCTGATTTTCTGAAATTTCTAAAATATGGGTAAAGTATACCACCTCTGTAGAATGAATTTTAAATCTTCCATATTCCATATGGCCATTTCCCAATAATCAGTAAAATTAAAAAAAAAAACACAAGCTCTGTTATTTTTTTTTGAATCAGTTAAAAATAAGTGTCGCTGTATCGTTTTAATTAAATCGGTTAAAGAAACTACAGAGGAAATAGTCACTTCTATAACCATCCGGTGCGGCGGGTTGAATTGACGCTGTTTATTACCGTTTCTCTGAGATAAACAGCTTAACTCTAAATAGGTGTCGCAGTCTTGGCGTCGTTGAATAAGTTACAATACGACACCTTTTTATTATATAATAACATTACTTCTAAACATTCCACTCGAAAATAGACCATATAATTGAGAGATAGGAAATTGACAACACCGTAGACACTATAAATCTGTGGTATGCTGAAGACGACTATTAATCGTATTCATGTCAACAAGTGATACAGCATTACGGACTCTGTAGCAGAGCATGAGAGCCTAATTCACGTTTTGATATGATAGATCAAAACATTATTCAATTGCGAGCAATAGTAGACTTTATAACGTTGAATCAGAGTTTAAAATAGATAATACACTCTATGACGCAGAATCAGCCAGGACAGACTCGAGCAATTTGCCTATTGCCGAGTTCAATTATCGCCCCCCGCACTCATTACTGAATTAAGGCGAGAGCGACTGTAAATTTTGTGTCGCCTCTGCAATTCTACTAAATTGAGAGGATGTTTTATATATGGGAGGATTTAACTAAAATATATGTATTAGTTGACGAATAAATTAGCATATGATGGATCAATGGAAACATTAAATGATATGTCACTTAAAATTACGAGTTTAGGCAACAATGTAAGACCATTAGCAGCCTATGAATATCTATTTAAAGTGTGGATTTTTGATTCATCAAACAACAATCTACTGTGGATTGCCGACTTAATTTACTGACTGTAGTGCGGACTTAATTTCTTCATTCAACGAGCTCAACGCGTTGGAATTACTAATCACTTGCAATAAATTATTTCAAATATCTTTTTATATTCAATTCATAAAGTTCGTTCAATGCGTCATTAAACCGTTTTATACATTTAAATTTAAATAAAGCCCATGAGTTAATATGATACATATACAACATATGGGTAGATACATAAAGATTAATCTAAGTACAGTAAGAATACGAGATAAATAACATTTTAAAGACGAAAATAAAAACTCATTTCAGTCGATAAGTTGTTATGTTGCTAAAAATGTCTCGGCTGTTATCATTGCAAATATTGTTCAAAGATAAGACCGACATGCTACGGTTGGAGATTAAAAAGTGTGACTCGAGAGCATAGAGACACAAAAATATGTATATTAATTTAGATTTAATCCATAACTAAAGTTTAATTAAATTTATATTTAAACTTACCAGGCATGAAGTGTAGTAAGGCGGCGGTGATGGGGTAGAGGCTGGGGCTGTAAGTGATGTCGGGGCAGGCGTAGCCGAGCACAGAGACGACTCTGTCGGCGACCGCCCGGCCCTTGCGGGTCAGGTGGTAGCCCAGACAGTGGGTCGCCTCCACGAACGGCGGGAGCATGATCGGTTTGTCCGGCAGCTCAACTGTACCGAAAACCTGGAACAATATATCATAAACCATTAAATTAAGTGAAGATTTAACTAAAAAAATATTTGTCTCTATGTGCAGAACTAAAAGCGACGTTTTTGCTTTCTTATAATTAATTTTAGACAAACTGGGTAATGACATTTGCGACTGAAAAACAGCGTGAATTCTATTAGCGAGCTGGTATTAACTGACTGACCCGACAGCCGTTGCCCTGTCTTCGTTACAAATATTCAATTCGAACTGGAACGAACAATAAAAAAAGGAACCCCGTTTAAACTGCTAATACGGCATAAACGCTCGTATGTTTTGTGAAGATGTACAATATTCTGCGTAATATGCCGTAAAAACATTCAAAAAATTATTAGAAAACTTTAAAAAAATATACGAAGTCGGTAAAGTCGTTCACAAGTTATTGCGTGACCAAGAGAAATAGGGAATCATTTATATAGATTAAGTTTACTTTTTTTTTTGAATTGTGGAAATGTTATGACGTTATTAATTTGATCAAATCCCCTGAATAGGAAGTAGGAACAAGATTTATTTACCGTAATTAATTTGTATCATAGTATTCGATTGAAAAGAAAATTTCCCAGTAACATAGTATTATACAAGTACATACATAATATCACGTTCGAAATGGTCACGTTAAGTTTCCCTCCGTCCTGTATTGTGAAAGACTGATTAAACTTTGAGTGGTGTGGTGCAGTTACACGAATCGAGCGAAGTAGTTCTTAACATTTACGAACATGGAAGAATTTTAATTCCGACTCTGTGCCAAATAACTTATTTAATTATACTTAATGATGGAATATCTTTTTTCAAAAACATTCTCGAGGAATGAAGGAAATGTATTTAAAGTCAATTATTTTTTTTAGTTTTAAACGAAATTAATCATTCAAATATTTTAGCTTTCGAAATTAATGTTTGCTATCTATCTATTATTTAATTTAAACGTAAATAATAATTATATTCATTTGTTTCATTTCCAAAAATATTCGTCAAAGAATATTAATAGAATTCAAATTATTAAAAAAAAAATAATCAAATAATTGACTTATGTATGTGGCGTTATTGGAACAAAAAGCGCACTTAATGCATTCAAATTAAATTCCTTTATATTTACATAGAAACATTATTAAGCACTTATTGATTGTCAAATAAAAAACAATCATCGGTTCAGCAAAAAAATAAACTGAAAAATTGAACTAAATCAGCGGCGAGAAAGTGTTTCAGGGTTTTTTTTTTTTGTAACAGTCAATCTTTTAAGGAATACGGGAAAATGATAATACAAATATTAAGATAATGTATTAATTAATTACACTCAAAAGTAATAAAAATTATTAATACTTATATATTATTATATATTATATTAATAAATTACTACCTATTACTAACTTAATACCTATTAAAATTTTAATTACAACTGATTTACATAAAAATCCTCCGTATATATTTACCTATAAATTTTAAGAAGTTTTGTTATTACTTAAATGTTTTTTTATAGCAAGGGTGGACGAGCAACTGGCCACGGCACATAGACAAATTTAAATTTAATTTTCATCGCCCGACTAACTTTGGGATTGATGTGTAATGTCCCTTGATCCTGTAGTTACAAACTTGCTCACTCAACCCTCATACTTGAACACAACAATGCTAAATATTTCTGCTTATTTGTAAACTAATTAACTATGTCAGAAAGAAAGAAAACAGTATTTAACTAAACACCGCTAAACAAGTTTCGAAAAACCGTCAGTACCTATATACATATATAATGACTACTAAAGGTACGCAAGCTAGTAATTCCCCGTTGAATTGTAATTCTTATGCTCTGAACGAAGGATGAATCATTTCTCCTGTGACCAATACAGGCAACAAAACATTATAAGTAATATTTACTGTGTTAAAAATAAAGATATTTTGGAGCTCGGGGTGGATAAGCATGTAGTAGAATGTCATCCAACAATATTCTCTTTCAAAACGAAATAATCTCATGAAAACTCAGTGGTGGATATCCGAGATTGAATACGAATCATTTGGTAAATATTTACATGTCTAGCCACTGCGATATCCCGACAGTTTAATGATAAAATTATGAGATATTGAAAATATTCAATTTATGCAAACAGTACTCTACAGTTTTAATATAACAAAGCAAAATATTTCAATAGTCTTCAGTAGTCTAGTCTTCAGTAGTAGTAAATGTCACAAAGCATCGTCTATATCCACTTTAAACTGTAATAATAATACATATTCTACTACTTAACTATTCGTTATCTTGATTTAAATCATTGCAAGTAGGTAAAAGTCCTCTGTTCTACAGGACAGTGAGATTATTAGACCACAATGTTCAAGCAAGACTTAGGTATATTCCATCTTCATCGAGCACAAATGAATTCTGACCCCAATTCGTAAACACATGACACATGAGAAGTAAGCATCGGTCCATATTTGAACCCCAAATCTTCAGCTCGGAATCACGTGTTCCATCCACTGAGCTAACTCGGTTCACACGTATCCGAATAAAAAAATACAATCGTGCCATGTATCAATTTCGTAAATAGTTTAAGTAAATACATTTAAATCTTTTATCCAATTTGCCGCTGACATATTTGCAAGTCAACTCGTGATTATCCACTTTACGGACAAGGCCGGCCGCGTTGGTACACTCATATAAATTATACATTTTGTCTATAAAACCATACCTACACGTGAATATGGTAAAGCGAAAATAATTTATATAAATTATTTAATAATTAGCTGCCTAAAATGACTGATATTCAAAAAAAGTAAATCAACTTTGGAAATTCTAGAAAATTTAACTTAGCAGCTGCGTCTGGCGGGGTCTATAATGAACTCACAATTATAAGCTATCCAAGTAACCTACACATTGTGAAGTCTAGACAAGACAAAAAAATATTAACTATTGATACGTTATGGAAAATAATCCGAATATCTCGTAAAGTAAAATATATAAAATGTAGTTATTATTTAAATAGGTAATTCTTCTTATATCATATAAAGTTAAATTTATTCAAACTCGCTGTATCTCATTTAAAAGTTAAATTGTATCCGAAATACTCTACACTTAACGAATATTTTCCATCGTCGAGAGTTGTTCAAAGAGACGCTTGAATCAATATTTTCGTTAGCAGTGATAATGAAAATACATTTAGACGTTAACGAGTGTAAAGGAATCTTTTACACTAAAATCATGTAAATATTTCGTCTTAAGAATTTAATAATTCGAGAGTTTAAACGTAGATGATTGCTTAAAAGTACTTATTTACTAAAATTATAAATGTGTACGTCTAGACAATCAATTTGCAGACGGGATGTAAATCAATTAGTATGACTGGATAGCTTATAGGCATACAATTTTCATTGCGTATACGGGTTACAAATTACAATTTCCTCTCGATAATAATAATAACATCATAAGTGAAACATATCATTACAATTGCCGGAACGATACAACAAACTTGAAAACACTATGAAACATGACGAAAATTGACGAACAAATTTAAAATAAACACTCTCACTAGAGCAGTTCTGTAAGGCTAACATTTAAACTCACTACAGAGTACAATTTTTGAAATAATTTTGTAATAAGCGACACTAGTTTCTAGGCAATGTAATCGTATACCGTCACAGGTGTATATTTTGACGGAATAAAAAGTAACTTATGTGCTATTCAAAGTCAAAGTCAAAAATCTTTATTCAATATAGAAGTGTTTACACTTGCTTATTGATAGTCAAAAATCTACCACCGGTTCGGAATTTAATACCTCGGACCTGAGAAGAACCGGCGAAAGAAACTCAGCGGGATATTATTTTTTTTTCCATTTTGCATGTACAATAATAACTATATTTTAGCTATTTGAAACAGCCTGGAGGCGATCATTTTATTCCCAAGGTGTGCAGTCAACTAAAAGGTCCTAATGACCTGTTGTAATATCCTTTACCACACAAACGCTCTTTAACGATTCTTTTGAATTTTATAATTGAATAATTTTGAACGTTTTCTGGGATCCTGTTGTAAAAACGTATACATTGCCCCAAAAAAGAATTACTAACCCTGTGTAATCGGGTACTTGGAGTAACAAGTTTATTCTTGTTCCTAGTGTTAATAGAATTTACGTCACAATTTCTGGGAAAATCATTTATGTTTTTGCGTACACACATAACATTATCAAAAACAAATTGAGTAGCGACAGTCATTATTTTAATTTCTTTAAATTTATCTTCTGCAGTATCTGTATTTTCGGTAGTATAATCTATCTTTGCGCCAAATTTCATTCTGTTTCGTTCAGCCATTCTTTATTGGTAATGAACAATCAATGTATAATATTAGTAAGATTGTTTTTAATATATGAAAATAGCGCATCACAAATCGATTTTCACCATTACACGAGTGAGATACGATGTGAAATCATAAAGAACAGGACATCTGATTACAATTTTAAAAACGCGCATGCAAAAATATATATAAAATTATAATCGTGTCCGAGTGTCTGTTGCATAATGGGTTCGTCGAACGTTAATCTCAGGACAGATAAAGAAAACGTCGTTCCTTAAAACTGCCACGTGTTGCGTAAATTCGAAGGAGCAACGACCGACCACTGTGTTTGTAAACGCGACGAATGATAAATAACATATATACGACCAATAAACGTTTGTCACAGAGACGGGCCTGGACCTGGGTAGCAGCAGCTAATTATATCTGTCGACACAGGATTTGCAAATTTAGATTCATTTAAGAAAATAGATGTTTCTATTGCGGTACTTGTTCGTTTTAATGGTCGTGAAATAAATAATGTGATCTGTAGAGCTGCAGGGCTATTCTGTAACAAGAAACTCGAATCTCACCGCAAACACGAGTATGAAATGTGAATATAATAGTTATAAAATTTATAGGATACACGTATAAAAATGGCGTATCACCGTAAGTCAGTTGTCAACATTTCACGAGTGACACGAGAAGTGAAATCTTACAAAATCGCACTGCTGTTCCGTAAAAATAAATCCAAATCTCACCTCAGAACATGAGCGTGATATGACAGAATCTGATATATGAAATCGACTTATAATAATAGCATTTAAAACAGACATATCAAAATAACGTATCGCAGTTAGTCGGTTGTCAACATTTCACGAGTGAGATACGAAGTGAGTTCCTACAGATTCGCACTGCTGTACGGCTGAGTAAAGCGTTGAAAAAAATAAAAAATGTACAATCGTCGGTCGCACCTTATATATTCTCATAACTTCTATTTAATACTGACACGTCATGTGAAGATATTTTCGTTGTCCCTGTGACATTGGATGTAAATAAATCTTGTTTATTATTTCCAATATAATGAAAACCTACAATAGCAATACACTTGTAATACATATGTATGTAAAACGTAAATACATTTCTAAAACAGTCGTTATATACCTATATATCATTAGAATATACATAAATATTTGTTTATTATATTCTTCTATTTTACATATACGTACAGATAAAAACATTATTTCGTTATGTGATCCCTACGCCCCCTGCGTACGCGCATCGTCCTTCGTATTCAAGGCCGCCTGCGAATGTTTCAAACTTAGGGCTGTCGCATAAAATATGTAGTAGCTTAATTTATAATAAATATATTTATTACTTTTTAAACAGTACTGTTAAGGAAATTATTTTGGTGTTTTTCTTTAAATAAATATACTATACAGTGTTGCATATTTTTTAAGAAATTACTAGTATTATTTTTTCCCAAAATTAAGCGTGAAACTTGTACTCACTATAAGTGCCCTACTGTTTTGTTGTTCTAGCAGCTAAATTATAAGACTAAAAACCACTGAGAAGTTACTAGCTTTTTCTTTCATTAAAATTTCAGTGGCAGCTCAAAGTATAGAAGGTGGCAGTTACATTTCCGTGCCTCGGACGGTGTCCTACGTCTACTACGTCAGGGTATGGAGAGTGCACCTGTTTGAACATACTTGTGCATTATAATTTTCTGCGCGGTTAGGTAGATTCATTCAGTCTTCACTTGGGAATGCACGCCATCGAAATCGTAAAGGACGTCATTTTCATTTTTCTAAAATTCGTATATTTCAGGCAACCATAAACATAATTAATATCAGTATTTTTTTAAATTTCAACCCTACTACAGTTTCCGAAGATATTTTCGACATGTCGACGAAGACTCATCTGACAATTTAAACATGAAACTAAAACCAGTTTCAGAAGATAATTAATCCTTTTAACCTTGAGTTAAAAATAAATCATATGAACGGAAAGATTTTCATTAAATCATTTTAATAGAGATTTACGAAAAAATGAAGTGACAAATGTCAATAATGAGGCATCTAATGTTTACTCTAATTTAAACATATGTAATTTTTTGTATCTCTACAGACTGGATAACGAGACCTTTGGTGTATTTTATCTTTTAGTATTTTTTATTTATTTAAGTGTCCTTGCATTTTTTACCAGGCAACATTACAGACTTGATAACAATGCCTTTGGTGTATCTTGTCTTTTGAATTGCGTGCATTTTTCCACAAAGCAGCATCACAAATATAATACAGTTTTAAATGTATTAAGTCCATCAACAGATTCTTGGCAATTGTTCCGACATTGTTACGATAGAGGAACAGACGTAAACATAAACATCTCATATGTACACACGATATATTACGTACATAACAAAGTAAATGTTATAACAGTGAGGTCAATGTTAATCGGACCCGTCGATGCGATCGTTCTAGAAGGGATGATGAATTATCTATCGTTACTACAGTTTTATGAGAGTCGACTAAATATAAAACAGCTATATATTATATTTATTACACATAGTTAAATTATTCATTGTTAATAGCGTGTTCTTATTCTTTTAATTTTGTATTTGCAAAGTGTTAATCTCAGCATGTCATAACCTCAATGAAGACTGTAATTCACACTTGACGTCATATTGTACTAGTACATTTATTTTTCTTCTTTCCCTTATATTAAAACTACTAACGGCTAAGCTTACAGCTAGCTACACACGTCTGTGCCCAGGGGCAAAAACAGCCCAAAAGGTAAATATTTCTCCAATTTGAGTAGGGATAGGTTTGAATAGGTATACCATATCTTCGTAGTATTATAAATAAACATCGTAAGTTCAAAAAAATACATCGTGATAGGTATCATTTATTATAGGAAACTGGAAAAAGATAATACGGTTCTGTCTGTGGCACTAGGATTGGTTTTCTTTCGCTCAGCACCCACCCGAACACTTCCAATAATGTATGTATTAGAAGTGTTTGATGTTTGATGAGTCGTCTTAATAGCTCTATCATCAGTCAACTCATTTACATTAGCTACATTTTAGGACGTAAGAATGAAATTACATTTCATTTCATACATACATTTCATTAAAAAAAAACCAAGAAGAGTAAAAATTGGTGAATTAATAACTAAAGATCATTGGAATATAAAAGTCCAAATTATTCACATTTGCAAACTATTTTCCATTATTATGACTTTTAAATAAGCAACAAGCGCAGTAAGCGTACAACATAAACGTTAAAAGCTAAAAGAATGATTCAGTCGAATTGATCTTACAATAATAGATATATCAGCTTTCAGTAATTTTACAGTTGCAAATACATTCAACCTTGATAGTGGATAAGAACAGGCGATATTGAGTGGCTCTCAACGAACGTTTGCTGATAATGGCTTTGATCTGGGTGAACATACATACATTACACGTTGTTATTCCATTCGATCAAAATGATACGTAACTAATAAAGATACAACACAATTAAAATCATTAGAATAGAACGGAGATCAATTACAATTTTAATAAAATTGGAAATTAACAGGAAGGAACAGGCTTACAGAATTGCAAAGCAGCGAATATTCTTTTTAAATTATTAAAGATTGTTAATCAACATATTTTTTCATTTCAAATAGATCATTGCTAGAACTTCTGAATCGACAAGCGTAACCATCGTTTCGGAATCTGGACTCTACTTAGAAAAATAGTAGCTAAGGTCTTTTAAAAAAATACGTATAATTGGGTTAATTTTTACACGACATATTAATATAAATTGCATTCTTGTCTTATATATATTCTGCTACAGAGTTAAAAGGGTTTTAATAATGATATTATTTTTAACAAAGAGTAAGTATTTATTTAAGAAAAATATATTAATCTCGGAGTAAAGTAAAACGGACTCGATAAAATATATTATTTAAACGGTCCAATGTAATTTTCTTTAACGTAGGGACAATTTATAGAGTCGTGGACAACGAACACGTGGGCGAAGCGCTAAGGCTCTTAATTAGTGCGGACACAACCTCGACGCGACCTCTTGGCACGGGCAATCAGCGGATAATTGAATAAAGTGGACCGACTATACCGAATTGCAAATTTGATGTGATCTTTATTTAAAAGACTAACATTCGGTAGTTAATTCATTGATGAAGCTATAATTTCATTTAAAGGAAAGGGATTAAATTAAATAAAATTGACATTAAACAGATAAGTCTTAATAAGCAATCGCAAATGCCGTAACCAATTGATCTTTTAATAATTCTTCGAAAGAGGTCAATGATATACCGGGGCGATATAAAATAAATAATAGCTAAAAATACGATGTTTTTTGCCATGTACCATTGGGTAAATAAATACATTGCCAACGTTATTCCCTCGCGGATAAGATCGATGATACTATTTTCGGCAGAGCGAATACACAAGGCGGATTCCATCTGAAATAACTCCAGCGTTTTACCATCGCAATGTGTGCAGTAAATCGCGGCCGCAGCACGATTGTGAAAAACACTTATGTTATTATCAGCGATATAAATTTATTACAACATTCGATTATTGAATAAGTCGAGACAAGAAGCGCAGAAATAACGTAAACAGATCAGCTGAAGTAACGTTTGACCAAAAAAAAAATCGAAACGAAAAAGTAATACCCATGTAATCTAAACGTAAAATCAAATTATAAAACGTAGGTTTTATTCGCGTAAACACGTGAGTGACAGTTGAATGAGCAGTTGAACAAGTTACAGTAGCAAAAACAAGGTCTTAGTATGATTTACATATACATAAAGAGCGAGATAGTCTTACTCGGCTCGCGCGTGCATTTTGACACGATGGTATAAAAAACATAGACGAACATTATTTACCTGATATTAAAGTATTAAGATACGTGACACGTGAAACGAGAGTATAATGTCAAGAATAAAAAATAGCAGACGCGGACTGAAGAATGGAAAAGTAGCCAAAAATAATTATAAAACATATTTGTCGTTCTGTAGTTAAATATTTTATTTATATTCCGTAAAACATAACTAATATCGGGTGGTTGTCATAATCTTTACATAGTATAAAACAAAGTCGCTTTCTCTGTCCCTATGTCCCTTTGTACGCTTAAATCTTTAAAACTACGCAACGGATTTTGATGCGGTTTTTTTTAATAGATAGAGTGATTCGAGAGGAAGGTTTTTGTATATAATACATAGACAATATAGTTAAGTAACACTGATCATTTTAAAAGTTTCTAATGTGATGTCGTAAATTTATACATTCTTTTGCGCTTACATTGGAAACGCTGGCTGAACCCTACTAGATAGATCAAAATAATGTACTACATAATTGTACACCTCAAAAATGTCTACAAAAAAGTCCGCGATGGTATATGTCTATCTCTTAAAGATAGCCCACAATAACATTTTTTTGTCATTTATTTTTTACCACAAATATTGGCCAATTTTGGAAGCGATTTTAACCTATACAGCATTAATCCTTATCCAATTAGGTACCTTAAATAAATTGTGCATTCAATATAGATCAATATGGCCCTTTACAGCATGTAATTTAAATTAATATTTTCAAAGATATTACAGTTTTAAAACGCAGGGACATAGCGGTTTGTATTTCCTAATGAGTGAAAACTGTGTGCGTTGTACCTATTTGTTATCACTATATAGTATAAAACAAAATTGCTCCCGCTGACTGTCTTTTCCTGTCTATGCTTAAATCTTTAAAACTATGCAACGGATTTTGATGCGGTTTTTTTTAATAGATAGAGTGATACGAGAGGAAGGATTTTGTATATAATACATAGACAATATAGTTAAGTAACACTGATAATTTCAAAAGTTTCTAATGTGATGTCGTAAATTTATACATTTTTTTGCGCTTACATTGTAAACGCTGGCTGAACCCTACTAGATAGATCAAAATAATGTACTACAGAATTGTACACCTCAAAAATGTCTACAAAAAAGTCCGCGATGGTATGTGTCTATCTGTAAGTGATAACCCACAATAAAATTTTTTTGTTATTTATTTTTTACCACAAATATTGGCTAATTTTCGAAGCGATTTTAATCTATACAGCATTAATCCTTATCCAATGAAATGCCATAAACACATTGTTGATTTAATATTGATCGATATGGCCCTTTACAGCATATGATTTAAATGAATATTTTCGAAGATATTACAGTTTTAAAAATTGCGGAACGTAGCGTTTGCGGTGGTACCGGCCGGCCGGGGCGGCGGGAGCGTGCTATAGGCGCGTCGGAGGCCACGGTTCTCCCTGTAGCACTTTGAATTTAGCAGCGATCGGACGCGGTTATTATCGGAGCTCTAGCGATTGAAATAACAATCCATACTTCCATACTAATATTATAAATGCGAAAGTAACTTTGTCTGTCTGACTGTCTGTCTCGCTTTCACGCCAAAACTACTGGACCGATTTAAATGAAATTTGGTACACAAATAGTCTAGAGCCTGAGAAAGGACATAGGCTTTTTATTTGGAAAAAGTGCTGTGAAGGGTTGAAAAGGGGGATGAAAGGTTGTAAGTTGTTGAAAGTATTGTCATGTTTAGAATTTTTAGAACTAGAAGCATAAAACTTATATTTTAGGCTGTACACTTATAAAATAACATAATATCATGACACCCACTCGGGAGGGAATTTTGGAGATTCTACCCCTAAATGGGTGAAATAGGGGTTGAACGTTCCTATGGATTTCTTTAAGTTAGAAACATGAAACTTTATTTTTGGGATACTGATTAAAAAGGAGTAGATACTTATTTAAGTGTTTCTGCATATTCTACCTCTACGGGGGTGATATAAGGGTTGAAAGTTTGTATAGAAGTCCGTCATTTTTAAGATAGAAACATGAAACTTTATTTTTGGGATACTGAATAAAAATGAGTAGATACGTATTTAATCGTTTCTGGATATTTTGCGCCTAAGGGGAGAAATAGGGTTAACATTCCGTAAACATGTTAGTCTGGAAGTCCGTCATTTTTAAGTTAGAAGCATGAAATTTTATTTTCGGGCTACCGATTAAAATGAGTTGATAGGTATTTAAGCGTTTCTGGATATTTTACGCCAAAGTGGAGAAATAGAGTTTGACATTTCGTATATAGGATAGTTTGGAAGACTGACATTTTTGAAGTTAAAAGCATGAAACTTTATTTTTGAGCTACTGATTAAAAATGAACAGATACGTATTTAAACGTTTCTTGATATTTTAGACCTAAAGGGCAAAATAGTTGTTAACATTTCGTATTCAGGTTAGTCTGGAAGTCTATCATTTTGAAGTTAGAAGGTCGAAATTTTATTTTTGGGCTACCGATTAAATATGAGTTGATTCGCATTTAAGCGTTTCTGGATATTCTACCCTAAGGGTTGAAAATCACACCAATGTGGTATTCAAAGAGGTATTACATTAACGTAACATTTTAAGTTAATTTGTAAATATATTCATATTCTACGCGGGCAAAGCCGCGGGTAAAAGCTAGTTTATTTATATAAATAGATACTAAATTAACATTTACACTGTGCAATGTTTCATGGTCAGACATAATAATACATTTTAATTTTTACATATCTGTACAACAATAACAGATCTGTGATTCTGTAACTTTAATTTTTTTTTTATTACACAGGTATAGACATGTTTTCCGTTCCTTTAGTCATCTTTATCTATTTATTTAGTTATCTATCTTTAATTTGTAATTTGTTTTGTGTGCCTCCATATTTTTATTACCAGGCAGCATCACAATTTAAGGATGAATTATTATTATTGTTATTTACGATATGTGTTTTTCTCAGCCGAGAGCTGGTATTTTTATAAACCATTTACGGGCATGGCCAAGTAAATGATCTTATTTATGTAGTCAATATGTTTTATGTAGGTTCATCCTGAAGAAAACGACGTACAATTCGGCATGTATTTAAGATGGCAGCTTTTTGCATGGTGATATATGCATTTTCTGGGAGTTGTAGTAATTTAATACTATGGTGTAGATGATTTGGGATTACTCCCGTACTGGAGAGTACCAGTGGAACGATATACACTTTGTCCAAATTCCATATTCTAAGTATCTCTTCTTTAAGTTCAGAGTATTTATGTATTTTATCTGCAATTGTTTGTTTTATATTATGGGTATTGGGCACGGCTATGTCTATTAAATATGCAGTTTTGTTAGCTTTATCAACTACGGTGATGTCTGGTCTATTACAATAAATCGTTTTGTCTGTTAGTATAGCTCGGTCAAAGTACATCCTGTAACTGGGACTCTCCAGAACGGCTTTTGGTGTGTACTGGTAGTATGGTTCTACTTTAGGCGGTAACAGTTTATATTTAATGGCAAGTTTTTGATGCACATAATGTACGATTTGGTTATGTCGGTGTGTGTAATCGTTCTGTGTTAAAAGTGGGCATGCATTTATTATGTGCTGAATGGTTTCTGGATTTTTGTGGCATTTTCTACATCGGTCGTCTAGAGAGCTTGGATCTTTAATTATGTGTTTCCTGTAATTTTTAGTATTAATTACTTGATCTTGTATTGAAATCAAGAATCCTTCCGTTTCAGGGAATAGGTAACCTAATTTTAGCCATTTGTTTGAAGCTACAGAATCAATATGCTGTTGTTCTAAGTCTTTAATATGCCTGCCATGTAGTTGTTTCTGTCGCCATGAATCTAGTTTCTCCTTTTCGCTAATGTTCTGTAACTTATAAGTGACGTGAGTTTGTTTTAAATTTAATGGTGTCATTTTGTCGTCAATCTCTACCACGGCTTTGTGTATTGAACTCTCAGTTTTGTTATAGAAAAAAATTCTCATGTTGTTTATTTGGCTTTCCAACAATATTTTTAGATCAACTAACCCTCTTCCTCCTTTCTCTCTTTTTTATTATTATTATTATTATCCTTATTTTATCGATGTATGGTATTCATAAGCAATATAAACCTAGTCTGCAAATAAGTCGAAGTTTACAAACGGACTTTCGGACGGCCGGTCTGGATGGTGCTCAGTCACTCTGTTTATTATCACATCACCTCTACTATGGATCAACATTTTCAGGTTTTAGTCCAGAATTTCCTTGTTAGTCGCCCTTTGTGTTCTCTACACCATTGTTCCCAACGCGTTCACAACACTCACACTTTGATTTCGGTCGGAGTAAAATGGACTGGCTAAATGAAATTGTGGCTTTTCAGACCTGATATAGGAAAAAAGGATTTCGTTTGACGGTAGAAAAAATATTAATTTTTCTTTTTTCCTTCCTAGAAAGATGTACAAGAGTAAGATGTACAAGGGTACATCTTTCTTTCTATTTCGAAACTATTTGTTTTGTAATATATAAGATAAGCTTCATCAACATTTTCTTGCAGCATTATCCTTTTTATTCGGGGTCAATCGCAATGGACACCGTCAATATTATTATAGATTGGTAATATCATTCTTTTACGGGTTGAAGAGTGAGTAAGCCAGTGTACAGCCACAAGGAACATAACAACTCAGTTTCAAAGCTTGATGGTGCATTTAAGACTTTAATAAATGGTTACTTTTTATAGTTTTTTACAGTGCCCATTGTCAGCGGTGGTCACCACTTGTCATCAGATGACCCAGTTGCTAGTGGGTATATCTATTATAGATATAAAAAATGTACGGAGTGGAGAGTTAAGGCATTGAACATATAGATTACAATCATTCAGTTCAATTTCGATAGCGGTTTTTTAAAGAGGCTGCATTAGACATTATCAGAAAGGACCATTTCCGTATCCATCTAACATGGTCTGTAAACAGTTCTGACCTGATAACCTCAGTTAGTCGCGCTTGTTTACCGCACTAGTTTGATTGATAATGTGATTAACCACGATGTTATGCGACACAGAGGTTATCTTACATTACTAAGTGCATAATTGTATAATTCGAATAAAGTTCGTGCACATTCTGATTACTTTATAAGAAGGCAATTAAATTTTGTAAGACTAATGTGTTAGTTTGTTTACATTTTATAAATATTAATATTCAATTTGAAGCAATGCTAAAATTACGTTTTACTGTTTTTAATATTTTTTTTATAAAATAGGACGAGCATCGCCCAAAGACATTGGAGCCGTTCGAAATATTAACTATTCCTTACAACACCAATACCCCACCAACCTTGGTAACTATGATGATATGTTCCTTGTATATTAAACTGGCTCACTCATCCTTTAAAATGTAACTTAACGATGCTGAGTTATATTGTTTGGCAGTAGAATGTTTGATTAGTGGGTTGTTCTTGCCCAAATAGGCAACAAATAAAAGTTTAGAGACAGGATGTAGGAAACTCTTTTCAATCTTATGATGCTCCCAATTCTGTCAAATTATTACATATAAAGGTTAAAGTTGATTGGTTTCATAAATTTGATTTGATTTAATTTGTTATTATATCAAATCAATGAATATAGAAAGTACCATTCCAATTGACTTGCCATCAAACCAAATATTGAATCAGAAATCGCTTTAGAATTAATATTTGCAGTGGCAAAGATGACGAGAATAGATCGACCCAATAAATGCAGTATGGACTACGGGCCGATGGAACTACATTGCGCAACGAGAGCACTCAAACACGGATGTGAATGCTAGTCAAGGGATCGTTGCACAATGCGCATACATTTAAATAAATTGTCTCTAGAGACGGGTATGATCATTGACAGCTTCCTATAGATGTTAAGATTGCTTTCAAAATTTTAGTAGGACATTTTATTAAGTGTTTGTTTTTTTTATTTTTTTTTTAACAGATAACGCTACGAGTCATTACTAACTTTAAACTTAAATAATGGTATATTCGCTTGTCTTCTGCTTTGAACAATAAACTAATAATCGACATTTTTAAATATTTTCTAATTAATAATAATTAATAATTCAATCATGCGTTAACGTTTAATTCCTGTTAATTAGAACCTGTGCAGACTTGGCAAATCTTTACGTCGTCGTAATGAAGCGTAAACGAGCCAATGAGAACAATACTGATACCGTGGTTGGCAGTACATCTGAAATGCCAAAATTTGAATGTATGTCACACCAATTATTTCTTGCCAATATCAATTACCTATCAGCCTATCAGATCTTATATATTATATAAACACATATCACATAAATATGTATATTTTTATCTAAAATAAAATATGTATTCAGCAAGGTCAAGTAAATTATTAGTGTTATTATTTTGATCCACGTAATAGCAAATAATATAAATAACATTAAAATCAGAGAATATGACATCATAAGTAATATTGTTTTCATTCTTATCTACCGGTTATTTAAAGTAAACAATTCGAACGACTATTTATATAAGCCATAATAATACGAAACCAATTCATACTAAATTCGACTTACATAAATATTAAAATTATTGATCGTAAAAATTGCATAAACGTCGTATGTGAAAGGAATGTCTTTGAAAATTATTAGGTAAGGTTTCAATTATACGCCATTTCAAGGTTAAAAAAATATAATAAAACAGCCAAGTTCATGTCAGGCCATACGTTTGTAATCATGCAAATTGCACGAGACGGTGTTATTTACTATTAATTATCATGTCGGGACCCAATTACCTAGTTAATATGTCCTGGGTTCAAATATTGGCTGGAGACGAGAATAGGCAGTATAATAGTTATTGCAAAGATTCGCTGCACAGGAAATATTGTATTTGACATTTGCGCATAATATATCTCCCGGGCTGTGCTCTAGCTCTTCAGTTTAGTTACAGTACCTGAAATTCTGATAGTACGACAGTGTTGTATTTAGCATAACATTATACAGCATAATTTGAGGATAACTGTGACGATGTAACCATATCCCTGAAACTAGTGATGTACTTAGTGTGTATGTGTCACAACAATGTTATTTTATATCAAGTTTAATAAAAATAAGAAACTCGTTAGAAATGTTGTTTACTAATATGAGAAATGCAGAACTAGCTCTGCCTGTCTGTATATCTGCCTCTCTGTTGCTCTAACACTGCCAAACCACTGAACCAATTTTATGAATTGTTTTATAAAGGAAAAATGAACTCCGTGGAAGGAATATGCAAATCTTAGGTATACTTTTTTCTGCCTAAAACCTAACTACCAAATCCTAAAACGCGAGCTAATATACTCACTCGCAATAAGATTAGTTTGCTGGATGTTTCTATTAATACTTGTAAAAAATAGACGGCCCAGAAGGAGCGAACATTGCTAGCGACGAACTAGATAAAGGACATGAATTCAATTGACATAGAATTCGCTGTGAACCGTTAAGAAAAAGAAAATGATCGTTATTACATTCAGTTACAAGGCAATAATTTATAAAAAAAAAAACTATATTTCAACAAGAGAAATATTAAAAAAAAAAAAAAAAACAACAAGACCTAAGAAAATTCAACGATACGGAAACGAATATGTTTAAACCGAATCATGAATAAATTTGAACGCGGTTAATTAAACTGTGCAATGCTACAAATGAAGTTAATTGGTGAGAATGTCATTACGCAAACTTGATTAGATCGTGCAGCAGCAGGTACACGATTTGCCATTTGAACAGATTACGACTCGAAACACTACGCCTACCAGTCACAAACAATACAATATCGTTACATTTATCTAAACGATTTCCTGATAACAACAGATACACAATAGAAAGACGGAAATACGTACCGATGACCGAAAGATACATAACAAATGAAACTAATCGTTTTAAAAAAAAAATTAAAATGCTGTCGACCCTTTGAAAGTATCGTAATTTAATTGATTCCTTTTTTTTTAATTAAATTAATTCAGCTACGTAAATATATCAGAAACTATATTATATTAAGCGGACTGGTTACAGATGAGCTTTGGTAAATCTTGGCAGTCTTATGTCAAATAATGAATAACGTTTGACTGGATATGATTACGAAGCATAATTAAAACAACTGTTAATAAAAAATTAAATAATTATATCGACGACGTTTTAAAGATTAACAACTATCGTATCGAAGGAAATAAAACCATTTATTGCGATATTATGTTGCAGGTATATCACCATGAAACGATCCTTTTGTGATGGAAATCAACTCGGCGAGTTATTCATCAGTTCACTATCCAGAACAATGTTTATTAAATTGAATGAGTTATCTGTTCGTACAAAGACTGTTTGTTTACTTGTTTAGTTCACAGCTCCTTGTGAAGCAAATGCAGGTTCAGGTATACCATTTCTTATAAAATTAAACTCCGTACATTATATTGTTATTTGGAATTGGAACGTTCTCGTTCGCAGTAAAAATGGAGCAATGTTTCACGTTTGTTGTCTCTATATATGCCCGAGGATTAAAGAGTTAACTTTGGTAGGGGGAAGTCAAGGTCGTCGAATCGGTCACATGCGAAACCTAGCGAGTGCAGGAAATAAACATCGTCTGCTCCTTCCTTCCTGTCATCGGTTTAACGCTTAGTCACAGCCGGTTATAATTTCAAAGCCAAGGTCTCGAACGTCATCAGCTGAATAGTTAAACAGGCACTTTTTACTTTTTTATTCGTCGAATGTTGCACATTCGCACAGACTTTGTGGGTTTTAGCTTTAGAGATAAAAATGTTGTACGTATGTAAAATATATAATAAATTCTGCAGATACAAAAAAATCTCAAAATATTGGTGGAAAAATACTGAACACGACTTGAATACATTTTAGTGCGCGAATTGCAATTCGCAATTTTAAATAAAAGTAAAGCCCACAACGCACGTGACCACAATGTAGGTGAGAAAAGCGAAGTGTACGTCTATTTTTGGATTTGGCTCGTGGCCACTGCGCGCGCGCAATGCTATGTTAGTCAATAATCCGGCTGTCAAGAATTTTATATAACATAAAAGTTTGGCTATAAATGATAATCCCATTATAATTCGACACGCAGTTCACACGAACGGTGAAAAATTTGCAAAACAGCCTCGTATTTTTTTTTCTTTTTAGAATATAAAATATATAAGGTGGCGGTTGTTGTAGGTCACGAACAGTTGCACAATTAATAAATCACTACGTCATGCGAGGCTGGTACGAGATGTGTTGATTGATGACAAAAGGCTAATTGTAGCAACCGATGCCAATATCGTTTTAAAGCCAACTTGTTATAAAGCACTTAAATAATCAGCAAAACTCGAACAATACGATAAAATTCCATTCATCGAGGCTCGAGAGGAACTAACGTTTTACAATGGCAAAACTGATACAATTACTGAATAGTTATCAATGTGATGTCACGACTATATCATTCTAAATAGAAACAACTTCATGAGTATGGATTTTATGAAACAATTTGACCTACATAATTGATAATGTCCAAGATAACGAGCATTTATAACAAAGAAATGTTTGAACTGATATCTCGTAAGAAAATAAAATGTTATAAACACGAAACAATGGAATATTACATAATAATAAATGTAAATATTGATCGAACAACAGATAAAAGAAAATACATTTTCAAGTCATGTCGAGTTTAATTTATAACATACGACAGATATATAATAAAAAAAAAAGAAACATTTAACCTAACTTAAGCAAATCTCGTATTAGTCATTGAAATCTTGCTGAAACTAAACGCGATACGTAGTCGGTCCGCGTAATTGGATTTAATATAATGACATTACAGAATGGAAGGCCGCAATTCTCTCCGAGTGATGTCGACTTATAAAATCGAGAGCGAGCTAAACATACGGATTAAGAAACTTACAATAATAAAGAAATCTAAAATAAAACAGACGCGATGTTCTAACAATATTTTAGTCTATTTAAAATAAATAGCATAAACAGATTTTTGTAATTCTAATATAACATAAGGGCACTCAAGAGATTAGCAAAAAATATCACTTATTACGTTTTGAAAAACAAGTCACTCATCGTCTTGACCACATAAGTACATTTGGCAAATATATATGTATATGTCTTTATTATAAAAAAAAATCAAGTCTATTAGTGTAAAAATAATCCAGTATCATTCAAGCGTTTTTATTGACAACGAAAAACCTTGAATATACCACTATCGTTAAATGACAGTTAGATACGTGGCTAGGTCAAGGTGTGTAAGTCGTTGGCACCGCACCAGTTGAATTCGACTGACAAGTGATGCGAATCCGATACACATTGCAAAACTATGATCACTACAAATGACATTGACTTCTGTAGTAAGTCTTTGCATATCATCGTATTTGCAGAGCTTCGAAATTCGAACATGACTAACCAGGAAAATGTTAGGTACGAACATAAAATAATATCGCCAAGCGAAAAGATTTACTAAGTCACATTCTAGAACTAATATTGTAATAGAGATGTCACGAGGCACGTGCCGAGTCACTTAGCATAAATATCAGCTATCGGTTAATTTGGAAGCGTGCGAAATTAAATGACATCACTTAAGACATTTCGGTTGTAACCTTCAGTTAGATAAAGTCGGAAGTCCAAGAAATTATTTTACATTCACAAATTACGAACGGGAAGCCAAACAAATATGATGCTGTCATCGATTTCTGCTAATGGAAGTGATATTTCGAGTTACATTCCTTCAGAGAAAACCGGAATCTTGGCGAGCTTCTCCCTCACCTCGGTGCAGCCACGTGGCCGGAGTCCTGCCGTTTGACTCATTCTCGGTATTTGTTTATACCAACGAAAACATTTGTCACACGAATATCATCCAGTTACATCCGCTCAGGAGGAAAACGTGAAAAATTTCCTTTCCAATTATTATTTTGATTCTGACGGAAATTATCATGATTCCAAACGAATTACGAATCGTCGTAAATATTATTTTCAAATTTTAAAAATAGAATCGTGGTTGAATATTCGTTTAAAAAGTTAAAAGGGAATAAAATTACACATTTTAATCAGTGTATTTTTAAATGTTAATTGGTCAATGTCGTACTTTCCATTCGTTTTCAATGTGTTATATTGAAATTTTGATTAATCGTATTGTCTATGTTATAAAAATATAATCCTCAGATTTAAATATTAACCAATAGTATTTATTTGTAAAACTTTATTTTGATTAATGAGCATAAACCGATTCTATATACCGACAGAAGGTGTACGTTGTGAAGGTGAACTAGCAAACACTGGATGTACTGCCAACTTTATATTCTACAGTCATTATTGATAATATACTTATAATAATATACTTTACTTTAGAATTTCCCTGATTTTATAAAATGATTGTTATGTTTAAGGATTGATTTCATTAATAATAATTCCTATTTTATTTCCATGTCAATATATTGATATTGTAAATAAATTGTAATCAAAATATTAGAGAAAAAAAGGATTGTATGAACAAGAAAATGTACGTGTTTTTATATATCAAACAGATCAAAAACGGAAGGAAATGATTTGATAGAGTTAGATGATGTATAAGATCACCTGTTTCTATAGTATCGGTGTTTGCGCACTAAACCGAAGGTGAACTGGGTGGGTTGACGCCGTGCCAACAGCATGCGCAGAAATAATAACAAGAACATTTTGCATTCAACCGCTGAGAACATGCAAGACCAATGTTTATTTCATTTTTACGAAAGCAAAATTTGGAATTCTTATTTTTGAATAAAGATTTTTTTTTTATAGTTTTATTTTCTGACGGAAATCTTAATGTTAGGTCACTTATAATTCCCTTACGAAAGAAAGTAGATGTATTATTAGCTCGTTTAGCGTAGTATAGACAAAACTACGAAAAAAAAAAACTGATATATAAGGTAGGCGGATGGGAAATAGCCTGATAGGTGGTAAGAAGTTTTATCGATTCTTGCATCGCCAATGCGCCACCAACCTTAGGAAATCTTCGTTTTCTGCTTGGCGGTAGAATATATGATGAGTTGTTAGTACCTACCCAGGGGGCTTGCACAAAGCCCTATCACCTGCTTGGATTATATTTTTCCCATTTATTCTTAACCGATTTTATTCACAACGGCCATTCTCAAATGAGATCAGCCAACTGCGCAGGATATTGTATTTCACTAGTGTGCGAAAACCCAAGTGCAATCTACTACCTCAGTCTTATAATCTGATGGGACGGCAAATTCCAAACGACCGGCAAGAGTTCGGGCGCGAGACCAACGGCTTTATGTATCACGGTCTAACTGAACACGATAGGTACTAAAGATTTCTTGAAGGAAAAACAAAATATGTTTTATTGGCCCGACTTAAGATTCGAACATAGGACCTCGGGATTTGCAACCTCATGAAATACTATGCAAGGACATGAGCATATATCCTGGTATCTGTTTATTATAGGTATACAAATCCCAGGAGTTCCAAAGAGGCTTAACCTGCACGCCTCCTGGAAACTCATTTCATAACAATCGGTTGGCGATCTAGCTGAGGCTGCCAACGTTCTGTACGTTATTATGGCATTTATAATATTAGGCTAATAACTGAACAAACGAAGTCTTTGCTCATTATGTAAATGACATGTTTGAAAAAACAAAGCAACACAAACAATAACAAATCATTTCATAATGAATAGACAGTAATTAAACACTAATGAATTAATTAATATAATACTAAAGAATATTGTACTCTGTAGTGAAATATATTATAATGAAACAAATTATTCAAATGAATTTTATTCAACAGTGTACGTAAATAAATCTAACAATTTTATCGAGCCGTCAACAGCTTTAGGTATTTCTACAGAACTGTTTACAGTGAAAAGCATAGAAAATGACGCAACATTGAAAAAACAATAGATGTATAGAAGTGGTAATTTTCATTACCAGCTGCTGTGTAATCGTCGGCCCATTGTTATCCGGAGCTAATTGAGATGCGAGAGACGCTCCGATTGATGCGCGCGCGCACGTTGATGTCGAACACAAGGACTTATAGACTTACTCGCCCAAACGTATCCTAACAGTGGATTTTGCTACTATGACTCATTATTAACAATTATGTTTTAATTTTTTTATGAAAAATATAATATTGTAATAATTTATAATAAATATATTCTTTTGTTTTATAGTCATGAGAATTTTTCTTTGTCTCACTCAATCTTTTTATTTTTTATTTAAGCAATCCTTTTTTATTTTATAAATTAGTTATATTCACAATTGGAGACACTTGAAGCTTAAATAAACACTTATTTTTCGGTTTGCGATCGTTCGACGCCTATTTAAGGTGTAATTTCTTTTTAAATTGGCAGTCACGTAGACTCATCAAGGACTTTGCGTAAGTAATTCAAACAAAAACCCTGGACTAGTGGTGAAACAGGTTATACGATTACCTTTAAAATGAGTAGATAAATGACAGTTTCGCTACAACGTGTTTGAGTGATTGATGTTTTTGCAAAATTTCTTATCGACAAAGATCACCTGAATGGAAAAACGACCTTCGTGTGACTACGACATAAACGTCACCTTCTTATCAGGGGGCGCGATGTCGTAAACATTTGAGTGCCGTCGATCGAAGTTAATTCACGTGACCTTCGAAAAAATACTTATTTAAAGTAGGTTTTATTGAGTACTTCCATCCAAGTCACTTACGATTACAAAGCGTCATAGTATTAGCACTCATATAAATACTTATCAAATTAAGTACACTATTTCTTCAGATAAAACTTTTGTAGGTACATATTTTACGTCAACCTAACAAGTTCTTAAGATTTTTTATGGCGAATGTATTTACGGTAAGAAATAAGATTACTGACCTGAGTAACCATGTCCCAGTAGAATCCATCGAGCATGGATTTGCCATGTTGATGCTGTCGACAAAGAGCCGGCCAAAGGGAGGCGCGGATCGGGCTGTTGATCGGCCAGGAGTTCTCCCTGATGAGTAGCTTAAGTTCGCGTTTGCGGCCCTGCTGGAGAATAGGTTGAAGTTCCTCGAAGGTCTTGAGTGGTGCTTTTTTGCCTGCGAATAACGGGGAAGGTAAGCACTGCGTCCAGATTGCTGTGGAATCGGTCGGAGCGAGAGATTCGGCGCTTTGCGCGCGAAACGCGGCCGGTTCTATATACATCGCGGAGGCGCGGGGCACATGCTTTCGGTGCGCGCGCGCCTGCGGCACTGCCGGCCGCAAGCTCCGTCAGCCTCCGGAAAATACGATAGCGCGCCCCGACGGTGTTACACTTGACGAGTGTTTATCTGACCGTATGAATGCCGCCGCGGTCGATTAGACCGCAATGGAAAATTATCTAAATTTTAAGTAAGCGCATCAATATTCAGCGTAGGTTACGTCAGGTTATATCGTCATTAAAAACCTTAACGCAATCTGTATTCATAAAAATGAATGTTAGTATGTTTGTCCTCTATGCTTCCTAAACCATTAAACCCATTGAAACGATACATTGGTGTATATCTGCGTATGCTCAACAAGATTCCTGGTAGCTGGTTTATTTATAAGTATAACAGCGTAAGTTCAACTATAACAAAACATTTATCTCGCGTTTCAATACTGAACAAAACAATTTAGAATTAAAGTAATTGAACACACAACATAATTATTATTCGATTATATGTACATAAACAGGTAAATAAGACAGATTATAAGAACCATGTGAATTTATAAAAATAGACATCAGAATATAGCAAAACGGACAACAAGTTTTGGAGAAAAGCCAAAGTACTAGCAGCGAGTCATGCAGATTTATCCAAGAAACAATTATAACAATAGTGTAGTTACAGAATTAAATTTATTTTATAAATAAAGGTAAACCATTCACTGCCTACCTCGGAACAGCGAATAACGACAATTCGTATGCATATTCACACCCTTATTCAAAGCCTTACATATTAATACGATGACTGTTTTCAAATTCAACGAGTTACTCAAAATATAATAAACCCAAAAGTAATCAAAATTTTTTTAGCATTAGCAGCCTGTAAATTTCCCACTGCTGGGCTAAAGGCCTCCTCTCCCTTTGAGGAGAAGGTTTTGGAGCATATTCCACCACGCTGCTCCAATGCGGGTTGGCGGAATACACATGTGGCTGAATTTCGTTGAAATTAGACACATGCAGGTTTCCTCACGATGTTTTCCTTCACCGAGATGAATTATAAACACAAATTAAGCACATTAAAATTCAGTGGTGCCTGCCTGGGTTTGAACCCGAAATCATCGGTTAAGATGCACGCGTTCTAACCACTGGGCCATCTCGGCTTTTAGTTATTTTAGTTTTATTACATATACAAAGTTTTTGTATCGGTTCTCATTTCGCGATGTAAATAATTTAATATGTTTTATTATTATTAATACTTAAACTAAAGCGACTGCTAATGAGTCATATCGCCCTTGATACCACAAGTTAAGTAATTAGTAACAATTATTGTTAATGTATTATTTATTACGAAAGACAACTGTCATTCGACATATACCTACTCGTAGTTTCGTATCACGGTTGTGTGTATAGTTCATTATATATAAAGGTAGTAAAGAAGTCCCAAGTAAACCCTTGGAGTTCTAGCGCTAAGAGCTTACTTGGGACGTATTTAAGAGAATGTTTTTTTTTTTTTTTAATAAGCACGCGAAATTACTCTATTGCACAATCTCAACAGGATCTGTAAAGCGATTGCCAATAGTTAAGTATTCAAAAGGGAGTTAATAGAAAGTTGTACATGTATTCATTAGATTTATTGTGAAGTGCAGTAAATCAATATTTAAGTGATGACGTCATTTATTTTAATTTCTCCTCACAGCTCGAGTGTTTAACGGTTTTGTGAATTATGAGAGGTCTATAGACCAAATGTCAAAATAGTTCTAAATCTATATTAATATTATAAATACGAAAATAAATCTGTATGTCTGTTACACTTTCACGGCGAAACCACTGAAGAAATGTTGTTGAAATTCGGTACGAAGTAAGCTGGAACCCCAATGAAGTACATAGGCTAGGTTATTGAAGTATTTTTGTCACAGCTGAATATCTATTTCTGCGGAATCCTCTAGTATTTTACATAATATATTGACTATTTGTCAATAGCTAAAATTTATCTTCCTTATCTATCACGGAACAATTTCTGGCGATATTTTCTTTAACGACTATAATGTAGCAGCCAATTAATATCATACTACTCTCAAATACCTACTCTTAGGAAAACTCAATAGTGTTTGAAACCCGCGATCATCAGAAAATCCACGTATTATATATTCAATAAGCCATCTTGGCTCTCGAAACCAAGAATTGAATTGAACATAACATAAATGGGTAAGATTATTGGGAACTACATAGATCTACGATGCTTTCATAGACAAACATTGCTGTGGTTCGGTGCGAAGGGTGCGCATGAACCATCGTTATGATAGTACCTTAGTACCAAAGTACCTCAACATGTAATTTTAGAACCCATTGGTATAAGTTTTGACATTTTTTTAATATATACATAGGCGGTAATAGGTTTAGGCCTGGGTATAAGAAATATTAACCATTCCTTACATCGCTAATCAACAATGGTAGCTAAGATGTTATGTCCCTTATGCTTGTAGTTACACAGGCTCGCTCACCCTTCAAACCAGAACACTACAAATACTAAGTATTGCTGCTTAGCCGTAGGATATCTGATTAGTGGGTGTTACCTAACCATACGGGCATGTACAAAACCCTTTATTTTTTTTTTTTAGCATTAGCAGCCTGTAAATTTCCCACTGCTGGGCTAAAGGCCTCCTCTCCCTTTGAGGAGAAGGTAAGAAGGTTTTAGGGAAAACCCTACCACCAAGTAAATAAGGAGTGGTGTACTATATTAAAAATTAAGGAACGATACGAACTTATAATACTTCCAATATAAAAATACACACATTCAAACCCTCAACCTTCGATTAAAGATACTCATAGATAAATTTAATATACATTAAAAAAAAAAAAAATTGAGTTGTAATCAAACGAAACGGGTCTCTTATACATATCACGTTGTTTAAGTGTTAAGTGGCACCGCAACTGATAACGCGAGGTTATCACGCTTCAGTCTCGGTACGATTAGTTAAATTTAAACTTCTCTTTGTTTATTTATCATTGGATTCACGATTTATTTGGACGCGTTGTCGTTTTGTGATTACAAAGCACAATGAGTTTTTATCGCAAAAAAAAAATGTTATAATATTCTGTGTACAAGGATTGTTTAAATAATTAATTAGAACCTGTGTACTAATAATAATAATGATTATTATTGGACAACATCACATACATTACTCTGATCCCAATGTAAGTAACTAAAGCACTTGTGTTATGGAAGATCAGAAGTAACGACGGTACCACACACACCCAGACCCAAGACAACATAGAAAACTAATGAACTCTTTCTACATCGACTCGGCCGGGAATCGAACCCGGGACCTCGGAGTGGCGTACCCATGAAAACCGGTGTACACACTACTCGACCACGGAGCTCGTCTATATTCGACTAATGTTATTGGAAATTGTATAAAAGGTTTCTGATATAGTACCTTCAATTCAAAATAAGGAACGAGCGAGTCGTACCGGTTACTTGTCTCCAAAAAATACAAAAGACAGATTATTTAAACTATGTATTATAATTCGTATGTATATTTATTATTCGTTTATTTCATCTTAATTGCATTATTTGACCTTTACTTTTTTATAAATATTTCGATATTATTCCAATAATTTTTAGCACTTCCAATTATTTCAAACAATTTATTTTTATTTTTTGTTATATCCTCTTTTTAATATGCGTTTGGCATGTAACTTATTTACTAAACTCTTCAAAGTGAATTTTATTTTTGTGAGAATTTTCGATTGTAAAGATCTCAAACCTAAATATAAATACTACTTCTTATCTAATTAATAAAATTTTACAATTTAGACAGATTGACACGGCGGGCTTAACAGGATGGAGTTTTACACGGGAATTCCTTATGGAACGCAGGTGAGCTCTAAGCTAGGATTTTTCAAAATATATCTACTGGCGTTTAATAGGATGAAAGTTTGTATGGTTCGTCATTTTTGATTAGAAATATGAAAATGGGTATTTTGGCTTATGTTTATGAATAAAGGACATATAACAGCTTTTTAAAAAATGTATCAACCAAAAGAGTGAAATCGGAGATGAATAGAAGTTTGAATATGAGTACAGAATATTTCAGTCGTGATTTACAATTGCAAGATTTTTTTTTTCACTCGAATCAATTATTTACAATATCCGACTGATCGATTGAGTACATTTAATTCTCTAGATCTTTCAACAACATTATAAATAGCGCTTAATTTTATCAAACACTTACGTATAAATACGTATAAGTAGAAAACAAGAGTCGACTTCATCGTAGTTCATTTTAATAAATGAAAAAAACACCATGTATTTTCGTTGCATTTGACTTAGTAAATAAAATAATTTGAAGTCTCACGTTTGTATTTAACTCATAACAATTATTTTAATTGCTTCGTTAATAGTCGAAGCATATGTTTGCATAGTGATTAACTAAATAAAATTATAATATCAACAATTCAAATTAAACTACCTCATCATATTCGAGGTGTCCCGGCGGTTAGAACAACTTAATCTTAACCGAATATTACGTGTTCAGATAGGTTTTTATGTGCTTAAATTGTATCTAAGAAGGAAATCATCGTTAAGAAATTTAGATATGACAAAGAAAATTCTATTACATATGTATCACCAACTCGCATTCAAACAGTGGTGGAAGATTTAAATTAAGTCTTTAGGTAATGGAATACTTACTGACTGTTACATAACTTTTACAACTTGCTCTAGCTTTCCGAAATGATGGTAGAATTAAAATATTAACAATTCAAAGATATTTTAATGTTTAGCTGATAAAAATCTTTACGAAAAAACCATTGGATTCGTAACATAAAGAGTGATCGAATTGCAATATTAGGATCATTTTTTTTAAGATTACTTTAATACAGATTTTTAAGGGTACGTTAATGTTTTCATTTTCCCCTTCAATAAAACGAAAAGTTGAAAATGTATTAGTAGTGAATACGAAAACAATCCAAGCGGTCAAAATCGAACCTATGACTTTCGCATAAGTACGCGATATCGTATACCGTTGAGTTATTGACGCCTACCAAACAACTTTGGGAACGAAGACGTTATGTCCCTTGTGCCTGATGATTCACTCGCCCTCTTCCATTCAAGCCGAAATACAAAAATACTAAGTATTGCTGATTAGCTTTAAAATATGTACATATGTGTCGAGGTGGTGTCAATCTACTAGGCTTGCAGAAAGCCATACCACCAAGTTAATAAGTAAATGACGATGTGCGATAAAATTGCACTGAGAGACAAGACAAAAAATTTGAGTGAAGTGCCTTTTACCTTGATAGTAAAAAAATTTTACATTAACACTCCAGGATTGTTCTATATACGACCGCGATCTTCGATATCCGTCTGTGGCTTTATAAATGATGCTCTCCAAAAACCGCAAGAATTCAACGTCGCCATACCGATGCATAATTAAGATGGACAACCGTCGTATACCATATAACATTATTATGTAGAGACATACTAGGTATCCGCCCCGGCATCGTTCGCCTAAAATACCTATAATAAAGTTATCTTTCCCCTTTAAAGTTAATATTTTTACGTAAATCGGAACAATACTTTCGGAAATCTCGTTATGAGTGGTCTTTTGTTACTAATACGTTGAGTCGTTATAGGATACATAAAATATATACTATTTACGTATGATGATGATGACATTCAGCCATAGCAGCCATTCTCAAGCAATATTAGTGAGCAGGATTCCTCCACATTAATTATACGATGAAACAGGAAATCCAAAGCGACCTGAAAAAAATCAACCGTCAGAGCAACTAGCTTTCTGAGTCACGGAATTTTAACGATGCCAACTCTTAAGAACATTTTGAAAAGAAAAACCCAATTTTTGGCCTGGCCCTGAAATTAGGACTTCAGGAGCTTTATAAAATACCCATTAAACCAAGAGGACAATTAGTCACGTCACGTTCCACGTAACGGCTATGTTTTATCTTAAGACGAATTAGCGTATTCGTTATAATTTTTACTATCATTATGACGATACAGAATATTTATTTTTATTCAGTTAACATGTCTATTCGAACTATGTTCTAGATATATATATATATATATATATATATACGTCTTAACATATATATAATAAATTTAACTAAAATAGATCTTGATCCTTAAATATTATGAATATAATATAGTTCATATAATATTATTAAATTATGATGTAGACTCTTCATAGCTTAAACCATAAATCAGCATGGTTGACTCATACAGTGGAATATTACACATAATTGTGCAATTATTTTCATTTCGAAAATATCGAGAAATTATATCAAAAAGTTATGTCTTTATTTATTATAAATACAATTGGATAAATAACTTTATTTATTTATTTATTAATAATTGTCTAAATTTGTATAGCTTCAGTGACTATTTTTAATATAATTAATATTTTCGAACAATATTCAATTTAAAAAAAAAAACGATTCAATATGAACAATATAATTTATTATAATACATATAAATAATTGCATATCATAATAGCATTAAAGCTGGCCAACATCACTCCGACATCTAACGGTGCCGATCATAAATGTTTTCAATGTAATGCAATTATATTTACAACATTATTGCGATGCACATTAAAGCATATCTATTGAGAGATGTCACTGGCTTCTCGTACGACTATCTTTGTTTTGATTTATATATTATTACAAGAGATGCAGTGCTATTCTATAAGGAGCCAGTATCTCACTTGTGAAATATTGGAAAACATTTTAACATTGATACACTAATTAGATCCTTTGTATGGAATAATTATTATCTATCAACCTAGTCTCCGCCCGCAGTTTCGCCCTACTGTGAAGCAGGTGTTAATAACACTATATCATGATGATCCTTTGAGTAGTTAAGACGTGTTAACGTAACAAACAAACAAACTCCATTTTGCATTTATGATATTAGTTTCTATGTCAGGTATCACTTATTAACATTTCACGATCGTATTCTAAAGTAAATTTCTTGATTGTTCTTACAGAATAGCTCCACTGTTCGCAATTTCGTACGAATGAACTTTGGACATGAAAATAGAATTGAGTGACACGTGCGTCATAGTGAGACAGGCGATATCTTATTAACGTTGCTTTGGACTCCGCGGCGGTAAAAACGTGCAAGTGTCAAAGACTAGAGAAGTCAAATTGGTTCTAAAACATACCATAACAGATACCTATACAATTCTTTTTTTTAATTTTGACGTCACGATCGTTGATCTAGTGTGCAAGTGCGTAAATATTTCTAATTAATTATAAATAAAAAAATGTCGTGCTTTCCATAGCGAAAAATATAAAATTTATCGTTTAGCTTTTAGAACGCCGCTTTAAAATGAAAAACTATATCTTGGAAATCTTCCTTATTCTTAAAATATTTAAATGTATCCGGCTTAACTTTTCCGGCTACAACATACTTTATACGAGATTATTATTAATTTACCAAAAATAAACCAAATCTTTAAACGTAACGTGCAAAGATTTATTAAGACATGATTCACTTCGATTGGTCCTAACGATTTCGCAAACAATATATTTCGGTGAAACAATGGAGGAAAACCAACGCGTCCAAATATACTTCAGGGACATTTCACCGATCTCGAGACTTGAATGTACCAAAATGATAATTAAAAAAAACCCCTATTTTTTACACAAAATTTAAAATTATCTTCTTATCGGATTTGCAGTCGCATGCTAGCTGAGCCAACCAAACATTTTTCGTCAACCTTTTTGTACTTTAAATCGGTTGGTATTTTAAATTTAATGGAATATGGTCACAATCTTAGCCTCTTATGCCGTTGATGCACCATCAAGGTAATGACATTTGAAAATTTGATGAGTGTGTAGAACCCTACCAAACGGCTTGCACAAAGCCTTACCACCAAGAATGTTATCAGAGAAAATGTAGTAAAAATAATAATTTTAATTTGAAAAAAAAAAAACATGTTATAGTACCTATTCGAGCTTTAAGATGCTAATGCTATTTATGAATGATGCAAATCCCGAGACAAAGCGTACACTTAAACGACTAGGTCGTACATTGATTTCTAATATTTTTTTTTTTTTATATTAGAGGTGGCAAACGAGCAGGAGGCTCACCTGATGGAAAGTGACTACCACCGCCCATGGACATCTGCAACACCGGGGGGCTTGCAGGTGCGTTTCCGGCCTTTCAGGAAGGAGTACGCTCTTTTTTGACAAACAGTTCTCTCCACTACCAACGCCGTTTTTATCATTTAGTTTCTAGCTTCTCCAAGACGCTTTTTACTGCAAGGTGACGTTGGACTTTAACGATTTCTCATACATATTATGACTATAAATTATGACTTGAAATATTTAATATATTGCAGCTTAGTTGTACCTTGTAAATACATATAATAATGCAGACTACTTTTTTAGGATTCCGTATACAATAACTCAGTAATAGTACACCTGTATTGAGAAACAGTATAAGCAGCGGTACGATTCTATAAAAATTCACTTTTCACTCGTAAAATGTTGACAACTGACTTATGGTAATACACCATTTTGATACGTTTTGGTAGTCAATGTCACGTTCGTGTTCTGCGGGAGTTCGAATTTCGCCTTACAGAATACCTCTACAAACCCGAGTCGAGCGTCCGGATCGGAGAATCGCGTCATGGAACCGCTCGAATTTTAGCATACGCCCTTAGCGTATCGTGTGACAATCGCTTGTTTGTAGGTAAATGCATGCAGAGAGGCTTACTCTATTGGAAAATAAACTGTTATATCCGTTATTATAAACACGAAAAGCATGAAAGTTCTAGCCCAGATTGATCTCGTGATTTCCTATTAAAAGTCACGAGTAATTTTAGAACCACATCTTCTAAATAGCACAATTCCATTACCGAAATAATATTGATCGCGTATCCGTAATCATATTTAATATTGATACAACACAACAGTCAGCTTCGGCGCGAAGAAGGAAAAATCGGGCAGAATTTTCCTTATTGAATCTTAATTCAATTCCCTGAAGAAAAAAAAAACCAAAGAACCTAAATGGCAATATAAATTTCCTACCATAATTAGAGTTATCAAGGAATGAGTTCGCTTCCGTACCTAAGGACGGCTTTTTAAGCTTTAGTTGCAAATGCCGTGCGCTCATTACGTTAACATAAAGATTTATACATGATACATACGGATCCCTAAAATTCTAGAATCTTGTTGTCATGAGCGTGTAAACACGATACACATCCAATGTTTGCAATGATAAGATTACAGATATGCTAAAGTAAGGGAATTCAAATATTAGTATACACACGTACAAATGTTTCGATAAAACGTGAATTTATTTGAAAAATTTACATGCCTTTTTCTATGTACAGTCCGATAGATAATAATTAGGAAAAAGGTTTGAATTGATCTCTTTACTAAAACGAATAAAATTTAAAACAACAGATTATTTTGTCATCAACTACAAACGTGAGTACAAAAATATCTTAAGATACTATCGTCGTGATCAAGATATTCTCCAAAACGAGTACGCTTAAGCTACTTTTTATAGGAGTTCTAATAACGGAAAAAGTAACCAGTGACCAGTACGAATATTTTCATCAAATAACATCAACAGATGCATAATTGAAGACATGATCATTTATGTTATATGTAGGCGTAAGGGCAAATGTATTACCTGGATGGTAAGAGGCCACCACCGCTCATATACATGGTGATGTAAGAAATATTAATTATTTCCTTCTTCGCCAATACGCCACCCACCTTGGGAACTGAGATGTTATGTCCCTTGTGCCTGTAGTTACATTAGTTCACTCAAGCTTAAAACTTAAACATAACTATAATAAGTATTTGCATAGGTATCACCTACCCGAGCAGGCTTGCACAGTCCTTCTACCGAATTTATATACAATGGTTTTATGATATACGACTGGCCTATTAATGTAAAATGTAATATCAGGCTCGACCGATATCATGTCCAACAGATACAAAAGTAGTAAAATTTATATTTAAATAAATTTGGATGAACTGAATTTTTAATAGTCTTCACAAAAGAACATTTTACTACAAGTTATATATTTTAACATCACTAGTTCATTCGAAAAAATATATTTTTTTAAAAACATCAATGCTGTATTTAATTGAATCAAATTCTTCAGTGATTTTCTTTCAAATTAAAAAATGTCGGTTGGTTCAACTTATGAAGAATAACTCCTTTATTACTACAATTATGTTGAACAAAAATAATTTATATTTACCAGTGGTAGGGCTTTATGAAGGGAAGGTACCACTTTCTCATCGTTACCTTTAAGTTCTACTCTTAAGGTTAAAACATATTTAGGTTCTATATTGTCTATGAACGCTGAACCTGTATCTTATTCTTAAATAGTCTTAACGAATTCTAGAAGAAACAATAGAATTATTAATACCTTGCTTCTATTATTTTATAAAGTAAATTATATTTATATCCAGTAAAAGGCATAAAAACTGCCACACGGCGCCTGTACAAGGTGCGTTAAATCCAGTTTCATTGTCAATAAATAATTTATTGCCCACAATCCACGTTAACTGCTCTTTGTTCGTTAATCTTCATAATTTTATGATTGTAATACGGCTCTCGTTAAACACAGTGTCAAGTATAAATTTCTTTAGTCTAAAATAACGTCTCGTATCAACTTTTTAAAAACGAAAATGTTACAATCATCAATCTATACTATATTTAACATACATAACACCAAAGATTGTTTCTTCGTTTGATAGCGCGGGTGTTACCGCGCGGAAAAGCTAGTTGTAATGTGATAAATTTTATTTATTTATTTTGTTGAGAGGCACTTCACGTCTCATAGTCATACACATTTTACATACTCACACGCTTAAAACATACTGAGTAAAATAAGCCTGTATTTTAAAATTCAAATATCTCTTTTCAACATAGAAGTATAACACTTGAATTGATCCAAAAATTCTACCACCGGTTCGAAAAGAAACACCTCAGACCTGAGAAGAACTGGCGAAAGAAACACAACCGGTTTCTTCATTGTTAGATATGTATGTGTGATTACAATGATAAATTATTTACCTAGTTTTGAAACAACCCGGAGGCGATCGTTTCATACCCAAGGACAGCTATCATCTTTGAAATAGTAATTTCGATTCCCCATTAAAACCGAGAAGCTACCTGGAAACCGGCTGTCATGGTGTGGGCATGTGGAGGAATGAGGACCATATTGTGAGAAAGGTTTTGAGAATGTAATTATATTTTAATTCATTCAAAATGTAATTGTTTTTATGGACCATTTAACAATAATATTTTATAATTACCAATCAATATAAATGTTGCATTTTATTGCATTTTTTGCATACAATTTTCTCCTATAAAAAGTACAACGAAAGTAACTATTATGTAATTAAATATTTAACCACTTTTAATCGCGTTTACGTGAAAGATAAAACATATAAATAAAATTTTACACATTTTTAATTTAAATATAAAATTTATAGTATTTTGTATAAAGTAGCACATATAATAAAGGTTATGTATTATTAAATTGAATATAAAACAATAGTTTTATTTTTTAATAATTATTTATCAAAGTGAATTATCTAATTAACAAAAAAATATTGTCTTCTGAAATCTACAATAAAACATCAATTAACATTGGAATAAAAATAATAATATATTTTTTCTAAAAAAGTCCGTAATCTATCACCGAGGTGATGAAAATGTGAGAAACAAAAAACTAAAACCAAAACAGTCTCGTTTTTAATTAGTTTTTATGCTTGAAATATGGCAGACATTAGGTATGAACGTGTGCAGGGACGTCAAATTAATTATATAGTTGTTAAAAGTTAAAGGAAGTTCAATTCTAAAATCTACTCATTTCAAAATTGGTAAGCTTTAAACTAATTAATAATAAATATTTTACGCCAGTGCATTAATTATGGCCAACAATAATTCTGAATTGTAAGAAGATACTTTAACAGAATTATGCTATGAAACGGTAATGCTAGATGAAACCTAGAAGGGATTAAACCAAGTTATCAGTTAGTTACAGGAGCCATGAGTGATTCTCATAAAGGAAAAAATTATAAATTATGAAAATGTAGCAAGCAGGAAAGCTATTAAATTTATAGGGGTTATGTATTATATTTTTTTGTCGTTTGTTGGCGGACCGGGAGGTTCGTTAGTGATCATAACCGCACATCGACATTTGCACTGTAAGAAATATTTAAAGCTAGGATGTTATGTCCCTTGTGCCTGTAATTTCACTGACTCAAATCGAATTTCAAATCGAAACACAACAATACTAAGTACTGATATTTAGTCATAAAATATGTGATGAGTGGATAGTATCAACCCAGGCCCTGTAGAAAGCCCTACCACCAAGTAAAAGTTTAGCCTAAACTTGCAATAAATTTTACTGGAACAATTCAGGTATAATTTAAAATATGCTAAAGTGATTATCCAAAAGAGAAACGAATACAAAATAATATCATCTAATTACCCTGTACTTATAGCATAGTAGGTACAATAATAATACTTCATTCAACCTTTCGCCAGGTGGCATGTTCCCCCCACCGACGTTACACGCTTGTTATTTGACGAAACATCACACCATGCGCTTGCGCTGATTTTGCAAGAACGTCAATTATTGTTATTATTGAGAAAGGGTAAACTACGTCGTGGAATATTTGCATTGCTTATAGGCTATTTATATATAGCTAGCGAATCGCCCCAGATTTACACGGGTGCATTTCATGCACTAAGGGTGTATCCTCAAGAACTCAGGAATAATATACATAGTAGTACCAGTGATTTTTTTTAGAATTTAATCAACATACAAACGAATAAATGTTACCTCTTTATACTTTTAGTATATATTATATTTATGAACATAAGTTTAAATAAAATATATTTTGATGTAGGTACATAATTTTAGTTGTTTTTTTTTTTTTAGTATTTTACATAGACAAAGTTAATGTTTGTTTTGTTTGGTTAAGGAATTAAACATTAATTACACATTTCATTGGTTAAAAATGTATACTTACATAAGCGAAATGTTTGTTTATTTAATTTTATAATTTTTGTTTTCTGTTCTTTCACTTTAAATGTAAAAGTAACATTATTCGTTTCCTTTCAAATATCTATTCATAATACACTATAATAATTCTTTCCAAATGTAGCCAATTATAAATAAATTAAATATCATATCTAGATTGAATTTAAAATTCATTTTATATGAAAACGTGATTTATCTCATTATACGTATAATAGTAGTTAATTACGTTTTAATAATAATTATCTTTATTTCAATTTTAATAATACGACATTTTATGAAGTATTTTAGCAATGCTCTGTAAAACTATATTTATTTTCATCTTAAACTTAAAAAATATGGACAAGGCATATTGTTTTACGTTCTATAAAGAGAAACTGTTTTTTTTTAAGCTTAACACTAACTGCTGATAGTTTAACATTTCATTTACTTGTTTACATACGATTTAAAGTCGACGAATTTTGTACCTCGGCTAATCGAATAATTGTAAATGTTTTAATAATAATTAATATTAAAATTATTATTAATTAATAACCTTCAACTAAGTGTTCCTGGCTAGGAGTGGGTACGAAAATAACCCAAAAGGTCGGAAGCTGCGGAGTTTCGTATCGCTAAGCATTACGTATTGAGACCGTTGAAATACTAAAGCTTTAAATTTTATACATTTAAATTTCACGACTTAAAATATATTTTTATTATACATAATATACAACTGTATATATAAGCAATAACTTGTCACTAGGCTCTCTGCCCTCTACTCTCATCCCGTATCCTAAGGACGTATCAGCAGCGTATCACACCCGTGTTCAGCCCTTACATCGGCAAAATACTGTCGTCGTTCGGAGCATAGCACGCAACGGTAACGGAACGTTTTAGTCTTATAGTCTATTCTCACCACGAGAGAACAAATACCAAATAAACAACATTTGACATCTAATTGAAGCGATATCATTAGTTCATTCAACACTTCGAATAATCTATGGCATTCATTACGTACTTGCGTTTTAATCTGAATAATTAAAGATATATCAATCAAGAATTGTTAGTAGTGCACAATATAGCTCAGGTAATTAGCAAATCGCATGGAATACAAAAAATATGATTATATTCTACCAACCCGCATTGGAGCAGCGTGGTGGATGCTCCAAACCTTCTCCTCAAAGGGAGAGGAGGCCTTAGCCCAGCAGTGGGAAATTTACAGGCTGCTAAAGTAAAAAAAGTAAAAGTATGGAATACAAATCAAAGGTTTGTTTATATTCATTCCTCCTTTGATTGGAATAGTCTTTAGTCTCATACCCCTGAACACAAAGAATATATTTATGTCTAGCATATTCCTACCACTCATAATGGTCATGTTATGAGACGGCAAAACTTCACGCGACTACTTAAACAAAATATTGACCAACAATGTTTTCTTTAAATAAATGTATTTATATAATACATTAAACATAACGCCTAATTTATTATAAATTATTATCACAACACACATCTTTGATAAAAAAAAACATCGACTAAACTGTGGCTGCGTTATCAACGTGATCTAGTTTATGAGATTGTTATCACTATATACACACATATCTCATCTCGAATAACGATTGCCAAGAAATCTCGTTAGCAATAAATGCCTTATATAAGAAGTTATTTACATGGAAATATAAAAAAAACAATCGGTTTCTTATAGTTAGTTTTTTTTTTTCAAATTTAGAACCTGTGTCTATGGACATTGGAAGCATGTAATCCTTGGCAGTACATATCTATTGTGAATACATTGGCGGTAGTAAAAGTAGATTACTAAAATTAATTTATTAAATACCTACTGATTTCCACTTTCGACTTCGCCCACGTGAGGGTTGTCGTAGTGTAGGTGTAAGATAACAAATTCATCCCAAGGGAAAAGTTCACTTATCCCGTTTATTAATGTGCTGTTCCAGCCAATCATCTCCCTCTGTACCTAATTTCGTTCACATACATCCATCCATCTCAAATTTCGCATTTATAATATTAGTAAGACTAAGATAATTTCAGGCGACTGTCTGTCTCGTCTAATCTTACAATGTCATGAATATATGACAAGAAAAAAACTTAAATGAAATAAATACGAGATAATTCGTTATCAAACTTCTGACTGTATTTATATCATACAATTAAAGATCTTGTCTAATTGAACGCACTGATCTCAGAAACTAACGGTTGGATCTTATCAAACAGTAAAGAAAGCGCTTTAAGCGCATTAAATTTTGTACAAATTAAATAATCCCACTCCACGAAAAATGTACAAATATTACAAAAATGTTGTCCGACTAGCGAAGTGGGAAGGGTCTCTGTGTGCTTATTATTATTGAGATATCGCGATTTGTATTTCTGTATTTGTTTATGAAGGAAGTAAGTCAATTTAATTACAGACACAAGGGTCACAACAATTCATATCCTATCCAGGTAGTTACTGTCATAGGACTCAATTGCTATCATTCAATATACATAAATAACGATCACTAAATTTTAAATCGGTTAACGGAAGAACAGCGAAGCCCTTCATCACGGAAGGTTATAAGTTTTTAAGTAAATAATATATCGTCCGGAAAGCGATTCATTCCCTTTGTAATATTTCCAAAAAGTTTCATATTAAATATCTCACAGACATTACGAGCAGCTGTATAATGTTTATACACATTAATATCGCACATAATCTTATTCAATTAAGATAAATAGCACATCAAATACTATAAATATATATCATTATATAGCATTTCTGTTTTCAGATCCATCATATACGTACATAGTGGAAAATTAGCAAAGATTCTTGGATAGGTTAAGGTGGGGCATTGTTCCGAGTGTTTAGACAGCATAAAACACAATATGTCTCCATGTTTCACAAACAAACCAGCCACTTTTACGTACCATGAGAATTCAGAGAAACTGTTGGGGATTCAATAATAACTTAATTTATCGTTGAGCGCTTGTTCAAAATTGTTTATAAACTATTGTTTCGTAGATTTTTAATATATTTTTGTGGAGTTAAATGATAGCTATATACACAAATGAAGTTATTTTCAAAAGAGTTCTTATTATTATTAACTAGTTTTCGTTTACGGATTCGTTCGCGTCTTAGTTGGTCATCAGGTTTTACTTATGAAAAAGTTGGGATACCTTCCTTGGGTTTTCAGCTTGCTTCTTACTAAAATTCAGGTACGTAGATTTCATCTGGGTAACCTGACTAGGTTACTTTCGTATTTATAATATTAGTATAGAAGTATACATGAACTAGGTGTACCCCGTCGTTTCATCCTCGTACAATTTGGATTTAACACAGCCTGTTTAATAGTTTACTATAGTGGTTAATGTTAATGGCTACTCCACTCCTAGTTCGTAACATGAAGTTATAGGCTATAACCTTCCTCAATAAACGGACTATCTGACGGAAACTGTATTATTCAAATCGGACTCGTAGTGATAAGCACGTTGGACCGCACTATACAGATTTTATAATCCTACTAATATTATAAATCCGAAAGTTTGTGAGGATATATTGGTGTTTGTAACACTTACACACAACAACTACTAAATGGATTTTAATGAAACTTTACACTAATATAGCTTATATATCAGAACACACGCTATAACATCAAGACATTAAGCAGATTTCGTTATTGAAGTATTGGCCATATTGGCATATTGCCATGATAGGCAGTGTCTTTTTATCTTTATTTGGAATTTACTATAAAGTGTAATTATTAATGGATCACCTGTGGGTTAAAATATAACATATACACGAACATATATATATATATATATATATTACTTATGTACTTTGATTAATAATTAGGTAAAACTATAGAACCGTTATCTAACTTTATATTTTCCCAAAACTTTTTTTTAGCAAAATAATCACATTTTATTACTTTCATTATGTGTAAATAATGTTTTGTTTTTTATTTTCACATAAACATATTTATTAGAGTATGTTCACATATACATGTGAATATCTATTAGAGACTTTAAATATGTATGTTATCATATATTGAATCAAACTGATGTACTTAAAAAACAATCTATGGAAACATTCTTTAACTATCTGTAATTAAATTTTTTATCTTTTTTCTGCTCAATTTGATTCAATTTTATGAAAAAATGATTGTGATTTTTTGCACTTATGTATAAATTTTTATGTAAATAAATACCACACAGAATAGTCTAACAAACTTTGTTATTAATATTAGTCTCACCAACAAATCAATTCATGTTTTGCTAATTAACAGCAACATGTAAAGAGGACATGACTGCAATTTATTATCTGTAACATTGAATTATAATAAACGCAATTTGAATTCGATATATAAACATAAAAAAACAAATATATATTTATGACGATAAAATCTCACCAGAATGTTAATACAAATTAAATAAGTTATTATTTGTACTTTAATATGTAATAAAAAAATATATATATTTACCACAAGTATATGAGATATATGTAATGACTTTTATGCCCTATTATATTATATATTTAGATAGAACTACTTAAACCAAGATACATCTCTGAGTGTTCCATTTAATCTGTAACAACCTCATTTTAGAGTTACATATGGGCTTTATAAAATGACAAAATATTAAATATTTTGTTTGTCTTTTATATGTTCATATACCGTTCATCTGATTGAGTTGTAACTTTACACATATTGTTGACAATAGCTGACAAGAGCAGTAATAGACAATTTCTTACAAAATAAAATTAAAGGGGACATCACTATGACGACGAACGACGAAGACGAACATTAGACTAGTTAATTATAAAAGTAATATGAAACAAATTATTAAACTATAAAAGATAACAATATTTTCTACACATCCAGACATTGCCCTAGATTGAACTGAATACAATCTGGTAATTGACTGAGACAGAGAAGCCAACAAATTATAAAGCATTTAATATTTAATAAACTATCAATATGTACTTGCATTTTCCAGAATAATTAATTTATTATATTTAATTTTGATAACGGTTGCGACTTCTTAAACTGTAATATAATTTTATTTTTATTTTTAACTGTAAAGTAATTTATTTATGGAATGGTCAGTCTACTGACAAATACCAAGATCAACAAATGCCAACAGTAAAATTATTACCTTGACAAAAGGGTATAATTATTATTTAATTACATAAGGTCAATATGATTCAAAATCGACTAATCAATTTGTTTAAATATAAAAACTGTATTAATTAAATAAACATTGATAAGCATTGTGTATCTTATAGTAAAATAAAAAGAGATATCATTCTAAGATAAAATCTTTACTTATAATAATGTTTATGTAACAAAATGAGTTTTGTGATAAGCCGATTGAGAGATATTCAAAAATTTTAGTTTGATTTTAAATGTTATTTTATTTATATTTTTAAGTAAAAAATATTGTTATAGTAATAAATTTGTTACCTGGTGGACTATCTGTTAGAATGGTGATACCAGAGGGATCAACATGAGGTGGGAATGCCTCATACAGGTCGGGCTCCTCTTCAAGCACTGCGGACAACATCACGGAGGGCATCCCGGCTCAATAGCCACTCACACTATGACTAGACACTACACAACACTGCACTAACACTGAGTCAGCCTGTCTCGACCACAAGTCACACCCTTGAGCTCCCTACATCCATCCCCCACCGTCACTGACTCATGTAACACCGTCCCCAACACCTAAGTCAAATCTTGCTGCACCATTTTCAAATCTGAAAGAAACAAGATTCAAGTAATCACTAGAACTCTGTCAAGACAGCAAATTATTTTATAAACGACACTATCTTAACGATATGTTATCAGCCCGAATAATCCAGTGATTTGATCGCGACTCGCGTTGAGCGTCGCTAGTCGCTAGTAAAATAATTATCTAATTGGATATAATTAAAACATTGTTCGGATCAGCTGATTGCCTACGCTGCCAGAAGGGGCTCGATATTTTACAGCTATTTTAAGACTGTACGGCAGCTGATCGGACGGTCTTCAATGTCAGTACGCGAGAAACGCCCGATTTCTTAATGCGTGAAACGCGAAACATAACTGATTCGAGCGTGAACTCACCGAAATCCTGACGATAAATGATGCGGAGCAGGATTTGCGACTCCGTATTTACCGCTTTGGAGTCCCCGCGGCGACTAACCCGAGTGCCCAGTTCCCGGCGCAACGTAATCACGGATGGGATAATAGTGTTGAGTGGGAGCCGACGCTTTTGCTTTGTCACTTAAACGAACCACACAGTACATCAGAGAGTTATATCAGCAACTGACCATACGCACGGATACATTGTAAGATTTATTCACTGATATGCGAAATGATTTGCAACCTCTGAATTGTCTAATCAAATTAACTATGTATCCGGTGAAAGTCGTACATAAAATTTGAGAGAAGACGTTTTCTCTAAAATGAATGAAATGTTACGAGATTATATTAAAATTTTCTTTTTCAAAGAAAATCTTGACAATCAAAAAAACTGCACGTCTACTTTATTCACGATTTGCATGAAATCGAATATTCTAATAGAAAAATGGAAACATTGCCCGCCTTCGCCCAATAAAAAGCATAGACTAAGCAATTAAAGCACAAAATTCATAAAGCTATGTTCACACTACGCACTTCATAAATAAGCTAATTTTTTTATTGGTTTCCATTTTTTATCCTTATTGTATAAATTCAAGAATTAAATAATATAAAAATATATATTTGTTTATAATATATGCCTAGTAAATCGTTTTGGTTTTATTTAAATAAATAAGACAAAGTCTCTTATATATTTCTTGATTTGGTTGTCTAATGATAATAGTCTGCGACAGTGGAACTCAATTCACTTTTAGTAAAATTTTTGAAATGTTTTAATAAAAATAAAATATTTTATAATACTTTATACATACCTCAGTTACAGTATAAAAATGAGTCACCTAGTCATATATGAAAAAGACAAATATTTTTATAACATATTTTTATTGTAATACTGATATTTGAATAATTAAATTGATCATTGTTATTCATTCTTTCAATCAATCTCTAGATATATTTAAAAATGCCGCCAGTAGTAATAATGAACACTTTAAATTGATAAAGCTTATCTTTATGTGTGTTCATTACAATAAAATATATGAACATATATTTTTGCAATTCTATGCTATTTCTGGCAAGTATTTTTAGTAAGCTATAAAAAGGACCGAATATTATATTCGAATTAAATTCACTTGCCATATTCTTAATATTATTAACTGTTGATGAATATAAACCCATCTATAAAATAATATGAGATTTATGTTAAATTACATCTTGGCAATGTTATTTGATTTATACATGTTCTATTGATCTTAACGTTTAGTCGGAATTGAATAAAGTACTTAAATTATAAACCAAATACATTTTATTATTCTAAATATAAGTATATAGAATCAGTACTAAAATGTATTTATCTAAGCTTAAAATAAATCAAAAATACTCGTTATAATAAATACAGTTATTAATTGTGTACCACCACTACAGAAAATCGTGAATATACGGTATATATAATATTCCTTAATTTCATTTTTTATTTGATTGCGAAACACAAGCTCTTTTTTTTTAAAGGGCAATGCAACAACTGAGGTCTGTCACTGGTTGTTGACAAAGCCATTTCATAATATATTTTGACAGAACAACATATGACATTTGACAACTACTCAAGAGTGAAGACAAATTATAAAAAAGATCCTATCATCATTGTGTAGACTTGTTAGACAAAAGTGTATAATTTTGTGAATATTAATGTTATTACGTAAATTGTTTTCCATGAAGCTACCAAAATGACTTCGCCAAAAACCGATACTTTCAAAGGTGGTGATAAAAATAAAATCAACTCCAGATATTTTATTGATAATACGCTAAATATGTTTGCCCTGTATCAACTGTTATTATTGTTTTCCAGATACAGTGACCGTGCTCATTAACGCTTTAGGAGATAATGATAATTCTGTTAACAATGTTGTAATAAAATCCCTTGCTAAGATAGCCAATGTTTATCCAAATGAAGTTATCGAAATATTTTGTGAGTTTTATCAGAACACGGTTAAATCGAACCTTATACAGTTAGGAAACATTGTTAAGTAAGTATTTTTTTTGTTTAAAGTTATCATTAAGAATTTGTTAAATACCATTGTTTGAGGGTAGGTAAAAAATCATAATTGTGATAAGTTACTTAATTTAATGTTGTGCAATGTATATATATTTTATATTATATCAATCCATACTCTTACTGTGCTACATCTTATTGATAATTTTTTTAAATTGAAATAAATATTATTATTACTTATATTGCAGAGTCTTAGAACAGACATGTGTAAACCAAGTGAAGAAATTAGATCAGAAGGTAGCAGGAGAACTTGTCAATTCAATGCTGCGAGCAATGACAGAGAATACCACTTACGAACCAGTAGTCCAATTGGGTGCATCGTCTGTTTTAGTAGCTATTGGCCATGAGTACTTGGATTTGGTATGTCAATCAAAATTTTATTAAACTTGAACAGTTTCAATTACATTTCTAAACATAACTGTAATTTTGTTTCACTTTTATTGTCAAAATGTATTTGATATTATAAATACATAATATTATATATACTTAATGTACTTTAATTATTTTGTCATCTCTTTAAATAATATTTGTAAAATAGAATGTATTTATAAGATACAACATATATATATATATACATAATCATTTAAATTATAATACCGATAGATTTAGGATAGAGTTAGGATAGGATTTAGTTGTAGTAAACTAGTGCAATTGCCTTTAATAGGCCCGAGCTTTAAACTATTATAAATATAATTTATACAAATTAATGCCGAAGAATTAAAAATGTTTGTGTCATTTGTGAACAATATCATATTTTTTTGCTTTGATAGAACTGATGTTGTTTTTTCTTAATCCTAAAATATTATCTTATCATTGAGGCCCTAGGACTAGAGCCGCTGTTCTTTTAAATCCAGCCAGTTACTTTAATGTTAGAAGCTTTAGCACTTCATTGGTTGCTGTAAATGCTCTCTATGTCACGAATATAAAATTGGGGTCATTAACCTTTATAGAACACAAGGGAAGCCATACAGCTACAGATTTGGGGTATGCTATATACTACTATCTATATTATATAGTATGAAAACCAGGTGTCTTGTTTTTCAAGCTACAATGATGTCATGCGAACCATTACTGGTGTGCGCAGTGTAAACAGAATCAATTTATACATTCAAATTTTTAGCCAGATTAAATATGGAATTGAATCATATGATATCATTATGATAAATTATATGTTATCTTAATTATTTTTTAATATTATATTTGTTATTCGATATATTATACTAAATTAATTTGCCTAATAATTAAATTGTGATATTAGATATAGGAATGGTTATGCTTTAATATTCATAATAAAATTACAAACCAGAAAAAATATCTTAAAATAGATGACCGTTATGGGTTCAGGTCATATTTGACTTATTGTAATAAATATAATAAAGTTACTATTTATTTATTTATGATTAGTATTGATTGATTGATAAATTATTTGTATGTGTGAAAATGGTTTTTTTTTACTGGTCTTATTATTATTACGAAACCTTATGTATTGTAATGTTTGTAAAGTATGTGTGTATGTACATTGAAGATATTTTTGCAATGTACTAATTTATGATAAATTTTGACTAATGCAAGCTCTAAATAGCCTGGATTAGTGTAGGAGAATAACAAGATTTTTTTTAATACACTGAGTAGGTTAGTTTAAAAATTTTCCAACACGAAATGCATTTAAAAAAAATAATGAGTACATACATGTTATTTGTGCAACAAATAACTTATTGTTAAATTGAAACAGCTCCAATGACTTGGCTTAATAATTATAATTGTTACATGTGTGAATGGAACAATTTGGAATTTTTATGTAAGTTATTTATTATATATATATATATTTATATATATTTCAATGTAAGTTGACACCTAATAATTGAAGTATGCTTTACAATATTATGCACACATAGATAGCTCGGATTGTATTATAATAGTTATTTCAATGTAATTATTTAAAAAAGATTTGGTGTTAAAACTTATATGGACCATTCATTCATTTTACTAAGATGTCATATTTTAAATTCTAGGTACTACGATCTCTCATTAATCAAATGACCCCAGCATCAGTTCCTCATTATACAATCGCCCACACGCTGGGCACCCTGGCTGCGGTCAACACGCATGGAGTGGTGCCGCACGTCAAGGAGATCCTTGGCAAAATGCTACCGTTACTTCCTTTGGTCAAACAGGATGGCGTAAAACAAGCGTTCGCTTATGGTTGGTGACAGATGTTGTATTCTCTACAACTCTAAACTTTCCAAGCTAAATTATAATATGAAAATAAACTGTAATTGTCTTGTTTCAGCATTTGGCCATTTTGCCGTCGCCGTGTCTGAACAGATAGGTGATAATGTCGAAAACGACAATATAACGTCGATAAAGGATAATTTTGTCACGGAATTCACGATCGTATTTGACGTGCTGTACAACCAGTGGCTACCGTCTCACGAGCCGAAAGTATCAGAATCAGTACTCGAAGCTCTTGGGCCCATCACTAGACTCATTTCTGAGAGACAATTTAATGAAACTGTCAATAAATTTGTACTTTCCCTTCTATCTTTATACCGCAAACCGGCGATAAATTTCTACTGCATCAGTCAGTGCATATCATATTTATTGTCTCCATCGCCCTTAAACCCAAAACTATCCTTGAACGATAACGTGATAAATTCAATCAACAATGTTCTATTTAACTTGGTTCTTTTAGAGCCAGATTACGACCAACCACATACTGTCAAAAATCACTTCGAAGTACTGCGTTGTTTTGACCATATGGCAGGACAGTTTCCCGACCAAACAGTCGAAACACTGCTGCACCATTGTAAAAATAACCAAGAAAAAGAAAGAATGAAAGCTGTCATAATTTTAACTCATCTGACAACATCGTCTCAAGTTTTCATCGATAATTTTGCATCGAAGTTCACAACTATTTTGAAAGTAATGGTTGTAATGGAACAAGGAGTCAAAATGAAAAAATTGCTCGTCAAAGCGATCGTTGGACTTGTATACAGAAATTGTATAATGGCTGCTGAGGATTTTTCTATGGTTGAGTTTATAATAAAACATTGCGGTTACGAAGCTCCGCCGACTGTTTCGAAATCAGACGTACTAGATTTGCATGATACCTGTAAAAGTTCGCTTATACTTATGTGTAATACGGTAACGAGTGTGAGGTCGCAATTACGTAATTTGTTATTGTACTCCCTTACCGTCGATGAATTTACTTCATCTATGTCGACGGTGAGTCATTGTCTGACCTCTTTGCTGCAAAATAATTCAGACGTCACGACCGACGACCAGTCTAATAAGCTTACTGATATGATATGCTCTCCGGATCTCGTTTTTGTACGATGCATCACACGCGTAGTTGATCCAGACCAAAGAGATTTGAATAAGAATTTGCTTCTATTTCTCGAAGAATTTTCCGGAGACGTGCATAAGAATTTGAAAAATTCTTGGAGTATAGAAATCCAGAGGTTATTGAAATTTGTCGAAAAAAACGAATCGAAAGAGCAATGGCATGGAATGTTGTTGGATCTCATGATTTCGGCGGTGGAACAGGTTAATAGCAACAAGTGGGTGGAAACAATATCAACTTTGATATCTCAGCAAATACTTTCTAAGAAACAGTCGCCGATGATTAAAGGAGTATCTCTTCAATATTTAGCCATACTCTCATGTCACATGTCAAATGCCGCCGTAGTGGAGACAGTGCTTAAAATAATACTATTCGCTCTAAAATCTATTCCTATGGAAAGCGTTGATTACGTCAGCAAAGCAGTGGGCATTGCGTCGCGAGAACACGGTGAATTCGTTCTCAATGAATTGGATGCGACGTATAAAGAAAATGAAGCTAGACGAGGCAATAAATTGCTCAATTTCTTATCGTCCAGATCATCAAAAACTGAAGTTGAATTATCAGTAGTCAAATACGCAGTTATAACATGCTATGGAAAAGTCGCCTGTGATTGTCTCGACGTACATGTGTTAGCTAGGTTAGGGGAAAATGTCACATCAATATTATTTGAAATTCTGAAATCTAATCCACCTTACGACCTATGCAAAGCTAGTGTTACAACTTTATACGAGATAAGTAAAGCTCTACATCCAGCTGCTCATCATAATGTCGCTTTGAGAAATCGCTGGCAATTATTGAACGCTGTGTTAGAACAAATATATAACGCGAATCTGGATAAACGAAACGTAGAACTATATCCAATCATTGTAAAAGCGTCGAAAGCCCTGACAAAGTTACAAAAAGGTATCTTGCCCGAAGAAAGGAATACTATCCTGAGAGTTTTATTTAACAGCATCTTTGGGGAACTCTCGTCTTTTAAAAGAAAGTACGAGATAGAAGGGAATGGCGATAAAAATGACTTATTAGCGAAAACCTTAAACGACTCATTGTCTCTTTTGCACGACTTAATTAGAGAGTTGATTATCCAATCAACCTGCTTAAGCACGATCGATGATATCGTTAGCTTATTAATTGAATGGATGCGTCACGACAACGACGAGATTCGTACAGCTGCTGTATTAATCATGCAAGTAGTGTTAGATGCATATATAAAAAACGTAAAACTCAATTATGAAACGCCGAGCAAATTTGGCCAGATGGGCTATTTGCTGGGTCTAATTGTACCCGGCGTCGCTGACACGAACTTTCCAGTTAGGTTAACGACAGTCGATTGTATAAAAATAATAATTCAGATACAAGATTTGTACGAAGGTCACACGATTGAGCCCAATGACGAATGCATGTCGAACCTGTCCCAGCTACAGAATAATATATTGACTAATGACTTAAACATGATAAGTGATTATTGTACGAAATTGTGCGATACTATATGGTCCAAAATACCACATTTACATACTATGCAATTCATAGAAAGTCTCCTAGAAGGATACGATAATCAAGAATTTAGAAGCGTTGGGATAAGTTCGGTTTTGGATGCATTTATCGTAAAGAAGGGTCAGGATTTATTCCAAAGCATAGAACGGATAGTCGAGGTGTTACTCATGACGATGGACGAAGTGGTCGATGATGCTAGGATGAGACTAATGAGGCCACTGACGTCATTGACACGTCACCATTCTAATGCCGTCACCGCTGTTCTGCTTGCACAAAAGCTCCCACTGAAATCGTAAGACGAAAATGTTATTCTCAGAATTCATATTATAATTTATTTTATTTGGTATCATAAATGTTTTATTTTTATTTTAGGTGCGTTGTATCTTGCTGGCGGTTCTTGGCTAGAGACGAAAGTCTATCTACTGTCATTGTAGATAACTTCCTACGTCTGATGACCTCAATTGAACTTTACGAGGATCCTTACCATATCACTGAAAATCACATTGCTGCGTTACAGCCTCTGACTGTAAGATATCAGTTTATTCACAAGTTCTAAGGTTGCGTCCCTAGATACAAAAACCCATATAACAATTTAACATATTTATATGATTATATAATTATTTGTAGCTCATTAGCGCTCTTGGTGAGATGTTACAAGAGGAGGCCATGAGACCAATATGTATCGCTAAATTCCCTGACCTCTTCGCTGTCTTGTACACGACACTAGCATGCTACATGGAGGCAGAGCCTCCCGCATACTCCTTACCACAGAACAGAGCACAGGAGAGGTTCGGCTTCGTGCCCAACAGGGAATCCATCAAGTTGTCTCCTGCTAAGATAACCATCAACACCTTTAACGCGTTTTTGGAACGCGCTGATTGTTATAAGGTATTTTAACTGTATTTATTTATGACGTAATTGACAAGATATTTCTGCGGTCTTTTCGGTGCCAATCGATAAGTGGTCAATTTATTTATAGGGAGTCAAAATGTAGAAATAAGGTAAACAGAAAGACTTCTTTAAAATGGTAGCTTGTTTATTTAATTAACTATTCGATTACTCATAAAAAGTATAGTTGTGCTAAGTTTAAAAAATAATTTAGACGTTAGGGATCGAGTGTAGAGTACATATTCATAATGGTGACTCTAGCTGCGATTGTAATTTCTATACTTTCCAGGTGAAGGAAGCGTGCTCGCTGTGCCTGACGGTGGAGCACGGAGACAGCTCTAGCACGCTAATGGAGCTGGCGCCGCTGCTGGGCGGAGCGCTGAGCCGGGCGCTGCCGGCGCAGCTGCAGCGCGTGTCGGTGCGCGTGGCGCACTACGCGCGCTGCACTCTGCCGCCGCAGCGGTGCGCCGCGCTCGCCTTACTGGCGGACTTACTCAACTACCGGTTAGTGTTATTACGCTAAGGTGTTTGTATGCCGGGAGGGGTTTTGTACCGACGACTCATTATCATTGGTTAATCATTTCCTGCACATCAAACGTTGAATTACTGTTTCGGTATGCAGAGCGATCCAGCCCGCGTTACCACCGGCGTTAGGGTCGTAACATCTCAAATAGTGCGGTCGGTGACACTTCGACGTCGTACATTCTTCTTCCAGCGTTACATTCATGCGATTTAAAATAATATTATTCGAACCCGGCCGTCGCACAGCTGCAACGACAACCCGGTGCTGATCGAGTGCGTGCTGTCGTCGCTGAGCACGGGCTGGAAGGACGAGCACGTGCGCGTGCGCGCGGCGTGCCTGCGCGGCGCCGCCAACGTGTGCCGCCTGCGCGAGCCGGCGCGCGCGCTGGCGCTGCCCGCCGCGCTCGCCGCGCTCAGCCAGGGCGTCGACGCGCAGCAATTGCCGTGAGTGCTTCTCGCAGCAGCTGCATCTCATATATATACGATACATATTTATACATACATACCTTTGAGAGAGGCGAGCCCTTCGTCGTCTCTAAGAAATCTATATATTGCTGGTATTGATGGCCAATGGACAGTCAAAAAGACGTTCAATAAGGCCAACATTCTAAAACTCAAATATAGGAGTATCGAGAAATGATAATTTTACAGATTAGGTGCACGATGCACGATGTGTATGCCAATAAAGCATTTATAAGCGATAGCGATTGGTGTAAAACCAATACATTAATACACCATGACGCTCTATATCGTTTAAGACAAAGTCACTGAGTGAAACGTACATTTTGATTTATTAAAATAAACCATAGTAGGGATTAGCGGCAGACACATTGTTAACGTGCTCATTTTAATTATTATTCATACATTCACAGATCTCCATTCGAAAACGTTCCGCTCGCCGCTATCCAAGGCCTTAGCCGTCTCATCACAGAAACGGACAAACTCGACCAAGAGTTCGACAGAGAACTGCTCTCGATATCGCAAAAAATACGCCCGTTCATGAACACGGACTGCGCGCTACTGAGAGAGCACTCCATACGACTGTTTGGTATCATCGCGGGTCGGGTGCAGTCGGAGGCGCTCGTGGAGCAGGCCGTGGCGTCTCTGCCGTGCTTCCTGCTGCACCTGTGTGATAATAACCCTTCTGTGGTGAGGGTATGTATTGCCTGAGATCATTGACTCTTCTCGCAAATTATCGGTGTCGAACGACCAGAGGGCCTATTCTGTAACTGATTGCAGAAGACGACCGTGAAGTGTCATAATGTGATTTGCGACATTGACGATAATACTTGTAACATTTAATTTACACTAACAACTATCTGTTACTGAATAGGATGTCACTGCTACACTAGAGAAATATAAGTTCTTACAGAATATCGCTGCTTATCTTGGTTCTCTTTGAATCTTTTGTATTTGAAATAGACGAGTTTGTTTATATTAATTTGTTGGATTTGTTCTTATTCTATTTTTATTTCATGGAATACGGTTAACCGTATTACTAACAATAAATATAAGAATTCAATGAATATTAATTACATTTTTAGGCGAGTAAATTCACACTACGTCAAGTTTTCAAAACGTTCAACGTGAAGAAATCCAACGATTTCGTCCAAACTCACCTTTTGGACGAGGGTCGGTTGTACTTGGACGAGTTCCTGACAGCCCTCGTGCGCCAGCTCGCAGACGAGATGCCGTCCTCCGTGGTCAAATGCCTGCAGACAGCCGTGAATTATTTGCACTGTGCTAGAGATGAGATCAAACCCCATCCGCCATTGTTGTTGGGTAAGTTACAATTTCTAGTGAAATATTTAGATTCATGACATTATTTATGATGCAGTAGTTTTTACGGTTTGGTCAGATTTGTGATACAGATAAGTACAGTATTAATAATGGGAAAGTTTGAATACTCGATGTGCTACGAAAATATTATTGCGCATTTTTATCAATCCTTAGTTTAGTCCGAGCCAAGCTGCGCCGTCAAAGCTAATGCCTAAAAGATATATGAATACCTACTCACATTTAAAAAATTACTAATATTAAAAGTGAAGTTGCAAGATTTTCGAAACATATTCGTATACACAGATGCACCGATTACGTGGTGCATAACCTTAATTTAGAATTAGACTAGTCGGTTTAGTACCTACGGATCCGTATCCTCGACTGAAACTCTGGGTCGTTGGACGGCGGTCGCCCCTCGCTACGATAGAGCGGTAGGGAATAAAGCTCGAGGCTCGTCCCCTGTGAGTGGGCGGCGCGCAGTGGGCTAACGCAGTGCGGCGTAGGTATCCTGTACGCGGAGCTGTACCGCATCCGCGACAAGTACCCGGAGGAGACGCGGCTGGACGGCGCCGTGTCGCGCGGCGCGCGCGCGCGGCTGCTGGTGCTGGCGCGCGACGCCGACGCGCGCGTGCGCGCCGCCGCCGCGCTCGCGCTCGCCAACGTGTGCCTCGCCGGCGCCACGACGGCCGACTGAGGGTTGTGCGCCCCCCGTGGTAGGGCGCCGGCGGTGCGTATTCGCAGACGAATATTTTCGTATTATATATAATTATATTAGAATTAGATGTAAGTTTCGTCTGTGTCGATAAAGATATTCTGTTAGGTTTCCATTGAACGGTTGTCAATTTCCGTGTTTGCAACTTTTATTGTTCTTCTGGAAATTATCAACAATTAAATCAATATTTTTGAGGACTGAGCTTAACGCATCGAAGTCGGCGACTTTCGTCTCATGGTATAACGCGCACTACACGGGATGGTAATCTTAAATTAATTGAAACATTTTTTCTCTCATAGGAATCATTGAATAATCATCACGTTCAACGCTCTATGTGTTCCAATAAATGCAACACGTAGACCGTTGAACGTGATTCTCGTGTAGTGACGTCATAGTCGAAAATCGATGAGACTAATTCATACTAAATAGAGCCTTATAATGTTAATTATGAATAAAATGAACTTTAAATTTACTAATAAACGTGTAATCTATTCCATAAAATTACCATTATTGTAAGTAAAAATATATAGTAAGATGAGTTATAGCTTCGAGTTTTATTATATTGTAGAAGTTAATGCGTATAGTCATAGTGTAAGTTATATTCTAATATATATATATATATTTACGAAGTTTGATCGCTAGTTGAATTAGCTTCTGCTAGTAATATTAGAGAAAATAAAAAAAAAAAGTTTATAAAAGTGAAAAATGAGATTTAGCATCAGCCTGTATAACCTGATCTATAGAATTTGTCTTTGTGTCTTATTGTTGCAGCTGGCCGAATGTATTTAAATTGTTTCTAGCTGTTGTAGGATAAATAATATTTTTCGTCGTTGATAAAACTTTTAATATATTATGCAATATTTAAAATTCAATTTGTTATCAATAAAAATTATAATGCTATTTGATATGTCCTTACGATTGGATTTAAAATGTTTTTAACGTTTGAAATGAAGTACTCCAATATAGTTTATTATTTGTGCACCAAATAACGTGCATTTTAACATTTTATTTATTTGCACTTGTAATTTTTATCAATTCTTTATTAACCCATTGATTACCGCGGTAGCTTTTAAAATAATGAGGCGAACGCTGTATTGAGTTTTGTATTGCATTATCCAGATGCAGAAGATGTTAATGGTCGTTTTCTCGCAAATTTGTGACGCAATCTTTAATCTTCTGTCATCTAAATTATTCGTTCATTTGGGTCCAAGTTTTTCTTGTTTGATGCTAACCCTCCTTGAGAATGTATTTGTCGTTCATTATCACTTTTTTTTAATGTCGTCTCAAGAAATGAAATTATTCGAATGAAATTTGGATCATGTTTGTATATATTTTTTATTTGAAATCTAGTGAAGGTAGTATGTTTACGATCTTAAAAATATATGTTTAGTTGTTAAAAGAAATTATTTTCGAAATTTATTTTAAATTCTAATACTTGCGTCCAGTGATTTTTATTACTGTGCCCTTAGAACAGAGAGCAATGTATTTATGCCAATAATTTAAAATATACATGAATTAAAATGTGCATTTTTATCATAGTTTATTGATTCGTAAGTTTAATTATAATGTAAATGATAAAAAACTAGAACTTGGAAATCGAAAACACGACCGCTCTTCCAAACCTAATACTCGAAAATGTTTTTTTTTTATATATTTTTTGTAATAATCCTTCATTTCACAAGCTTGGTGCAATTTTCAATTGGCTCTCTGTTCTAAGGTGTTGTTAAAATTCCAAATCTAAAATGTTAATGATGTAAACGAGACTGAATTGAAAAATGTTTGTTGAATTGTATCGAATAAATGATTTGGTGTTGCCTTAAACATTGTTATAAATAAACCTATATATAATATCGTTATTATAATATTTATTATACGAATATTATACGCTTGAATATGAATTATACTTTATGTTATAAAAAAATTAAAAATCGTTTCGATAAATTTAAGTGTTATACGATTTATCAAAATTGTTAATCCAGTTTCTGAAATGCCTGTCAATGTCAGATTAACTAATTTGTTCTGAGCGGTCATTGGTCGGTGGTGGTGATGCAATAGTTGACCAATGAGCGTTCAGTATTTAGATCTGTCATTTAATTTAACATTGATCATATACAGGTGGGTTGGTGTACATGTTACGAATTTACTATATTAGAAATAGAAATTTAATATATTAGAAATTTGACATTGCTCCTTGCTTTTTCAGCAGAATCTCCTCAGTCTGTTAATCAACGGACATCCAATAAGGTTAAATTTATTTTCTCATTATTTATAATATAAACTTCAATTGAAAGAAATTTCGGCAAAATATAAATAGATTGTAGCCCGAAGTTACAGAAGACGGAAGATAACAGTATACGGTACTGTTATTCTTTTAAAACCCAGTTTTTAACACAATGTATTACCGATGGTTTTTGCGAAGACTTATATCTTTAATGTTTACGAATGGTAGATTCTTGTTGAATATCTTTCTTGAAATCTTAGATTTCCTTATTATGCCTGTGCTGAACACAAAAAATCGTAAGTTACGTAACGAACCATTTATAAACACAAATATGGTTTTAAATTTATTCAAAATTTGTTCTTTGCGTGACACGTTACTGCTTTGCCCCCTGTAATCGTATGAAAGAAATTTAAATAGAAATAAAAAAAAAACATATTTTTCATAGATTATTGGTAGATTAGTTCACATTGTCTTGTTTGTTATTATATATGATTTCCACTTTGTATATAATATTTGCATATATATCAATGCTATCCATTTACTTCAATTGTATTTAAAAATTCTACCTTTGTACAAATATTCTCGAAAAATAGAACTGGTAGTTCTAAAAAAATAAGTTGTAATAATCTATCTTTGGCAGTATGTATAGTCTAAAACACAAGAAGCATAATAAAAAAAAAGTGGCCTGTCAAAATACTATGTAAACTTTTGGCTATAATTTAGTTTGTCATTGTATAATTTACCTATAAACCTTTTATACAGTTTCACTGGACTAAAAGTCATGTCAGTAAAGTCATCCTTGGGATTTTGTTATTTATCGTAATATTTTCTTATTTCATGTAAATATTATATGAATCCAATGTTAAAAAACAGCTTCTGTGATGTACAATGTAATTCCAAAAATTATAAAAAAATGTATTTTTTTTATTATAAAAATTAAAATAAAAAGTTATCTGAATACAATTGTAACAAAAAGCAATAAAAAAATATCAATTATAAGACGGTATTTTAGGAGCTTCCGATGTTTTTACGAACGTCGTTTTCAATAAAGTCGAAAAGGTAAATGTGTTTTTATTTTCTCTGCGTGCGAATTGTCGTGACGTCATTCTTACAAATCTAAAAATATTATATAATTGAAATAATAAATGCATTAATTGAATGGGTACTAGTTTCATTTCGATTATTCTTATTATTGGTAATTTTGATATCGGTTACTTAATTTAATTTAAATTACTGTATTTAATGCAAGTTACTTCATTTGATGCAAGCTACCTCGTTTGAAGCAAACAAACTTATTTGATGCAAGGTACCTCCGCCGCTGGCAAAGGCTGGTTCTACAGAGTGATTGTGAGAGGGAGAAAATGCCTTAAAAACCGTGCTGTTATGGATATCCGAACATCGAGGTAGTGTGGTTGAAGTTGGGAGTTCTGATGAGATGTCCGAAATTTAGATGCAGGGATTAATTCAAACAATTTCTCAGAATATTTCCTGTAAAAGTTGTGGTAAAAGATGCAGAGTGATCCAACATCTCTGCGCAAATCCGTATCATAGACTTATCTTATTTCTGACCTTACCTCATGCAAGGGATGTCAGTTATATTGAGACCAACTTAATTAGAATATGATAAATATGTACGTACTCAATTTCGTACTACTTAGGAGATCTAGCGAGGTAAAATTCCTTATCCGGGTCGCAGTGAGAGCGCAGTTGTCGTCCATCCCACGAAACTGAATCCATACGCCATTCAGGAGAAACGAACGGAGCTTCCAACTTCTGAAGCGTTATCTAAATATTTATTATAAATAGGTATTATATGTATTTTTATATCAATTTATAATTGAAAAATTTAAATGTTAGTAATTAGGCCTACGAGATCACAAAGGTATTTCTCTTCATATGAAATATCAAACTTACTGGAGTAGCTGCAGCTGGTGTGCAAGATAAGGGCGCTGATATGCAGACTCCAGAGGACACAGGGAGTCCTTCTCGCATTGACCTGTGAGCTGAGCTGGCATACACATCTTCAATCAGAAGTTTTCGCTTCCTGTGTAACAAATAAAAAAAAATTATATACTTGCTAGCTGCTTAAATACATTCTAATATCTTAAATACATTACTCTGGTGGAGATATGTCATCCATACTAATAGCCGGCGTCATAACAAGGCGAAGTCGTGTCTTCATCGCATTCTCCCAATCCGGATCTGAAGGCTTTTCCTTCAATCAGGGTAAGAAACCATTAAAAAAGGGCTAAACTATAAAAAAATATTTAAACGCAAAACTTAAAAAAAATAAAAATTACACTTACATAGTACTTTTGAGTGTTACGCGGATTGGTCCGGATAGTTTCCTTTGGTTTAACATATAGTGCTAGTGGAATACCAGGTTGTTTCCACTCTGATAGAGTGTGAATATATTTTAGTGGCGGCGGCCGAATTCTAAGGCACTTTGGTTTTGTTTTGAAAGCAGTTTTATAAGATGTTTTAATTTCACCGTCACGATAATGTGTTCTGTATGTGGTTTCGTAGTTAAAGAGCAAACTATCATATCTACTGTACATATTTATAAATTATAATTATATAAAACGTATTAAAAATCAAAAGTATTATAAAGTAATAAAGAAAATATCATGTCAAAAATATCCGTCAATTCGTGTCATAAATTTATATAAATAATATGACAGTTTGTGTTTTATTATAAAGAACTCGTATCTTTAGATGGCTCGTCGATAAATTTAAAAATAAATAAAGATTTATTAAGGGAGGAATTAATAGTAAGTACATAAAATAATATATAGATATACAGGTACACATTAAAATGTGGTGTTTTATCAATTTCATATATGTAGGTGTTAGGTGTTGCATTCGACTGTCGGACAGACAAGGCAATTGCAAAATCTATTTCTATAGAAACCTCAGGCAAAGAGCAGACAGACACTTTTATGTTTGCATTTATAATGTACCGTCAGGGTAAGAAAAGGTTCGTCACCTTAAGATCTATTTTAATGTGCTCAGTATGAGCGATAACCTGCTTTACCGATTGAGTATGACATATTGCGTCGCGATGTCATTATAAGTCGCATCTAGCAAAGAGTATATTAGCGTTTATAAGCTATAATAATAATAAGAAGAAGCCATCAATCGGTATACTAATTACCAACTTTTGTTCATAGTCCTTCGTGAATGCTCGTGTAACATCGGACATTAGGACATTGTCTTGTCTCTTATAAGAGTGCATAGTAGTAATCCTACTTTCTACTAATATTATAAACGCGAAAGTTTGTGTGTATGGATCAGGCTAATTTCTCTGAGTTATGGATGGATATTTGTTACTCTTTTACGTAAAATTTACTAAACGGATTTGGATAAAATTTTGCACACAAATAGAATATGTATGTATGTGTGAACGCGGGTGAAACCGCAAGACGGAAGTAGTAAATAAAATAGTAAAAATAAATAGTAATTATGGTAAAATTTATTCATTTAAACAAATATTATTTATAAGATTTTAAATTAACATGGTTATTTTTATTAGTAACAGTATCTAAAACGGGATATTTACCATGTTTTTTATTTTTATTTGGTGGAGCTCGATATTTCGACATTATCTACGAATGTCTTGTTCACGAGACTGACGTTTGCGGGTAGATGTTGACGGCATTAGAAGTGTCCATATCGGACTACCTCCTTTCTCGTACGTTTGCTGCGTAAACACTGGTTAATTCAGGAATGGATATAAAGTGGGAAACACAGCTACACGGGATCATAAGTTACTGCGAGAGTACAGGGTTGAAAGACAACCAGCATTTATGCCATATGTTAAAGGAGTGACAGATAAGATAGCTAGAGTCCTGGGCAAATATGCGGTGAGGACTATCTTCACTCCTTTCAAGAAGATAGGGCAAATGTTGCGTTCACCTAAAGATAGCTTTCCCCTGGAAAAACCCGGAGTTTACAAAATCGACTGTAGTTGTGGTAAATCCTATGTTGGACAGACGAAACGTACGGTATCTTGTCGTATCAACGAACATATCAAGGCGGTAAAAAACAATGATACCAAGAAATCAGCCATCGCGGAACATTTTCTGGAAGCCGGGCCGAACCATTGGATCGAGTTTCATAATGCTCAGATACTCGCGACAGAACGCCATTACATACCCCTATTGGTACGAGAAGCCATTGAAATTACTAAATATAGTAATTTCAATAGGGAAGATGGGTTTTAACTGTCGAAAGTATGGAATCCAGTGATAAAGTTATGCAAACCCTTGAATAATAATATAAAAAATTCGCGAATCGATACGGTGAGTTTCGTTTGTAAAACACGGGATCGAGTTTAGAGTGTAAATAAAACAAATAGTAGGGGTGAAAGTGACAGTGGTAGTGGTAACCAGTGTTTACGCAGCAAACGTACGAGAAAGGAGGTAGTCCGATATGGACACTTCTAATGCCGTCAACATCTACCCGCAAACGTCAGTCTCGTGAACAAGTATTCGTAGATAATGTCGAAATATCGAGCTCCACCAAATAAAAATAAAAAACATGGTAAATATCCCGTTTTAAATACTGTTAGTAAATATTATTTATTTTATTAAAAACGAGTATATCCGCCATTCGTATCAATCACAGCTTGTAGTCGCTGTCGCATTTATCCAACAAGGCGAGAGCATATGTCGGTTCCTCTGAAGCCCTCCCAGACACTTCGGCAATGTTCTACGACAGCTGCTTTGGTTCTATCGTTATTATTTATCCACCGCTGCACCATCAAACCCCATACATTTTCGATAGGGTATATCTGCCGCTTTTGCAGGCCAAGGATTCACCACCACTTCCCGGTGCCGATGGAACCACTCATCACACGTCCCTTCATTACATTAACCGCCATTTAAAATAACGGCCGAATAATATTACAAGCGATTTTATTCTAAGATTGCAAGATATTTCAAGAATATATATGCCACTGACAGACTTTGACAATTCAGTAGAGGATATCATATCTAATTTAAATCTTGTAATGACTAATGAGGCCATAAAAAAGATTTTATGTTGATATGACACTAGACGTAGTCCAAAGATGTTACACTATTTTGAACCAAGTTATCATACTATGTTAGTTTAATTTTATATGCAGTTGTCTGTTTAGTGCTTTAGATTCAAAAGGTACTAAGAATTTACGACTTCATAAAGGAATGAATTTGAAAACTGACGAAGGTTGTCTTACTCTGACTGTACAAAACTGAACAAAAAGTCGATGTATAGTTATAATATATTTTATTTAATAAACTTAAAACTTGCAAGAATATATAAAATTAACTTTATCATTTCTTCTAAAATAAATTTATAAACTTAAATAAAAAATCTAGCTGTCTCAAGATCTATCCTTAATCTTTCTTATTGTTTTTCGTTCATTTGCATTCGGTTTTCTTTTCATTTTTATACACCTTATACCTGAAACACATAAAAAACACATTTTCAGTCACAAATTTATTACGAAAAGTTAGAAGTATTAAAATTGCCTTAAACAATACTTAGGCGGATATTGTCTCAGCCAAAATTCCTTAGTGGGGTCGCAATAGCCACGATGCTGTTTACTATCCCAAGTGATGGAATCCATTCGCCACTCCGTGGATACATAAGGAGGTTGTAACATTGGTAATCCAACCTAAAAGTTAAAAAAAGTCTGTTGTAATTATCGTTACAAATTAGGGAAAATGTCAAAAGTTAAATAAGCTCAAGTTTAATAAAAAATTACATTTAGGTATAAGATTTGTTTTTTAAATAAAGATTGGACGTTTAATTCCTTTTATAAAAGATATAAATCAATATAGCTCAATATCATTCAATATCATCATAATGAAATGACGATACTAACCGAATTAGAAGGAGCGGGTCGTCCAGGTAATGGTGCCTTCACATTTTTATACGGAACACTTGCTTCACGCATGCCCCGACTCATATCGCTGGTGTACATGTCGGTGCAGAGGATTTTTCGAGCGCGTTCGTCTTCTATGTCGTCCATACTCACTGCCGGCGTCATTACAAGACGCGGACGTGTCTTTTGAGCATGCTCTCGTTCTAAATCTATAGGTTTTTCCTAAATGATTATTTTTAGTTTAGTAGACGTAAATGTAAACTTTTGTCTAAATAAATCTATTATGCTTGGTGGTGGGTTTTGTGCAAGCCCGTCTGGATAGGTACCACATACTCTTCACCCCCACAGATATTCAACCGCCAAGCAGCAATACTAATGTGTACAAGGGACATAATATCTTAGTTTCAGCCCAGGTTCATATCCCAGATACTGGCCATTTTGGCAGCAGATACATTAAACACACAACCAGTCCACAAGTGTATCCGTAATCAAATGTATAAACATAATCTCTACTCACTCATAATCCGATGGGTACTGAAAAGAAAAGCCCAATAACTCCTTAGGATGACCTTAATATAACCCGGGATTTGAACCAAGGATCGGAGGAACTGCTATCTCTTTAAAATTGATTACCTCAATGCAGCCGTTATATTATATAGTTTCGTATCGTAGATAGGAAATAATGCCTTGCCTAGCAAATACTTACGAAAGGTTGCGGCACATTATTGGGGTTGGTTCTCACGATATCCTTAGGTTCGTGTAACAAATTGAATGGTGGTATGATATTCCCTCTCCATTCGTTCAAAGTATGTATATTCCTATAAGGCGGTTCTCCTCGTTTCTTATGTGTTGATTTAGGTATATACGTCGTTTTTGGATATTCGCGAATTTCGCCAAAACGAAAATCACTTCTATACGTCGTTTCGTAATTAAAAAGCATAGAATCAATTTTCTTTGTCTCTTGCAACATTTTGCTGACGAAGTAATTACTGATTATAATACGTCACTGATAACTAAACTGTTATAATAATTATTATCGTTTAAAATAAATTAAAAATAGTTATTTTGACGGTTCTCATAAAGATTATGAAATGAATGTGACGTTTGACAAATTGTTAATTTTCATGTTTCATTGATTGTTGATTCTTTTCTCCTTGTTCATTCATTCACTTCAATAAAATAAAGTTTATTCTAAAATTCGTAATAAATATTTCTTCCTCAAATGGTTGTGTATATTATTTTATCGTAGGTTTTATGAGGTATATTTTGTTTTTGTATTGAGAAACCAAGTTCTTTTATTATATATTTTTTTATTTATTTACACTCATGCATAATAGATTTTTAAATATAGAATACAAAATATATAAAATATATTTAAAAATATAAAATACAGAGGCCAACCAGTGGCGGGAACAAGGTCCAAGCCACCAGTGGTCAGGGCCCCAGAGAGAGGAACTTCCTCACAATACGCGCCGTGCCGAGGAGTACTGCCTTCTGCATCAGGCCCTTGACCCAGCTGCCTAACGAGAGCCTCTTAAGGTGTTGGTCGAGGCTCTTGGCCATTAGGCCATTCGCTGAAACGACTATCGGCACAATAACTGCTGTATCCACATCCCACATGTCGACAACCTCGTGAGCTAAGTCAAGATATTTTATTTGCTTATCCTTCTCAGCCTTCACGAGATTCTCGTCATGAGGGATGGTGACGTCAATAATTATCGTGCGGCGCTCTGACCGATCTATCACCACTATATCAGGCTTGTTGGCGACAACAGTCCTGTCAGTGATTATAGATCGGTCCCAGTACAGTGTGATACAACCATTCTCGAGAACTGGGTCGGGCACATACCTGTAGTAGGGTACCTCTGATACCACAAGACCGTATCGAAGTGCAAGTTGTTGATGGATAATCTTGGCCACTTGATTATGTCTGTGCAAATACTCTCCGTTAGCAAGACGAGAACAACCGGAAATAATATGTCTAATGGATTCGCCCGGAGTGTGACACGCCCGACATATGTCCACCGTGCCATCCCTCACAATATACTTCCGGTAATTGTTCGTCATGATAACTTCGTCCATAATTGCACAGACAAACCCTTCGGTTTCACCAAATAGGTTGCCGAACCGTAGCCAAGCTACGGACGCTATAAAGTCCACATCGGGTCCATGAAGGGCCCGATAGAAGCGTCCGTGTAACTCCTTGCTCTTCCATACCTCCTTGCGGTTCTCAGTACTTAGTACTACAGGTTTGCGCCAGTTCTCTTTGCCTAAGGAGAGCGGAGTTAGCCCCTTGTCCATTGTAACTACATCTCGGTGCATATCCAAGTCAGTGTGGAGAAAATACTCCCTGAGTTTGTATACCTCACTGTTATGTAGGGTCTTGGCATTTAAAAAACCACGGCCACCACATCTCCGTGGGATATACAATCTCATCACCGAAGACCGAGGATGATGCATCCGATATGCAGTCAGCAGGACACGGACTCTCCTATCCAAGGCGTCTAGTTCTTTTTGAGTCCACTTGAGTATGCCGAAAGAGTACATCAAGACCGGCATGACCCAACCATTGAAGGCGCGAACCTTATTACCACCCGATAAAAGACTCTTGAGTACTTTTTTCAGACGACCAAAGAAACGCTCCTGCAGTGATTGTTTCATGTCGGTCACATTGATGCCTAACGCTTCCGACACACCCAAGTATTTGTATGATTCGTTTGCGGACAGTGATCTAAAGTTTATGGAATCTGAAAGTTGTAATCCGTCAGATTCCATAATCTCTCCTCGCTCTACATGCATAACCGCGCACTTGTCAACTCCAAATTCCATTCTAATAGAATTACTAAAAGTTTCTGTTACCTTTAGTAACTCCATTAGTTGTGAACCTGAAGGTGCAAAGAGCTTTAAGTCATCCATGTAAAGTAAGTGAGATATAACTTTACCTCCTCTCCGCAAACAATAGCCTAACCTTGAACCCTCTAACAGAGTACTTAGAGGGTTCAAGGCTAAACAAAACCACAATGGACTCAAACTATCGCCCTGGAATATTCCCCGCTCAATCCTTATCGGTTCGTCATTACCATGAATCGTTCGGCATCCTGGATAGCGAAGGACTGTCCGCCATTGCCCCATACATGATCTCAAGAAACTGCATAGAGTTGTATCTAATTTATACAACTCCAGCACCCTCAAGAGCCATGTATGCGGCACGGAATCATAGGCCTTCTTGTAATCTATCCAGCATGTCGACAGACTCTTTCGAAAACGACGAACCTGTTGGCTAATGGTCATATCAATGAGGAGTAGCTCCTTAGTGCCTCGTGATCCACCCCTACATCCATTCTGAGAGACAGATAAAATATTATTATTCTGTATGTGACTATTAATCTTATCTCTCAGAATGGAGGTAAGGAGCTTATAGACCGTTGGTAAACAAGTAATCGGTCTATAGTTTTTAGGATCCGTTGCACTACCTGACTTATGGAGCAGGTGGGTGACTCCGGTGGTAAGGAACTGTGGTAGCGACCCAGACTCTAGAGCTGACTGGAACTGAGATGCCAAGCAATCATGCGAGCTGCGTAGCCATTTTAGCCAAAAGCTATGCAGCCCGTCCGGTCCCGGAGACTTCCAGTTGGGAACGGACCGAACAGCAGCGGCTACATCTTCAGAAGCAATGGAAATTTCTCCCATCGCTTCCAAAGGCTCGCACGCTTGCCTGACCTCCCGCATCCAGTCACCTTCAATGTGGTCGACGGGCACCGACCAGATGTTGCGCCAAAATGTATTCGTGGTATCATCATCTGGGCAATATCCATCGCTCACACCCTGGTCAAGTCGCTCCCACGTTCTGTACACCCACCTTTGATCGCTCTGGAATATGCGATTCAAGTAATAACGGTCCACTCGCCGCCTGTACCGACGGATGCGGCTCGCCCATGCATAAACTTTTTGTTTTAGGAAGTCAATACGCTCCATGACATGGGACGGATATTCTTGCGAACTGATACCAGTCCCCAAGAACGCCCGCCCCACAAAACGCATTACACGTGGACGCGTATTCCCTTCCTTAAAACAATATAGTTTTCCAATGAGCACTCTGGTCTCATTAATACGCTTCTCAATCCTGCTCTGCCAGGCCGGTGCAGCAGCCTTTGGTCGTATAGCTCGTTCGGTGTCTTCAAATGTAACACCAGCTACACGACATGCTGCAACAGCCGCACAAAACAGAATTGAGTGCGTATCTTCGAGATTTTCACTGCTCTCAAAATAATCTGCGAGCAGTGAATCCAGAGTGCACACTAGGTCCCTATTCCGTTTAGTCATGGGCAAACGTGGCAACCGTGGCCTAAGCTCAGCGGGAGTGTTACGATACTCCCGAATCGCATCCGCCAGTGCGCTCCTCAGTTGATCACTGTACTTACTTGTTGTAATAGCCATGTCACCCTCGCCCTCATCATCATGATCTGGGCCCTGTGGTGTTGCAGGAAGTGGTCCCTCAACCACGGGCTGTGACGGGGCGGAAGTGAAACCGCTATTACACATTTCTGAGCGAATCCGGTCAAGCACGGTGTCACTCAGCCTGTTGTTACGCAGAATGATCCGCACCTGATCCGACAGTCGTTGAGCCGAGACGTTGATAGCTGGTTCAAGCGCCCGAAACAGAGAGAGCATCCTAACACGGTACGCCGTGAGATTAATTCCCCCCTCTGTAGCCCCATAGTATGCGCGCATGACATTTTCATTAATGGGTTGTGTCCATCGCATGCGCTGCACACCACCACCGGAAGCGGGGACCCTGTTCGAGGCCGGTTGGCCTCTGGCTCCCAAGCCCGTCGGTTTATTATATATTATTATTAAGAGTTCTATCCTTCAAAAATATATGAAGGTAGGCATGAATGTATAGCCTATAGAATAGGAAAAAAGATAAACAAACCTTAGATTTACGTATTTCATGCGATTTTCTAATAACTCAGCTACATATATTGTGCACTACTGTTTATGATTAATATTATACAATAGTATTATTACATTTAACTACTTATTTCAACTTTAATTTTACTTCCAAAATTCCGATAACAGTTTCGCCGTCGTTCAAAACACCATTTTTTCGCAAATCCATAGTGAATATCATAGATTAATCAAGCTCTCGACCAATGATATCGCGTCAATTGGATGTCAAATGTTGTTTATTTGTCTTTTTTCCTTTTATGGTTGGAATACTGTATATATATATGCTCGTGTTAGAATGATAAACTCGTTTTGAAATCATAAACTGATAGAACAATAACATTTTGTGATCTCTGAGTTAAATTACAACTTATAACTTTACTTGGTGGTAGTTCTCTGTGCAAACCCGTCTGGGTAGGTAAACCGCTCACTTATTGTACTACCATCAAACAGTAATACTTAGTACTGTTGTTTCATACAATAATTACAACATTGTTTGACCTCCCAACAGTAGCAGTAGTAACACCACCATCCGCATTTTAAATTATCGGGGTATATGAAAAAAAAAAAATACAATTCTGATTTATTTATTTCAATCCACCAAATAAATTACACCACGGTAACACATAACACTTAAAATATAATAAACATAAAAAATAAATTACAATTTTTTTATCACAAAACAGGTAATAATGCGAAAAAAATACGACATCCGATGTGTCACATAAAAGTAAATTCATAATTCCGTTTTAATTTACTTCAAGTCATTGTTTAATAATTCATTTATTTATTGTAACAAACACTGTCCTTCAGACTTAACTGAAGTCAAATTATATGAGAAAATAATTCAAATTAATTTAATGTTAAATATGGGCGTAAAATTGTATTACATATTGGAAGGCAATTAGGTTTGTTACTTGCCCGTGAGAAAACTTTAGGTTTTAGAGTAGTAAGTAAGCAAGTTATAGAGCACATGGAACCGAGTATGAACCGCGAGCAATTATGTAGATACACAGAAGCATCCTGTAATTAGTCATATAATAAGTACTACGCGTGAAACGCATTTTTTTTTGTTAATGTTCAATTGTTTGTTTTTAGAACAATCATTAGCGGTATATTATTGATTACTTATTGCTTTACGTTATTTATGCAATTCTTTCAGTATTTTCAGTTACTTATAATATGCATTCTACAATTACTTTAATTTACGTATATTAATATGTTAAATAAGAGTTTTAAACATATCTAGTTTCGATAAAGTTTGGTAATATCCGCTAGACGCCATTGTCTATGCCCGATCAATAACAGGCACAGCGAACTACAAGTGACACGCGCGCTCTATAATTTGTCTCTTTTACTCACAACAAAACAAAAAAAAATTAACTTTTAAGATTTTTTTTATTTAATTGAATTGAATTCGCTTAAATCAGTAGTAACTATTTAAGGAACTTTTTCAACATTTAAATATTTGTTACATTCTCCGAGATTATTTAATAAATACGAGATCAATTCCTCATACAATAATACAAAAATATTAAATAGATCTCTGTAATTAAATAGGTGTTTTTAGTGATTCAACTCTACGAAAATCGTCGTATTTTATAAATTTCATTATTCCTAACGTCCTAAGAACGTTGCTACGCCATTCGATACGATAATCGACAAAACATCGAGATACGTTTCAAGTTAGAGAATCTTATTGGAGCCCATAATTTGCAAGTTATAATACCGTTGCTTATAATAAAAAAAATTTCTCGTGTAACTCTGTACATATGTCACAAGCGAAACCTTTTATCGGAATATTGCACTCAAACGTTACATATAAAATTGTTGCCGGTAAATTTAACGTTGAAATTAACTTTCGTGATTCTCGATATCGATTCATTGTCCGATAAAATTATCGTATCGGATAACGTATTCACGTCCTAAAAAGCAAAGCATATCAGGTACGCTGTTTCATTTTAGCATTTTATTTTAAAACGATTTATAACGAAGTCCTACAAAATGCTAAGCTTAAACGTCAAATCGATTTCAAAACTCTATAAATGTCTATTATTTAATTCTCTTGACACATTAAAAATTCATAATATCATTTGGCAACTTTTCATAAGTTTCGAAAAGTTCAGAAAACGTGACATTGAGAAATCTATTTTAAAAATTGTAATGTAATACGGTATTAAGCTTAAATCCCGATAAATGTACAATATTTTAACATAATTATGATTTTTATGAATAATTTAGGCTAAAAGGACGCAAGTACATCTCACTAAATAAAATTTAAAAAATAAAAAAACAATATTATAATAAAACACGTTTCGGTTACAGTTACATTTTAAAAAATACATGTATATACAGAAATACATCTCTTTTTTATCAATAAAAATAACTGTTATAATACATAAATAACTAAAATGTACAGAAAATATACAGAATCTTCTTACAATAATACGATTATTTTTTTAAGAATTGTAAACATGGCATTGATTATTAAAAATATATTTTTCATTAATCTTTGCTTACTGCGAATAACTTAAGATCGGGTCAGAAAAAAAGAATAAAATAAATTGGCGGCAAAAGTGACATTTGGTAAACATGGCCGCCCTAAAATAGCAAATGGAATAAAAAGAATTGTAACAACAATAGATGTGCTGTCGTCGCACAGTAAATGTATGAATCGTTACTAACTTTAACGATTATTTTTTGTCAATCGGGCACTTTTAGTTCGACCCAGATGGGACAAAATGGCGACGCAGGCCCTCCCCACGACCAACCTCGCGGTATAGCCAGATGACATAATCCACACCTGATTACACCTGAATGGCCGTTAAAGCAGCTTTTTTCTATGGTCCCAGGACAAAGTATAACACTCTGGCCCGTCTGCGTAGCATCCACAGAAGTGACGATTGCTTGGTCCAGTAGCGATTCGCAGTTTTGTAACGCTGAAACAAATATAAATTAATTATAAAAAGTTTATATAACTCTACCTATAGCACACCAACCGTCAACCTATAATTTTACCACCTTGAGTGGTGTATTTAAAAGAAATACCTATCTCTAGTTCCCCAGTACTCAAACTATCTCCAAACCAAATTTCATCTAAATAGATTCAGCGGTCAAAGCGTAAAGAGGTAACAGACATAGTTACTTTTATAATATTAGTATAGATTAAATATTATCGATCTTAAGCGTTATTTACATAATCTGTGAAAATAATTCTTTGTTAATATTAATATACGCAATTAATAATAAGTCCTTGCCACAATTCCACGCAGCTGTGATTTGTACTCATATTTTTCCTATCGTGTATATATTCATAATATAGTATATTTTATAAACTAGAGCTAATAGCAATAAGAAAGTATTTCTGAAGATGAATACTCTAAGTGGGTCAAATGTGGTATCAACGTTTTTTTGGAATTTCGTGTTCGCAGTTAGAAATGTCAAAATATTTTTTAACTTTTATTTAAAAGGCAGCTGTAGGTGTTCTGTTGTTTATTTAATTTGAGTTAATATTTAAGCTAGACAACATCCATATGAACAGAAAAAAAAAAGATTTATTTTTAAAAGTGCGTTTGTCATACATACATACTGTTTGTATTTTTTAAAGAAATATATTGTAAAATGGGATACAATTTTTTCGTTTGTTCAACCCAATGGTAAAGGTTAGGTAACAAATTAATCGTTGATGAATTGTTTCAAGGTTATCTATTTATTAACGGACACCCCGTATAATAAAACTGTAATAAGGCCGTGTGATTGAACCGTGTCTGAACTATGGGTCGTGTCGTACGTAATTACAGATACGGCTGAGCAAAGAAACATACAGAGTATCTATAGATATTAGTATCAGTATATCTGTAGATATTAGATCGTAAACGTCTTCCTGATATTATCTTATCTAATCATCTCTCTTATATTATAAATTTGATTGTTTTTATTATTACTCCAACACACCAAAACTGCTGGACGAGGTTAATATGTAAAATATATTTTTAATTTATTTTTATTTATGAAAATAAAACTCAGTATGTTCAAATTTATTGTTACTAAAGAGTATGATAGTCGTGACGAGTTACTTTATTTATTTAATACACGAAATACATCTGATAGCGATTTGTACCTCACCATGCGGTTTCTTATAATGTAATAACCAAATATATTTGTGCTTTTGAAGGTACAGAACAGTACATGTAGGTATCAACAATATTCACTTAAATTTTGACAAAAACGTAATAAAGATAAATTAACAGAAAATTACAATAATGCTACTTCATGGTTGAGTCAACCGACTTAGTTTTTATGGCGTTGCGGACTGTACTTTTAAATTTACGTAATGTGTTAATGAATTCAATGTTTTGTTTAATATTAGTTACTTTTAAATATACCTTGGATATAGCAGGAAAACATTATCCTGTACAATAAAAATAAATAAAATCTTAAGCGTTTTTGTGGCTGTGATCGACAGTATATCGTCCAGTAAATTATTAAAATCTTGAATTATGAAACTATATACAGCCGTTGGATAAATATTTTCAGTATTTTCAATTGAAAGACTTTAAATTAGGTCACTAGATAACCAGACAATTCAATAGATAGTAATGAAGGCGTTTATTGATCAAAAGTTTCTGCATGGAAATTCGAGCGAATGGATGCTGTGGATATTTTTAGATCTTTTATAGCGAATGTCAAAGGTTAAGATTCTTTTTCGACTCTGGAGCTGGATGTATCGCCAAATAGGTCAATCTTTATATTACTTTTTATATTAAATGTAGAGCAGTGCAAAATTACTTACGACTGTGTCATAGAACACAGTCAGCCATATGAGATTTTATACTTATATATTAAAAACGTTTTATACAATTGTGTAAGGTATTTTTATTTTTTAATTTCTTTCTTTTTTTTAATTCCTTTTCTTGTAGTGTGTTAATATTGTAATATATTTTATAAAGACATAGTGCTATTTGTTTTTGCTTTCAATATTAAGCATAGGCTGTTCGTCGGTCTGCCCTAGAATTATATCTTTAGAATAATAACAGCAATTTAACAAAACACGACGGAATAAGTTTAACTACGACGTTTAATAAAATGTAAAAATTTAAATGCAATGGAACGGAAACCTAAGGCTGCGATTCTAACGTATTACTTAGTACTTATCAGATTTTTATTACGAGCTACTTGTAAAAGTACTGTTAAGTAACAGCCTGTAATCGTCGCTCTGAAGGTCAGACTAACGTCTCCTCTCCCTTTTGAGATTTGGAGCTTACACCACCACGCTTCTTCAATACGGGTTAGACACAGGTGACAGATTTCAGTGAAATTAATAACGTCACAGGATGTTTCAATCACCACCGATTTATAAACAGATATTGAGATCATGACAAAATTCAGTGGTGCTTGTCTGGGTTTAAGCCTGCAATCATCGGTTAAGATTTACGTGTCCTGATTACTTTTGTTTGGCGGACGAGCATGTGGCCCACCTGATGGTAAGTGATCAACACCGCCCATAGACAATGGCGCTGTAAGAAATATTAACCAATCCTTACATCACCAATGCGCCACCAACCTTGGGAACTAAGATGTTATGTCCCTTGTGCCAGTAGTTACGCTCACGCACCCTTCAGACCGGAACACAACAATACTGAGTACTGTTGTTTGGCGGTAGAATATGTGATTAGTGGGTGGTACCTACCCAGGCGGGCTTGCACAAAGCCCTATCACCAAAAAGCCACTGGAAGATCTCGGCATTTTCGTGGTAAAGACATCAAACGTTACTAACCCTCACGGTTTCACCCCTATTTTACGTTACATCTCCGCCCTCGGGGGCCGTAGTCCATAACATTTCGAGATTATTTAAAATCGAGGCGTAGGCTTTCTAACCTTACTAATATTATAAATACGAAAATTTGAACGGATGTATGTTTGTTATTCAATCACGCCAGAACAGACCCTAACTCCTGCAACCGCCGCTGCGAACACGCGGGCGGAAACTAGTACTAGTACCCATAACAGCTGACTGGCCTGCAAGCTGGGAGCAACGATAGATGCAACACACTCAAAACAACAAACAGATAACGAAAAGGAACGCCATCATAACGCAAATATAATTGACAGACTTTAACATTAACATAACAAACGTCAAGTATGTGGCGAACAAAATTACGTACCACAGCTAATTGTAACAACAAATGCGTCTGATCTCTAAAATAGAGACTTTATTTACCTAGCCCGGACAGACGCCTCGGTTGATCTGTTAATTTGATTATGTATTACATTGTTATTTCTAACCTTGTTAACTAATTCAGCTTAGTTTGTAAATAAATAAATACATCATGTTATGTTACGAGTTAATCATCGAATCGCACCACGTGATCGACTATGAAAATCTTCGAAGGTCACACCAATTAACCTCATCCGAGATTCAAAGCAGATGTTTCTAGATGCGTAATTGGACGAACAAAGAGTCTCGTCTCTTCATCGTGGAACAATTATTAAACGCGTTAAAGACACATTAAATTACATACTAAACGTAAAGCCAGCCATTACAGTACATACCTAAAGTATAAACATAAATTACTAATTTTATTTATAATTATAATCATAAAGAACGTGAAATCCACTCTTATCACGTCAAAACAAAAAAAGTGCATATATTTATATTTAAAAAAATACACAAATAAAATGAGCTGCAACTTTTTATAACATAGGTGAGCAAATAGGCCACCTGATGGTTAGTGGTCACCACCGACCATAGACATTGGCGCTGTAAGAAATATTAACCATTCCTTACATCGCCAATGCACTACCAACCTTAACTAGGATGTTATGTTCCTTGTGTCTGTAGCTACACCCTTCAAACGAGAACACAACAATAGTAACTGCTACTGTTTGGCGGTAGAATATCTGATGAGTGGTCGGTACCAAGACGGGCTCGCACTACCCTACAACCATTTATGATTTATTGTATTATTTTAGTTACGTGTACAAGCAACTAGTGGAGTAGTATGTGTGTACGTCTGGCGAGTGTCGGTCGTAGCTGTCACGCACACCAAGATGATAAAGTTCTCTCGTTTGTTATTTTGTAGAGCGACACTATCAGATTTGTAAATAATAAAATAAATCAAATCAAATCAAAATATACTTTATTCAAGTAGGCTTTTACAAGCAATTTTGAATCGTCATTTAACAAACTATTTAAAGTAAACCACCGGTTCGGAATGTAGACTCTACCGAGACGAACCGGCAACAAACTCAGTATTTACTCTTTTTCAATATCTAAATATACAGTCATGTTAAATACAATTATATATGTATATTATGTCTCCTGCCTGGAAGTCAACAAGCATTAACTCCACGCTTTTTTATCATCAATATAATCTTGTATCGAATAATATGCCTTCTTTACCAATGTTTTTTTTACAAACGACTCGAATCTATGACACGGCAAAGTTAGTTACATATATAAATTAAGAAAGTTATCATAACTAGAAATAAACGAATTACTGGAAGTGGTTTTTGGTATTTGATAATAGTTCTTTTTTCATTACATTAAAAGCGCAAAGTCCATTCGTTTCGCGTCAAATGTGTTATGCTAACTACGCTATGTCCATATTATAAAAAAACACAGAGTATATATTTTTTTGTATAATATTCCTTTTTCAAATATTTGAATCCATGCCATCCAACAATAAGTTTTTATTATTTAATAATTTAGTGACTGAAAATGCATTGTTTATGTAACATAATAATAATCTTTTTTTTTAAAACGTTGTTTAAAGTGTGTTTTTTTAATATCACAGGTGGCAAACGAGCGGGGGGCTCATCTGATGGAAAGTGACTACCACCGTGGACATCTGCAGCACATCGGGCTTGTAGGTGCGTTGCCGGCCTTTATAAAATGTTTACGCTCTTTGCTTGAAGGTTCAAAAGTAACATCGGTTTGGAAAAACCGCCGGCGAAGGTTGAGGATTTTCGGACATTTAAGTGGTACGGGTGAAACTTGGAATTTCGACGCGATGACCGAAGGTGGAATTCGGCAGCAAATTAAATTCAGATTAACATTGATTGCTCGATACAGCCGATGACACGATAAGCGAGCAGTGTTAAGTAAAAATAAACCGTTAACGAGAAAGATAAATTTATATATTTAGATATCAAATAATTTGTCAAATGTACATAGGTAGGTACATATGTGAGGTACATATAGTACATGTGTGTAGGTACATATACGCAGCGCGCAGACGTGTATATTTCTGTTAACATTAATTAAACTTTTAATTAGCTAATTAAATCCCTTCAAGACATAATTTAGTATTTGAAAACCAGGCGACTGATAGAAAAGTAGTTTATAAGCAAAACATCAATTCTTCTTTCTTTCATCTAAACAGAAGCCATAACCTTGCTTATTGATCGTCAAAAGTCTACTAGAAATAGGGATTATATTATTTTCATAATGGTTATTTACCTTAGGATAACATTTCTCATTTAAAACTGCCTATATAGTATACTATATACTACATTAACAGCCTATAAAGCCTTTCCCACTGCTGGGCTAAGGCCTCCTATCCCTTTGAGGAGAAGGTTTGGAGGATATTCCACCACGCTGCTCCAAAGCGGGTTGGTGGAATACACATGTGGCAGAATTTCGTTGAAATTAGACACATGCAGGTTTCCTCACGATGTATTCCTTCAACGTCGAGCCCGAGATAAATTATAAACACAAACTAAGCACATGAAAATTCAGTGGTGCCTGCCTGGGTTTGAACCCGAAATCATCGGTTAAGATGCACGCGTTCTAACCACTATAGATCCATCTCGGCTCTTATACTATATACTAAACTGACAAATAATAAAATATTTGTTCAAAGTGTTTTAAGGCGCTCCCTATTCGGTTAAACATAAAAAAAACACGTTGAATGTTGAACATAAAAAAAATATTATATATTATTAGATGAGCCCTCATTTTGTTAACATTCTATAATAATAATAAATAATAAATATTGGACAACATCACATACATTACTCTGATCCCAATGTAAGTAGCTAAAGCACTTGTGATATGGAAAATCAGAAGTAACGACGGCACCACAAACACCCAGACCCAGGACAACATAGAAAACTAATGAACTTTTTCTGCATAGACTCGGCCGGGAATCGAACCCGGGACCTCGGAGTGGCGTACCCATGAAAACCGATGTACACACTACTCGACCACGGAGGTCGTCAATTCTATACAAAGTAAACATATCAAAGGACAACCTGCATATGATGGGGTGCCTTTCTTCACCCGATTTCGCGCGGACCGGACGTCTTCGCATTCGCTCGGTATACATACGTGAGCCATTTCATTTGGATTTCTTTTGTTATTTTATTTTGCTTTTGTCATGTGTAACATTTATTCGTGAATTACTGAATGGCGTACTGATTTGTTGTAAAAACAATACAAAATTTGACTGAGGCTGTGGACAGTTGGTTATCTTGACGTGTTACCCGCTTCTGGTTTCTTAAAATATATATTAAACTAGCTATTACTCGCCCGCTTCGTAGGCGTTTTAGGCGTATCATTTGAGCAATCACATATTCTTACTGTATACCAATTTTTATAAAGATAGGTATTTGAGTTCTTGAGTTAAAGACATATAGACATACAGAGACAAACAGACAAAAAATTCAAAAATGGTAAAACTGATGCCAGTGACTCATAAAACGAATATTTATGACGAAATTCGACAAAAAAATTAACTGTACAGACAGACTCTACAGATTTATAAAGTAGTATAGAAATTATTTCGTTATACGAGTGAGTACTTGATTTATTTACAAGTTAATAAACTAATTGTTTTATGTCAAACTAAACTTCCTCGCTACGGTTTCCTTGTCGTAATTTCTATAAATAAATATTTAACCCAAGTATATTTAATCTGCGTTATAATTGTGCTTACTTAATATCTTTGTGTATTATAATTGCAAATGTAAACAGTTTTATCGCACAGTCATCATTATCGCGAAGAAGCAAACTTTGTACTTATTAATGTTTTATATAATACGATTAAATACTCTTAAAATCAAAATGGCGTAACTCAATATATATATATTACAATACTCTACATATTTTAAAGGTAAAAAAAATAATTCGAAAAAAAAAACATTCTGTGAATGTACTTGAATGTGTACTGTTCCGTCAAGATGTTTATGATTGTGTGTAAGCGTGTATCAATATACTGGCCTATCAATAATTTTTCAGAAGTGTCTCGCAAAATACTCAAAGCCGTTGGTCTTGCGACTCATGCGGCTAAACTGTCTACGGTCTTATATACATACATACGTCTATACTATATATACGAGACTGACAATCATAATCGAAATCATTTCAAATACATGAAATACGTTTGTATATATGTATTTATTTATGTATGTAATATGTTTATATATGTGTCGAGATCCTTCTGCACAAGGTAAGTAGTGTAGAACATATAGCCAGCTAAGATCCTGGGCTGAAAGGAAGCCCCTAAATACTTCAAGCAAGTGACGTTACTTGTCTTTAATGTTGTTATTATAGATCAAATTATATGTGCCCTAATATAGTCTTTTATGAACATATATTTTTGTACGACTAGCAAACCCGGCCACGAGTTGCTTGGCTATATACGTTGACCTATACTGTATGATAAAATTTAGCCAAACCTCTGAACTCGCTGAATGTAATGGTACAAATTCCACGTCAAAATATTCTGCGGTTTATGTTCGCTTCGCATTAAAAAAAAACCCGTATCTTGTATATCGAGACCAAATGATAAGCTTCATATCAATTTCGCCGGACGATGACCAACGATGTATAATAAACAATGATTTAATTGAATAATTATGACATAAGTACTGTTACTTATCTTCGAAAGATAATAATTATAAAAATATATACGTATATCGTGTTTTATCGACATTTTCCATTATATTTTAAAATCTAAAAATTGCCTTTACATAGTTTTGGTTTATTGAATACTAACGACCCGTCCCGACACCGCACAGGTGCAATTTATTAATAAAAACAATTTGTAATAAATTGTTTTTTTTTTTTTAATTGGTTCGTTAAGTTACGGAGATTACATCCTGCATACAATAAAAAAAATACTTCTTTTTATTCGTAGCGTAGATTAGCCAACTTTAAGAGAAAAAACCGATCAGATTGGTTTCGATGAAGATTTTTCTTAAAGTTATCATAATTTTTTAATACATTTCACAAAACTATTCCTCTAAAAATATAAAACGTATAATAGTATATTATACGCCATTATCCATTTGGAAATTATAAATATTATGAAATCCCCATTGTTAACGGGATTAGTTAATGTGCTGTTTTTTTATCTGTGACGATTCTTTGTATGTGTTCGCAGTGACAGCGCACCGCGCACGCAATCGACGCACACATCACGGACACGCCCCGGAGATATTAAAGTACACACACATATATCTGTAAACACAGGTGCAATATTACTGGAGGGCGATCAGTAAAGACAAATGTGTTTCTTGAAAGAAAAACACTAACAACGATTATTGAGCCTATCCCGGGATGCAAACATGTGTTCATAGTCTAAAGCCATACAAGCTAGCCACTAGACCAACGAGGCAGTTTAACCGGATTAGTAGTTACGGCGTCAATCCACTTTGAATGTTATATTTGTGACATAACATTTGTCTTTAAAATAATTCGGATAAATATAATTAATTTCACTTCAGAAACAATTACAGCGTTTGTATCAACATTAAATAAATATATATTTGCAAAAGCATTGAATTTCGTCAATAACGCGTCAAGGCTAGTTGATTAAAAGACACAACCCTTTTGCTTAACTCCGAAATGTATTCTTAAGCGTATGCTTTTATATTTAGTTTCCATGGTATAAAACAAAGTTGCTTCCCGCCGTCTGTACGCTTAGATCTCTAAAACTACGCAACGGATTTTAATGCGGGATTTAATCTCATCAATAAACAGAGTGATTCACATTAGTATAATACGCACATACTTATTATAGTAGAGATCTAGACGGAAAAAAAAAACAATAATATTTCGTTTGATGTTTATGTTTTTAATTATATTACTACTATTAATAATACGACTTTTAAAAGTCGTATTTGAAACAGAGGCAGGTAACTGGTATCGTATATATTTTTAACTTTACTTTAATTCAATAGCCATTATTATTAAACAAGAACAAAGCATCGCTAACGTCGATCATTTGTCCATACTGAAAGTATCATGCTGTGATGTATGTAAATATTATAACAGTTACTAATAATGTACCTTTATTTTTGATATATAATACATTGATTGAGATGGCAAAGTGATTAGAAAACGAGAAACTTAACAAAGATAGGTTCAAATAATTTAAGCCTGACTGGAGTGTTCACAGTCCGCGTATATGTATATGAAATAAAAAATAAAAAAACTCGCGGTCGACGTTTGACATTCTGTCATATGTGTTCATCGGTTCTAAATTCAATTACAACAGCGTGAGCGACTTCAGACCTTCTCAAGAGGTGTCAGCATTGTTCAGAAAATGAGCCTTACATATTGGATATGTTTTCAATAGTATAATATATTACAACAAATTAACTTTATCGTTAGTTTTTCCTTAAATGTTCATAGAAATCATCTATTTAAAATACCTCCCGGATTTTAGTACATGACGCACACTACTGAGTATACATATTAGTACGATAATGATACGATAGTGATGTGATAATACTTCGCGTACCTCATTTAAACTTTTCTTAAAGGCTACATTTTTAAGTCATATTTGAATTAATTTATAATATTTAACGGGGCGCGGTTACTTTGGTTGTTGATTTGAATAATTAATGAATCGAGTAGTTGGCAATAATTTTTGATGGCTGATTTACTTTTAATAGCGGGTCACCCCGAAAGGAGTTGTAAGTGTAATGGCAACGCGAGTCGTTATGTTTTGACAAGCGACTCGAATGCGATGGTTGCTTGCAAACCCATTTGCTCTTAATCGAGATGAATTATTGTAATCCTTTGATATTATTATGATTCTTCCAAATGTCGGATCAATCCCCGAAACCAACTGTTCGGCATCCTGCTCCTCCGACATATTTAAGTATATATTATTTTAAATCATAATGTTTAAAGTATTCTTAAAAACCAAGCATAGCGTGTTAACGTGGGAATTTAAATGCTACTCATGAGAATTTTCTTACAGATATTATAAACTGTGGGTGAGAGTTTTTGATGATGATTTTTTTTTTAACAAAATTATGCTACTTTTAAAATTAGATGAAAAAAAAAATACCGTTGACAGATAAACGGTTTTTATCATCGGATGTAAGGATCTATAAAAATAAATTATACCGTTAAAAGGGGATTTACTTTTAACTAAAAAAAGTTTGTTAAACGCCATAGTAATTACGACGTAAGTAAATTAAAAGAAATCAATGTACACATCGAAAACTCATTTGTCATGTATACGTAGCACACCACATACAAATAAAACTGATTAATTATTTTATTCTATTAATATTAATTTCTATTAACCTTTAAAGTCGACTCTTCGATAATCTAGTTCAGTTATTCCCAGGTGGCCAATTCTGACTCTACACCAAATACATCCTTCTCATTAATTAAAATTATGACCTGAACATATTTTACCTTATTAATTTTTTCTTGTAATTCTATTCTTTTAATAAATAAAGTGTTACAAAATGTACCATTTTTCGTTTTTATTTTACCTATCGGAATATAGGGACAGAACTCAGAAGCGACACAATTTTTATTTTTTGGCGACTTTATGAATGTGGTAGAAATGTAGCAGCAGGGGGTCCACCGAAACCAGTAAAATTTTGAAAGTAGTCCACGAGAAAAATAAGTTTGGGAACTACTGATCTAGTTTATTATTAGTAGGTATATTCCCGCTACATTACATACAAGCATATAAAAAAATAAAGTGTTATTGATAATACCGTTATCGAGTAAAAAAAAATTGTAGAAAAATACTCACATCTCAAATTATCCCATCTCACGAATTCACCGAAGAAGGCCAGCTGCAGCTTGCTAGCGAGGGCGAGATCTGCTATCTCACTCAGCCTAACTCCGTCCTCTTCACTCAAACGATCCTTACATTGCACGTTGACTATTACAACCGGTCGGTCGCATATTAGAAACGCTGGAAATTATTAAATTTATCAAATAAATATAAAAATAAACTATAATTAAACTTGATAATAAAAAACATTGTAAATAATCTCTGGGATGTTAGGAAAGCATTTTCGGTGTCACAATTAAAAAAATGATGACAAATTGTCAGTTCGATTAATCTTAGAGTTATCTTCGACGCTAACATAAGAAAACCTCTGGAATTAAATAACACAATTTTGTTCCACAAACATACGACAACTATATTCGAATTCGTCTCAAACGACACAAATATTTTAAGATTTTCGAAATTAATAGCTCTTATTACATAATTCATTAACAACATATATAGTACACAAAATTATTATATTAATATTCGGTAAATTTACGTTTGACAACCCTATCTAAACTATTCGTACAATTTTCATTGTTTTCCGCAATCGAATTCAATTCGATATCCATTGTAATTAGTAAAGAGAAATAATAATAATACTTCGAACAACTACCTTTCAATAAATAAAATTCCTGCTTGCTATTCTTGTGCAACATTTTAACAATAAAATAAAGATATAATTTTAAGGACACATCAACCGAACAAAATCTCGTTTTTAAAATACATTCGTCCAGCAGTTTCGTATTATCAGACTGTTATTAAGTCGTAATCATAATGAGGAAGATTTTAAAATAAAAAAAAAAACAAAATATACTTCATTCAACTATATTAAGTGAATCTACCACCGGTTCGGAATGTAGATTCTATCGAGAAGAACCGACAAGAAACTCAGTAGCTACTCTTTTCCAAGAACAGGACGTTAAGCGCCTCATTCTGAACTCATTTGAAACTATTATCACATAACTACTAATTAATATATGCACTAACGACCCGCCCATCACACGAATGTATTTATTTAAAAGAAAATCAGAAGTATGCTTAGAAAGAAATTATGAAGCAAGTAAATACATTTCATATCGTTTAACGTTTTGTTTAACGTGATTAGTTTACATAAGTAATCATAGAGATATTTTAATATTTATATTATCTTGAAATGTAGATCAAAATTTCAATGGCTTATAGATTCAGGATAATTTCAATTGCAAAGTCAGATTTTAGTGTTACTGGCATGTAGTTAGCGATTTTTTTCGTTACACAATTTGGAAATGGTGATATCTTATAACTTGAATGTTATAGTGTTAAAGACAATTTTAATCTATACTGTATACACAAGGCAACTAACATATTTATTGAGGATTAATAAGGATTAATAATTAATTGGATAAAATGTCAACGCAATTATACTTGTCCATTATGAGTGTACCCTAGAAGGCAGACACTTTGGTGGAGTTTTCTATAGGCATTTTAAGGACTACAGTTTACTATTTCATTGTTTTGATGGATGCCCTTATATGTCCTATACAAACTTCCATCGTTTATCGTTCTTTCTATCAGTGAAAACCGCATCAAAATCCGTTGAGTGTATTTAGAAGAAACCCGAGACAAAGACGTAAAGCTAATTTGTTTTATACTATTTATAGATAGAACTTACTGGCCGACAGTTCGATAGCAATTTCAATTCGCTTCTCTGAGAGACAGTTAATTCCGTTTATAATTAATGTTTACGCTCGATCTTATCAACATTAGCATATTAACATTATGACGTCACAAAGATTCATAGACCGCTTTGTACTTGATATTTTATACATTTCAATTTACAAATAATTCTATACATATAATAAAAAAACATTGTCGTCTTTTTTCCCTGCCAGTGTCCAAATTTGTTTGGGGTCGGCGCAGCATATCTTATCTTTCCATTCTCCTCTATTGTTCGCCATCTGATCGTTCAAATCCATCTCTCTCATAACCCTCCTCACACACTCCATCCATGTTTTCTCAGGTCGTCCTCTTCAACTCCTTCCCACTACGCTCATGCTCATAACTCTTTTAGTAACGTGTGTCTCATCTCTGCGCCTCACATGTTCATACCAAGGCTCTTTGAATAATTTAAGACAAACAAAATAAAAAAAAGTAAACATATTCTTTATTCAAATTAGTCAATTGTGTACGCTCACTGTCTTCATGCTAGAACGCGCATATCGTTAAGGATTAAAACCGATTCATATTCATAAACATTGAATGCTATTTCCTAATTGAATAAAAGCAATGTTACACTTGTGAGGCCTCCAGTGATGTTCGCCGGCGACGCGCATTCGCGCGTACATTCGTATACATTCGTATGTAATGAGCGAATAAGATTACTACTTGATTTTTTCTCTAATCGCTAAAAACAAACTAATAAATCACTCAATGTATTTATAAACCATTAAATAAATAACGAAACTCCTTACAATGTACAAATAAAAATACTAAATTAAGATGAAAAAGAATTATCACTCAAGATTTGAATCTTTACAATTGGCTCTATATTGCTCTTCAATCATTCGAAATGATACTATTTTTTATCCCAATAAAATTTTCGTTATAAGCATTCCAGCAGACATAAATCATATATATTAAGAACTAATCATCCCTATGCTTAGTTCTTAAACCATAGTTTAAGACAGTCATAATCCTGGTTCATTATACTTCAAAGCGAAATATAGCCAAACCGCGCACGTAAAGTAACAAATGATTGATTGGTACTTTGTACTTTTTACACAAAAGGGCCTGTCAACGGTAACATTAATTATTCTAATATAAAAACTCACCGCACTCATCGAACTACGTCGCGTCGGTAGTCGGATGCTAAGTCCGGATATCGCCATAGTTCAAATCGACATTTCTATTTAAATCGAGCCGCCATTTAAATAAACTGAACCATATTTTTATATGACAATGTTTGTTAGCACAAAGCATTATCAGTGATTTCAGTTTTTTTTCCAAATGCAATGCACAGACCTTTAATACCAACCATTACACTCTCGATTCCTTTATTATTATGGTAAATATTCCTACTGATGATAAAAGGTCACAACCGCCCGCAGCCATTGACACTGCAAGATTTTTTGGCATGCTTAGCATCGTCAATGCGCCACTAACCTTGGGATCTAACATAGCATGTCCCACGTGTTCACTGGTTCATTAGTTCTCCGAAGCAGAACATAACATTACTGAGTATTGCTTTTTGGTTGATTGTCCGATCCAGACGGATTTGCAAAAAGCCTAATCTATTACTCCCAAAATCAGATATGTTTATAATTTGACATAAGACCACTTTACGCGTTTGAGGAGTTCGAGTGAAATACAGTTAATTTCCGCATACTATTTACTGTGTAATTAGTAACTACGAGTAAGGTTGCCAGGTCGCCAAACCTAAAAACCGGACGGACCGGCTGGTTTGGCCGGACATTTGGGTAAAAAAACCGGACACCGTACATTTATGAAGAATTTGTGTCTCAGTATCAAGAGATACGGTAAAAAAAAATGGATGTAAAATCAAGCTATTCTGATTATTACCATGAATCTTGTTAAATTATAATGAAATATAAATAAAATCGAATGTACGCGTATCTCATTTGCGAAATAAATAAATAAAATGTCAAAAACCTAACAAAAGCCGGACAAGCCGGACACAGTTTATTTTGGCCGGACACGCAATCAAAAAAGCCTAACAATATCCGGCTTTATCCGGACGCCTGGCAGCCCTGATTACAAGGTATCATTATCATGCATAGGGTAAATCATTATATTTAAAATAAATACTATAATAACCGATAATTATTTATTTATATAAAACACATTTACACGTTACCGCTCTGAGTAATGGTTTAAAAACTGTCACGTGTTTCAGTAGAATATACTTTCGGTAACACACGTACCAATGACGAAAGGTTGTAGTATATTGAAGGCCGTTATTAATCGAACGTCTCGATCGGTCCTGAACTTTTCGGTTATTGACGAATTCATTAATTAGTATCCGTCCAGTGGACGAAATTCGACCATAATAATAATTGAAAATGAAGAAAACATGCCTTTTTCTATTGTTATTTTCCATACTTTATTATTGATAACACTTTAAAGCTTATCAATGCCACAGAGCGATGAAAACTTTTTTAAATCTTTTGAATAACCGGTTTCATATTTTTGTTCTGCCTGTTTATATAGATATAATCCATGCATTCAAATATATACTCTACCAGCTGAACCTACGGCTATATCTGCACGAAATATAAAAATCTTTACCCATTTTATTTTATTTAGCACACAAACCGTCACCCTCCATAATACCCAAAGGGGTGAATGCTGTCTTCTCCGGGAATCAAACTTTCTCCATTCTAAATTTCATCGAAATCAGTTCAGCGGTTTAAGCGTGATGAGGTAACACAGAGTTACTTTCGCATATATATTATATTAGTATAAAAGTATAGACAATATAGACATACTCTTTGTATTAATATATATAGTGCATACATTCGAACTTTAACTTTTTTACAAATTGGAACTAAATTCGATTCAATTCCTCGAAAATTCGATTTTCAAATTTTCGATATTCGAATTGATTACATCTAATCCCTGGCATGCATTGCAAATGCAATGTTGCTTATTTAAAATATTTATATAAAAATAATGTATTCCACTATCACCATTACTAATTTTATTTAACGTAACTCATTGATTTTCTCAATTTCAACGAGTATCCTCCATGACAATGGGAACCAACGAACCGTAGCAATCTAGAAGCGTGTCAGACGTTTCTCGATAAACAACGTTATTGAAATATGAAAATTAATTAACGTATATATTTTTTAATAGGTAAAATAACTAGTAATTCTAATGACTATATATGTCGCTACTGTAAATTAACCACGGTTAGTCTTCGTGCCAGTAATAATAAAACTTAATTACACTACTGATATGTGAGTAATTTATTTTTAATGATCGTACATGGCAACATTTGTTTTTAGTTCAGGACATTTAGATAAAAAAAGGCACACGTCTACGAATTTTTGTAAACGAATTGAAAAAAAAAGTTATCAAGTAATATTTTATTTTTCTATGGATAGGTTATTATAGCTTTTATTTACAATTTATATATAAAATATAGCTAGAGTACATAAAGACATTGGCACGGTAAGATATATTAACCATCTCTACCATCATCCACGCGGCACCGACCTTGCGAACTAAGACTTTACGTCCCTTGCGCCTGTAGTTACACTAATGATCTCATTTAGATTTAAAATTCTATTATTATGTAACAGATTGTGCTTGAAGTTAGTTCCACGTAATTAAAAAAAAATTAATAAAAATTAAAGAATTCATCGCTTGATATTCCCAATAACGTCTAATTTCAACAGGGCATTTTGAAGGTAATATTTAAAATAAAAATTATATTTTATTAATAAGTATTAAAAAAAATCTGTCTTCAAAAACTACATAAACGTACGCATAAACTAAATAAATAACTTTTTTGCTGACGCTAACGAAAATTTTATTCATAATAGTACGGGTAATTTTGATAGAATCAGCGACAATCATTGCATTTATTTATTTATTTTTGCAAACGAGAACTAAGAAAAACTTAGAACAACTGTTATCCAGATATTTTTAACTTTGTCTACATGAATTAAACTGTATATTTCGGATTTTACATTTATGCTTGACCTTCGAATCAAGGCGGTATAATTACAATTACCTCTGTCGCTTTTTAATATAATTATATTATAAATAAGGTACCGAGCATAAAAATATTCAAGACACAGGTGGTTTTTAAAAAAAAAAAAAACAATACTTTTTTAAATATTATGTCCATGTTCAGTCAAAACGTAGATTTATTTCAATGTCGCTGCATCAGTTTCCTGTATTTTAAAACGGAAGTCGATTATTATACATTACGAGTCATGGTGACGCTTGCGAATTGAAGTGTTATTGCGATATAATTTAACAAATAATTAATTAATTGCACTGTTAAAAGAGGTTGCAATGTCGTCGTATATGCGCATAACTTTTCCCTTTAACACGTATAGTTAAATGACTAAGTGAAAAAAAAACACGTGTTCAAACCTGTCAAAGTAACTTAGGAAACGCTTAATAATGATGACAATGTTTGGCTTCGGTGATAAAAAATGTGTTACGCAAATACAATGAATAAAGTGACAAAACATTTTTTTAATATGAGAGAAGTATTTTTCCTCGCAGCGGAACATAGCGTCTGATAAGAGATACTACTTCTTAAGTACGATATAATTTATTAATAAATAATTGATAAATCAAGTGCAAGGCTGTTATTTAGATAACAACCAATCGCCAGATATTCTTATGATTTGCATATCAATATAGCTAGCAAATGTTCGATTTTATGGTTTATTAAGACCAAAATGGTCATAATTATTTGGATCTCAAGGCTGATCGTGGAATGGACGTGTACAGTAGGTACTGTTTATGTCTCTTACGAGGCAAATGTTTCGAAGCTGATGAACTACCGTCTCATGATGATGTTGCTGTCAAGAACAGTACCAAATAATAAAGATGATGATTTTAATTTAACATAACAATTAGCTTAATAAATTAACATAATATTCGCAATGGTAATCCATACTGAGGTTTTTTCCGCCGATTTGACTATTGTGGCACTATTGGAAATGATCCATCGAGTAAAAACATTAAAATGTTACTGATATCATTGTAAACCTAAATTAAGTTTGATAACAAAATATATATAAGGAATTCCGCTGATCCAAACCGATGGTAGATTTCACGTGCTTCTATGCTAAAGAAAAATTTTGACTTTGACTTTGCGGTGCAACTGTCGATGTCGTGGTCACGAACTTAAACAGTTATCAGCAGATTACAGCTTGTGATCTAGTGATGTAACTCCATTGAAACGTCAGGTGAAATAAAAAGGTCTGCGCACATCGAATACATGACGAGAGTTTAAAGCGTACCTATTTAGAGATATAACAATGTAGGCTGTATTATTACTTACTATACATATAGATACGTAGGATCACTTCTGACGATAATTTATTTTTATGGTTCGCTTCGACTGATTCTACCTCCATTGGCTCCAGACGAAGGAACTCCTCCACGCAAAAACATAGACACAAAATTATGTATGATTTTATACTATACATTAAAATATAAATTATAAGTATTTAAATAGTATAAAGAAAATTATATAAATATTGCTTAAACTAAGCTTAATCCGGTTTTACACACAGATAACCAGTAATAAGTATAAGTGATAATAGATAGATAATACTATTATGAAATAATAATACGACTCAGGGACTCGAGCTACCGGTATCCTCAGTTTTGTCACAATCAATTAAGTCAAATCTACGCATATAACAGTATATATTTTTATTGAAACGTCAAAAACAATAATAATTACCATCGTGATATTAACAATCTTTGCATAAAGTATTTTTTTAATAAACCAAATAGAATGTAGTTCGTTCTAACTCAGTCGTAGTAAATAAGTAACATTTTTCGTGCTGTCCATTTAGTTGAATTTAGATATTATGATCAGACTCTACACGTGTTGTTTGTGGTTACGTCACTTTATATATATCAAATAATCTATATGTCTATGTCCTGGTCTCCGCTTCTAATTCAATTTAATTGGTTTATTACGGTTAAGAGGACAGTCCTTGCGGAACGCCTAAATAGCGCTTACTGTTTTCGAAATATCTTAAAACTGGAGCATTGATTATGGATGAAAAAAAACATTCAGTATCTTAATAGATAGATCTCAAGTTTCACCGCATGATATTTATAAAATTTGTATAAATAACTCAGTAAATTCATCGTCAACATCACTCCAAACACTGAAATCGACCTTTTCTATTAACGTTTTTTAAGCTATTTAGCTGCTAGTTTATACATGTATTTTTGGTTAAATGGGGACACAAAAGTGTAAATAATAAGTTCACCGTGTTAAATTTCTATTATATCACATAATATTATAGTAATTTTTATTTAAATATTGCTTACTTTTTGGCATTCGTCGTCCATACTTTTTAGTATGGAGAAAATCATTTGACGGTTTTGATTTATTATTCGACATCGCTGTCAATAAATTTTCAGTCCCTCCCCAGATCTCAAGGTGGGAGCACGTCAGTTTTTATTTCGAGCCGAGTCTTATAATTTCGCGAATCGTCTACGCACACATAGACAAGTTAGCATAAGGGTGGGGCGCGAGTGTCGTGGGATGCAATTGTTAATTTTTACTTTTCAAGATTTATCGACTATTAGTCAAGTCACATATTATTAAGTTAGTTCTTTGATAAATAAATATTTTTGTAATAATTAATAAAAATTGAACGATTTTAATTGGCTTTTTAATTACCCTGTATGAATCTACCCCATGGCGTACGAATTTACCGCATTTACTGTACGAATGTACCCCTACCATACCAATACGTGGGGTACATTCGTACAATTATTTTCTGTACAAAAAAGCCTATAACCCTTTAACCTTTTGTCATAAGAATTTTGGACTTTTTTGTAACAAACTATAATATATTTGTTACACTTAAGCACATAAACTAAATACTATAATAATACCCGAATGAACCTGAATGTAATGTAATTTTTGCACTATCCTGCTTATTTTTTTCTCTTAATACGAAATTTAAAACAAACGCCAACTCATACCCAAACTCATGTCGTTTAGTTCGTCTGCTTAATTCCTAATTATTTAAATGCTTAATTAAAATAGTGCATAGTGCTAAGCAAAAACGGTTGATATACATTCCATTTTGTACTGATGCTATACTTAGTTAGTACCTTTCATGACCAGATACCGTCAGCGGGCCGCCCCCCTGATTTTTGTGTAATATAAAATAATTTTAATTGACTTGTTTAACCAAGAAGATTTATGTCTTTAGTTAATTTAAAAAAAACTGATTAATATTTACCTCCATTATTTTTATTTATAAAATTTATACAAACATTTATACCAACCTTAAAATATCCAGAAAATAATTATTTAGTTAGAGGAGAGCAGTAGAATCAATAAAAATCATAATGTATATGAGGCATCTTAATGCACTCTGACCGCACCCTATGCTAACAAATAATTTATAATTATGTTTGCGAGTGACATCCTTATAGCTAATACATTACTCATAAATAAATGTATTTTTATAAATCCTACGTTATGAACGCGCAATGAAAATTTAATTTATTCGTTGCAACGAAAACAATCAACTAATTGTCTAGGGGGTGCGTACGATACACTGCACAATGCAAGTGTATTATTGGAAAGTACCTATGTGTGTGTTCTAAAATAAATTCCCACGCTGACAAACTATGCTCTTAACAAAAGAACAGCGATAATTACGTGTTTATAACATAAATATGAATAAAAAATCGCTCGAAAGTAGCCGAAAGCGTAAAAGGTATCGACATTGAAAGCGACAAAAGTTAATTAAAGGTTGGAATTTTTAAACTGGGTCAGATATCGATTACGTTCACGTGTATCCTTTGTTTCATAATCATTATTTAAGATAATTTGAACGTCCAAAAACTAGCAAATATTGTCTATGAAATTAACGACATCCTTACGTGTATAATACTATACAGCCCAACTGTCTGTAACTGTAATAAATATCCCACCGTTGGACAAAAGCTCTAAACAGAACTGAACGTAATAGTCATACGATAATTCACTATGCCATTGTTATTTTTTTTTTTCATGTTCCTCTTAAAACGAAATCACTTAAATAATTGATTGAATATATTATGTTGAAAATTTTCTTTCGGCACACATCGATTTCGACCGTTTTCCTTCATTCACTCAAAACAAAACAAATTTATATTATAAAAATATGTCGTTCGGGTTTTTATAATATAGTCAAATATATCTTAGTAGCAAAATACTTACGTATTACTTGTTATTATTTGACATATGCTTTAATAGAAAATTATTGTAGTCAATATCGCTTTCTGTCGAGTCGAATTTAACGGGGGATGTTTGTTTTTTTTTTTTTATAATTGCTCCATAACCAAGGGGTGAAAGTCCAAATATTTTCAAGAATTATATATTTCATTGATTACATTATAAAACTGTAGTGAACGAGAAACTGCGATTATTAATTAAATATTATAACTTTTCTTACAACAATTCTAGGGATCAATGTAATTTAACTTCACCCAAGGTTAACATAAAAAAAATGTTATATTAATAAAGATCTTTGTACCAAAACAGCACCAAGACAACATGGCCGACTGTTACGAATCTGTTTTATTAATTTACTTAGCCCTTCGCTTTTGACACAGTTCTAGAACATACTACAAAAAGTACAATTAATATGCAACTCAGTACAAATGCAGATCGCCACCTTTGAACGCCTTAAATAGCCACTGACGTGACGGTCTTCGTTTGCCCAATCGCAGCAGGCGATTTTAGACTTTAATGCTTTATATATAAGGAAAATAAAAGACGTTTTATAAATATATTTTTTTATAAATGTCAATAGCACAGTGTGTAAGAAATTAACATAACGTTTTATTATTTTAAATATTCTTTCGAATCGTACAGACGGAATTAATTAGTGGACATTCAGTAAATACTTCCTGCTAACTATACCTGAAGTTTCCTTGATCTACAATACTCAATTAAATTGACGACCTCCGTGGTCGAGTAGTGTGTACACCGGTTTTCATGGGTACGCCACTCCCAGGCCTCGAGTTCGATTCCCGGCCGAGTCGATGTAGAAAAAGTTCATTAGTTTTCTACGTTGTCTTGGGTCTGGGTGTTTTTGGTACCGTCGTTACTTCTGATTTTCCATAACACAAGTGCTTTAGCTACTTACATTGGGATCAGAGTAATGTATGTGATGTTGTCCAATATTTAATTAAGAAAACAGTAAATTAAGAAGAGATTGATACTTTAGTTCACTTATTGATAAATTACCTATCATTCGAAGATCATTGCGAAAACAATAGATTTTAAAATATAGCAATAATTCCATTCGAAACGAAACAAAATTCAGACGAAATTAACACATGATGAATAGCAAACGTATACGATTCTTAATCAATTCCCAATGAAGCACGAATTGAGCCAATTATGATAATAACAATAGCCAATGATTTTGAATTGTTCATTGTATAATGATGCCAATGTTACGAAGGAATGTTATTAACCGAAGAATGAGAATATAAGACAAATAATATATTTTTTTAAGATAATTCTTTAAAAACACAAACTCGTTACACGAGCCTCAATATAAAAAAGAAACATTACAATACTAATGAATATTATACATGAAAAATGAATTTGTTTATCTGCCTGTTTGTTACGCTTTCACGTCGAACTACTTAACCGATCATCATACAGAACAGAAAAGGTCATAAACATAAGGATACGTAGCGGCTTATTCTGCTTCGACCTTCACTCAAGCGAAGCCTAAGGCGGAAACTAGTATATAATTCAGTCTTACATGAGAAATAAGGATTTTTAAACATTACAGGTTATTAAATTTGCCTAGCTAGAATAACCATACCTGATCTATATTTCGTTTGATGACTGTTATTATACACTGAGACCTTTGTTCCTAACATAGATCAATCATGTTTTTTGTTTTTTTTTTTTAATAAGCATTATTATTATAATATAACAAAATATTGCATAATATTATATCATTTACCTTACCAGATACAGCCTTATCACTAACATCCTTCAAATTTTATTGTCAATTTTTTAACTTAAAGACATAAAAATATAATTAATTAAAAGACAAAACACAAAAACAATGTAAAAAATAAAATAAAATAATATATTCCACGGCATATAAACAATACTGGTCGTTTATGTTCAAATATTAGTAATTAAGAGTCATAAATTAATAAAACGTCAAAATTTGTGTACGTAATTATTATAAATTCATGAGCACATTTGATAATTATTATGTAATGTATGATTCATATTATGTAAAGGACACATTTTGTCGCACAATTAATTCTATTGTCATCAAAACAGTTAATTATGTCAGCAAAATGTCGAGAGTCAAAGTAAAACACAATCGTTAAGTGTCAAAAGGGTATATGCGACATTGACCATGATATGTCTAACATTTAAAGGATACACGTATCAATACAGCGTATCACCGTAATTCGATTTACAACGTCTTACGAGTAGAAGTTTCCAAAGAGAAAGGGAATTTGTTTATTTTATTTTTTTAAAACAACGTGCCTCAGATCGCATTGTTTGCTTTCAGTGTTACCTTATACAAAAATTATCGAAATGTATCTTCAAAACGACATATTTCATAGACAGTGAAAGTTTTCGTTTCGTGAATTAAAAAAAAAATCGTTGCTCTCACGGATTGAACTAACGAACTTCATTCCATCTGCCTGCTTTTTGAAATGAACGAAAAATCAAACATTAAGGGAAGTGCGTTTCGAGTTCAATTCTTATTTATACAACTAAAGTGTACTAAAACGGATAGTGAAGTTGCGAGTTCATGATTTGCGATGTTATAAAATAAATTTTGCGATGCGGTAATAAAATTCAATTTTGAACAGCCCCTTAATGCCCTATGCAGTCACGATGGGTCAATAAAAATGTGACACATTCGCTTCCAATGGCAGACGTGACTAACGAGCGTTTTTTATTTGCAGCTCGTTTTAATGTTTTAAATAGATTACAAGCATCTGTTCTGGACACACTATGAATAATCTTTGAAACAATTGTATAGTATTATAATTTTTTTTTTTTACTTAAAGATGTTAAGTTAAATACGATTTAAAACGAAGTGATCTAGTACTATAACGAACAGACGTTTGCGTCGGAATACTCTGCCGCTAAACTAAGCCCCTATTGGTACTTCTATTTCAGCAATACAAAGCTTCTCCCCTCAGGCAAAGGTCAAGCTTTAGTTCCAAATTTAAAAATATATGCGTGTGTGTATTATGCATCTGTTGTGTTTGTGTGCGTTAAAAAAACCAAATAAACCAGACGGTTAAATAATTTTATCTTTAGACGGTGGCTATGGTATCTTTTGGGCAACGATTACCATATTTTATTTACGTTAACAGAACAGACAGACAAACAGTTTAACCTCTTGATTATAATGGGTCACCCTTGCCCGTTATCATTGTAAAAGTCAGATGTATTTTGGCAATCAGACTTATAAAGGTCAAATTGGTGCAAAATGTCAATTACCGTAATATTCTTTCCAAGGTTGTTAAACGTTATAATATATAAAAACATATCTTATATATTAATAGCGTAAGCCGATTTTTGTCCCAGTGGTTACGGGACGATAACTGCATATAAAAAATCGGTTATGGTCTCATTTTGAAGAGCTTCAGCCGTAGACGTGCAGAAAATTAGAGAGCATTTTTGTTGACTTTTTACTAAATTGTTACGAATTAACAAAGAATTTCTTTTGAAAAAAGTTACTGACTGGTTAGAGAGCGGATATGCGGCTATGGATATATAAGAAAAAAATGACAAACAATTCCAACTAAAGTAATGTATATTAAAAGAGGTTTTATCATTATGGCGCCAAATGCAGCAGTTTACAATTAAATTAAATCAAAACAAAACCTGTCATAGGTTTCGCAATTCCTAAAAAATATTTTGAATAAACGCGAAGTTTCGCGGGACCCACTTCTGCTTAAAGACGTTCCAATTTTAAACTCCAACAACAAAAATACCATTCGAACAATGCGAAACGAATTTACCATGTCGGGTTTCAATTTATAAAAAATGAAGTTTAAAGATTAGAATACGTTCCATTTTCAAATTCAAAGTTTCCCTAAATCCTTCAAATACAACGAGGAAGTTAGCAAGTCCTAGTGTCGTAGTTCCGCCGTGTTACGCACGGCTCGTAACTATGTAGAATGTAGATGCTGGCCGCTTTTCCGCCAACTCTTTCATGCATGAATGCAGGGTTGCCAGTATTATTTTATATAATATTATTATAAACGATACTTAATCTGATATTTTTTCTTAACTAGCGATTCCCCACGCCTTCACACGGAAGCAGCTTATTAATTAAGAAAATTATATGATATAAATATAATTTATCCAACAGTGAAATTATTAGTTCCGTAAATTATTTCCATCATGCTAACAAACAAATTTTACCTATTTATAATCTATACTAATAATTATTATAAATGAGGAAGTAACTCCGTCTGTCTGTTACTCTTTCACGGCCAAACCACTGAACCGTATTTGATGAAACTTAGGCTAGAATAGGGATACTTTTTATACCTAAGACCTACGACCAACCCCTAAAAAGCGAAGCCACGAGCGTCATCTAGTATTAGTACAGATACCGTGTTATTTAAGATATTTTTTTTTTATTTGATTGTAAATCCTATTCATTTAAAGAATCACTTTCACCAAATAAATAAATAAATAGTTAATTTAATTCAGGCAATCGAGTTGAAACTTTATACAGATGTTTTGTTGAAGTTTTTAGTAGTAATATCATCGACATGAAATATCGGATTATTTACAAAACAATTACAAGAGGCAACGCATTCCGGATATACGCTAGTATGTAACGAAAATCATAATAAATATTAAATACCTATTATCGAATTATGCGTGGCAGCCTTGGTTTAATGCTTTACTGCGGTTTCTCAAACAAACGCTCAAACGCTCGGATACTTTAATGTTTTTGCAAACATTCAGCCAGTTTTACAACGAATGGGAAAATGTATTTCAGAAATGTTTTACGTAATACATCATTTTCTTGTTCGGATTTAAAAGATCAAAAGGTTTATTTGAGTGCGTTAAAGGTTTCCTTTTTGATTTTTTTAAATTTGGATATAATTTTTAGGCAAGGAACTGAGTTTGTATTTATATATAGCAAGTATTTATGTCTATTTGTACTATGTAGTTAACATTACGATATGATAAATTTTACAAGACGTTTTAACGGAAATCATTAAAATTCGCAATAGTTTTTAACAGCCGTCATTGAAACTGAACTATCTTTCCAGTACTACGGCACTTATATATGGGTGTATGTAACATATCATATAATCTATCAAAAGTCCTATTCTGTAAGAACAAACTCGAACCGCAGAATAAAATCATATGTCGCAAGATGATATGCAACTTTGACTGTAATAAAACTACAAATTTCACGAGCGAAGAAAAGAGTTATTTTAGAAGAACATAACAGAAACTTCCAGAATCAACATACGAGTTTAAAAACGTATTGCATCATAAAATAATGTTTTTTATTCAATTTTTATATAATTAAGGTGATGTATGTACATTGTACACGCATATTCTATGTTATTTATTCAACAATACAAAAAAACGCCGTGGCATTACAGAAACCACTTGAGTTTATCTTGAGTATCTTTCTGATTATGTATCTATATACAATATAAAAATAATTGCTGCACATAGCACAACTTCATTTTATAATCCTAATAAAACAGTAACTGTTCATGAGACAGTTAATTTAATACTTGGATTGTTAGAAATTTCCAACAGTTAGGCCGACGTCTCATCTCCGACTTTAAGATAAACTCTAGAGTTCATTCCATTACGCTGTTCCACTAGTTGGTGTATACACGCGGCAGAAAATCATTTGACTCGAACAGGTTTCCTCACAATGTTTTCCTTACGCCTTCCGTTGAGTATAATGTGTATTATAAATACTAATTGACCACGTGATAATTCAACGTCGTTTGTCCGAATTTGAATCCGCAACCCGCTGTAAAGTTGTGTGCTCTCCACAACACTTACAGTTAGAACGTTTATTGCAAATGCGACGTACGACTAGGAGAGGTATTCTGTAAATACTAATGTGACATTGACTTTAATAATGATAAAATTTGTAGGATATAGGTATCAAAATAGCTTATCATCGGAAGTCAGTTATCAAAATATCTCGAGTGAGATACGAAGTGAATTCTTACAGAATCGCACTGCAGTAATCCGTGACTAACACTCTAACTACCATTATTGTAAGTCCGACGGTTGAATTGATCAACATCAAGTGATAAATTTATCACATAAATACTAAATAAACTCTTCTAGACATTTACACGTTTGTCTGTCTGTACGCTTTGAGATTTAAATATATTTAGGTACGTATAAAAATCTTCCAAAAACTATCTGTAATATTGTGAACATTACAGACTATTATTAAAACCACCAGCTTCATCAATGTGCCATAAACCTTGGGAACTAGGATGCAATTATTGTGCAATAATTACACTGGCCAATGAACTACTACAAGCAAATTTAGTTAGCCGTTCAAACCGAAACACGGCAATACCGGAATACCCACTAAAAACCCAGCGGTACCCTCTCCGTTTTCGGGCGCCACAGGATCGCTTTCTCATACTACCGAGACGAAATCGGTAACCTACCCAAATGGGCTTGTACAGAATGTATGTATAACAAACCAATATAAATAATACGCCAATCTACTAAGCCGGCCGATTCGTTGTCCTTAAGACCAAATTTTATTTAGTACATATTACAGGAAATAGCTCCATGATTTCAATTACCAAATTGTTCATGTCTAATTTCCCTTTTGGTTTGTTAGGGAAATGACCTAAGAGACAAACAAAATTGTATTATAAATTCTCATTTGTCTTAATTTGTATGTAGCTTTATTTCCGTTTAGCGAGCCGGGTTCAGTTTATTAATAAAGACATTTATATGATTTAAATATAATTAATACTCTGTAGCCCTCAGGAATAATGTAAATTTCTAGCAGCGAAATGTTTTGTAGAATTGGATTGTATCAGTTTCAGAGATCACCCCCTACATACAAACAAACCAATTATATAACGTTATAATATTGACATAGGTCAATAAGCCGGCGAGGGTATCACGGGTTTTTAGTGGGTATTTCGGTATTGTCCTGAGCACAGGCGAGTCCCACTTAGTGCCCCCCCCCCTCTTCACGTACGTATCAATCACTCAATAGTTACCGATTTTGCTTTTTATCGTATAATTCTAAATAGGCAGGTTTTCAAAATCCGTTTCAGATAAGCTAGTGGAATGATTAATTTTATGATTTCTGTATTAGTTTTGTAATATCGATAGGAATTAATGATATGGATTTCAAAACATTTAAAATGTTAGCTATATGTGACGTCACAAAGATTGATATATTTTACGAACTCGTGTTTACGTTGAGATCGATACTTTCCTGAGCAATACAAACTTGACATGTGGGCCGTTTTTTATGTTCATTGATTTTATATAGAATATTTGTTTATTATTAACAAAAAAAAAAAAAACCAGCCTGCATGTTAGATCGGTTTCAAATCAAAATCCAATATTTTATTCAAGTACACTTTATACAATAAAGAATTTATGAACCGGTTATATTTCAACTCTATCATCGATTGACATAGTCCTATTTTTTCATTATAACTGTAATTAAAACTAAGTTTCAATACCAAAATTGCAACGCCTCGATCTGTCAACCCAACGCGGAAAAACTGTGGAACAAAATTCAAAACAAACTAGTGGTATTTTCCGTGTACATTATTTGTAAAAAAATAACTCATTTCCTTAGATTTTTATATGTCCTTAAATTATGGGGCAGTTGTAGAGAATATTATACTATACGGAGATCAATTCTACTAATAAATTGACACTTCAATCGATACCAATCGATACGTAATCGTTGCCGTCAAACCGTTTTCCTATTCTAGTAACACGTCGATCCAGTTGCATCGAAATAGAATCGTATCGTAATTATTATAAATTAGTAGAATTAGCCCTGTATTTTTAATAGACGTTTTAAAAGGCCTTATATTTTTCGTTAGGGTCGTCTGTACGTATAACTTAATTCACTGTTACAATATAATACGATGTATTGTATTTAGAAATTGTATATACAGGAGCCGAGATGGCCCAGTGGTTAGAACGTCTGCATCTTAACTTAACCACTTAATTTTATGTGGTTAATTTGTGTTTATAATTCATCTAGAGCAAAGCGGTGAATGAAAACATCGTGAGGAAATCTGCATGTGTCTAATTTCAACGAAATCTGTATCCACCAACACGCATTGGAGCAGTGTGGTGGAATATGCTCCAAACCTTCGCATCGGAGGAGAGGAGGCCTTAGCTCAGCAGTGGGAAATTTACAGACTGTTAATGTACTGTATATAGTTACATACATAGGACAAAAATAATAATGAAACTTAGATTTCATGGTGCTGCTAATATTACTACTAAAGCCTTTTGTAATTATTTTTACCTCTGTTTCGTTCCTTGTACATCCTTGTTGAATGTGATATATTTATGTGTTTATTGGTGTACAATGAAGAGTATTTTGATTTGATTTGTTTTAAGCCAGTTAAGCGCGGCATCCTCTAAAACGGATATGGCCAGAGATGAGGGTTCTTAAATACCTGTTTTCGTTAATCCTATATACATCTCTCTGACTACCTACAGCTGACCTTCCAATATTCAGATAACAGATTATTCGACGTTCAAAACGATATTTTCAGTCCATAACGAATATCTTAGATTAATCAACCAATGATATCGCGTCAATACGATGTTGTTTTTTTTTCATCCCCTTGTTGTTATAATAGACACTGTTTTAATGGACAACGGACCTTATAATGGCTATTATATATTAAAATGAAGTTACATATGTTGTTACAAGTTACTACAAATTGCGTCACTGACCTTGAGGAGAGATGACTAACTGCTCGCTTCGAAACGCCGTCAGCTCTTCGACCATTCGCCGCACATTTTCCTCGGTGAGCAGGTGTACTTGATCGAGTCCCACCTCCTCGACTATGATATGCTTGTTCGAACGTTCGTATATAAAGCCTAAGTTCTTCCTGCAACAATGGCATAATGAAGTTGTTATCAACACTGGTACTTCGTTGGGTAATCTGCGAGAAAATTAATTACACAATTAAAAGTGTTTCAAGATATGTTCTAATTTTGAAATTCATGAAGTAAATACATGAAACATATACTTAGTACGCGGTTTTGTTTCTTCGTCATAATAGGTTTATTCAAATATTTTATAATAAAATATTTGAATAAAAAAAAAAAAAAATTGCAACTCGACTCTGTGTGTCTATGCCCTCTTTTACTCACTGTATTACGAATGTGTCCTAAAAGAAAGCGCTCTTTTAGACAGATAGCGTCGTATGCACACATACAAGCACACACACACAAGCAAGTGTTCCTCATTTTCAAAAAGATTATAAAAAGAGAACCCTATATGTATTTAACGGACAGATCTTCAAAGTTACCAACGGCAATAAAGTGTCTTCAAAATGCTTTAAATTTTTTCCATAGTTTACTAAAAAGTACATTATGGATATATAAATATATATTATGTAAAATAATTCATGACACCTTTTGCTGATAAATTTAAACATATATTATTAATTATATTTAATATTATAAATGCGAACGTTTGAATAGATGGATGATTGTTACTAAATCACGCCGACACTTACACCAGCGTTAGCCAAACGCGGGCGATGTCGCAGGCGGTAATTAGTATTAGTATATAGGATTGAATTTTTTGCTCGTCTTCGCTACGTTGAGAGAATCGACGTTATTTATTTATTTACAAAGGTTCACCGACACTATACGTCACAACTAACTTCACACCTGACGTATATGTAATAATAATAAATAAATATTGGACAACATCACATACATCACTCTGATCCCAATGTAAGTAGCTAAAGCACTTGTGTTATGGAAAATCAGAAGTAACGACGGTACCATAAACACCCAGACCCAAGACAACATAGAAAACTAATGAACTTTTTCTACATCGACTCGGACGGGAATCGAACCCGGGACCTCGGAGTGGCGTACCCATGAAAACCGGTGTCCACACTACTCGACCACGGAGGTCATCGTGACGTATATAATTATATATGTAATTGCAATAGCATATATGTAACTACTGTAACTATTTAATTGTTTTTTACTACATTATAGTTTTATTGTTATATTAAAGAACCGGCCAAGTACGAGTCGGACTCGCGCACGAAGGGTTCCGTACTATAAATGTACTATAAACATGGGACACAGAACAGGACACATGGGAGCCACCTTAATATTTAATTTATTGTTTTTTAGTATTTATCGTTATAGCAGCAACAGAAATATATATCATCTGTGAAAATTTCAACTATATAACTATCACGATTGAGATACAGCCTGGTGATACATGGGCAAACGGACGGACGGACAGCGGAGTTTTAGTAATAGGGTCTCATTTTACCCTTTATACGGAAGCTTAAAAAGGCATATTATAGGTATGCCACGAGGAAGATGCAGACGGTAGTTAGTCATATTGCCATGTCTGTATTTATATTTGCCAAGCAGTCGTTTTATCTCGTACGTAAAGCCACCTCGTATTATCTCAAATATTGACAATACTGCAGTATTACGTCATCGACATTGTAAACAAAAGTTTTTCCGTTTTCGTACTTTTCAAGTAGAACGAAATATGAGGAAAATGAAATCGGTCATAGCTAAGTTTAATCTATTCAGTTTTTTACCTTGCACTTCAATATATATTCTGTATATGTATGTGTGCACTTTTAGGCAATCGTGTGGCCACAGCTCCTTATCTTCACAAGATATTTTTAAATATATATTATGACCTGCACTATAGTATAAATATCTTAATAAAAAAAGTTGGCAAACGATAAAACAAGGTTATTTAATAAGTTATAAATAAGTAAAAGATATAGATACGGCTAATTGATTAAAATTTGGCAACACATTAAAATATTTAAAATACAAGTTGCAAAACATTCTTCTAATCATATTTTACGTCAAATCTAGAACAGATAATATAGTCATTAAAAAAATTTAGATAAAATAGTGTAGATTAAAAATTGTAATATGGCGTTCCATTTTTAAATATTCCCAGTCGATGTGCAAATGACCGGTTATCAGCTAATGCTTTAACCATACAATACGTCCCTGAGGGTTTCCTTATCAGATTGTCTCAAGCATTCGTTCGTTATCAAATCGTCAAGTGGCTCGATCGAGCGATTTAAAACAATGATCACTTATATACAATACCTAAACTGCTGTTCGAATTTATACTTTATTCCGAAGCAATAAGAAATAACTTTTCGAAATAAAAAAAACTATGAATTAACTAGTACATCCCTGCGGCATCACACCTATGCATTTTTCCAAAATAGATCCTATGTTCTATTTAAAAAAAAAAATCTGTTAATTCGTTGCTGCGTGAAAAACGAACCAACAAACACACTTTCCCGTTTAAATCATTAGTAGATATTAATATTGACCTACTAACCTTGGCACTTGTTTAGGCCAATAGAGCCAAATGTTGCAGTTATATATAATAAAATATCAAACGTACATTTGTACGATTAGTCTGAATTTATTGTTGTACTACGCCGTTGTTTCGTCGATAAAAGAATCTTATTAGCTAATATTATAAATGGAAACATGATTGAAAATTGTACTAATTTATGAAGTTTAACATTGTTTTTTTTGTATAGGTTGGCGGACGAGCAAATGGGGCACTTAATTGTAAGTGGTCACAACCGCCCGTAGATAATTTACCTGTAAGAAATATGAACTAAGCCTTACATCGCCAATGCACCACCAAACTTGGGAACTAAGATTAGTTCTTAGTTATGTCCCTTGTGCCTGTTACACTGGCTCACTCACCCGGAACACGGTGGAATATCTGATGAATGGGTGGTACTACCTAGTCGGGCTTGCACAAAGCTCTATCATAAATATACCAGAAAATTCATAGAAAGCTGGGACTGATTTACAGAAACTATTACTTGATTTGATTTAAATGTTGGTCACAATTCGGCATTAAAATATATTATGACTGCTCAATGGTAGTAACAATATAGATTGATTTATATTTACGAAATAACATTTCGTTAATACAACGTATTAAATAGTAATAGCTTTGTATAAACACGAAATGTTAAGAGGCTTTGGAGAGAACACAAAAAGTAATTATGTGTATCTTTATAATGTCAAATTTCAAACTGAATCGTTTGGGAACAATAATTTATTTTAATTAGTGATGTATTTATTTAAACACCTTGACGTACTTAAATAGGCTGCTTTAAAGTCGTGTCCTTCAAATGAACTAAATTACTCAATAAAAAAACTCCAACATTATATGTATATTTTTTAAATATGCTTCTGGTTAATCTACTTCAAATAGGCAAAGACAAAACAGTTCAATTTATGATGCGTAATGATTATGTTCGAATTTCGAACACTATTTAATTTGCGTCCATATCTCTCCAAACACGCGGCACTATGCAAGATAAGAAATCCTATTAACTGTTTGTAGTGTTAAAAAATATATATTCCAAATGCTCTCAAATTAACTTATAAAAAGAGAATTGACTTGTCACAATTAAATTTTTTCAAGTAAGCTGCAATGACACTGAAAGGAGCTCATAATGTAAGACTTATAGGCCGTGGCAGATTTCGAGGCTGAGTAGGATTGAGCCTTGGGCGTCAAATTTTTTAGGATTTTTTTTTATTTCCGTTTATTTTTCTGTAGTACATATCTAATGTTACACAACGAAATGGAACGAACAAAAGAAACGGATTTCTGATGTCATGCAGAAATATGTCTCCAAGATGTTTTACCGAGAATTTTCCCTACTTCTCTTTAATTGTGCATTCGAGATATATAATGCATTTTTTGCAACTTCAACTATAATGAACTAGGCGAATGGTGGACGGCAAAAATAATATAGCCCATAGTTGGAAAATGTGTAAATCCGCCACTGGTTATTGTTACTGTAAACATTAACCATAACAACTAATTTCGATGTTTCGTTAGCGGTCCATTTTTCTATTCCTCCTTTCAAGGTCAGATATCAGAACAACGTTTCAAACTAAAACATTCCTGGTGCAAAAGATAGTAGTTACTTATATCAAGGGTAGGTACAGAGTTGCACGCGCTTTAAATATTTTAATAGTTTATGGTTTGTTTCAGTCGTGAGGAGAAAGATAACAGCGAGTATTTTTTTTAAATACTTTGTACTATTTGGTCATTTCAAACAGGAAATTGCATTGTAATGACAGCGCTGTAAAGTTTTAACCGTAAAAATTCACGAAACTCACTCAAACGTTATCGCTGTTGCCAGTTAAACCGCTTTCGTTCGGTTATTTGTTTGCTGAAAGATCACGATAATTCTAGTATTCTAGTTTTTTTTTTTTAAATATTATTAAATACACATTTAAGAAAATTTTTATACACACAAATGTATCCATTTAAGTTTCAATTACAGCATTATTCCAAGTAATTCTCTTGCGATGTTTTAGTAAAAATCAAGAAAGCAATCTCAAAAATATATTCGTTTACTATGACCACATTGCAAGAAAGAGGATGAGTACTATAAGCAAACACAATCACCCTAAAAATATACAACTAAATATGCTTTCAAAAGGCTTTTTAATTACTTTTTATTATCACAAAAAATATATATATGCCATCGGCATCTACATTGGTAGATATGTTACTTATCGAAAAATGTAATAATTTCCTTCTGGTAATCTTACATCACCAAACAACATTTTTTTTTTTAATAAAAGACATTTTTACTTACCCCTTAATATTTTTTGAGCAACAGTACTGCCAAGTGTGACTATTACACCTCCATTCCCTCACCCTCCTGAGGGCGGGGGAATTGAGTTCATCACAGATCGTCTTCAGAGCTCTCTCTTCAAACACATCTTGTATGGCTATTACTGACAACCTGATTTAAAAAAAGATATTAATGATTTAACTTTTCTGATAAGTTCATTTATCATCTTCATTGTTATCAGCTTCAAATGCAAACTGGTAAGCATATTCCAACCACGAGAGGACAAAAGCGAAACAAACATTTCACATTATATTCTATATGGATTTGCGAAAAATAGAACTTTAAACAACGACTAAGCTGTTATCGAAGCTTTCGAAGTAAAACTAAAGTGGATATAAATAGTTAAGTGGAATAGATTATTATAAATAAAGATATATTAATCAATACATATATAATCAAAGGATCAATGTGTTTGTAGTATGCAAAATAGTTGTTAGTACATTAGACATAATATATAAATAATTGTCAAAACTTCTATGGGATTTTATTGTCCCAGATAGTGTTAAGTTTAGAGGATGATATAAATCAGACATTACAACATTGTGTTATTTATCATAATTAATTTAATGACATTATTTATCTCTCTAGGTAACAACAATTTTTTTAGTGATTAGAATTATCAAAAAGATAAGCACTCACTTGTATTCCAAAATAGTCCTGCATATCACCTCCCTTACTCCAGGATTGGTAATTTTTTCTACACCAAGTTGATGAAGATTCCATGATGCGAGACGGCAACACCTTACTCCATCTCTTTCGTGCGTGAATACTTCCTCAACAATAGGTCTATGAGAGTATGCGGACAGCAAATCCAAAATATCATTCACTGGGGCCGTTGCAAAGCCGTTCGGCAAGCTTATAGCAATCTTACTGGGCATAGATAAACTCTTTCTATGGGGACTTTTTGGTGTTTTTGGTTCACTACTCAGAACTGATTCATTTAGGGATGGATCTCTCCAGCCGTTTACATGTCCATTGGTCAAATGTTGAACACTTTCACTTTTCCTAAGTTCTAGGCTTAAATGTTGCTTAATGGTACTCAGCCTAACTATATCCATACCCCTTACTTTTATTAAATCATCTAGTGATTTAAATGGACCCTTCTTTGTTCTGTAATCTACGATATTTGCTGCTATTTCTTGGTTTAAGCCGGGCACACATTGCAATTGGAAAACACTGGATGAATTAATTGAACATAACTTATTTTCTGAAGAGGACCTTATGCTATCTAATGAATATGTACAAGAACTAGCTCTAGATATCTGTCGTCGTGTATTTGTACATATCTCTGGTCTTAGTAATTCTAACTTTTCAGCACCAATGCCTATAAAATAAAATGATTTTATTAAATCAGCTCAAAGCTATTTAGAATTATACAATTTATATTTAATAAAAATTTTGCATGAAGTTTTGATTGAAAAAGTTTTTGAATAAAAAGTAATAATAAATGTTTTTTTTTTATATTAACAATTTAATTTTATAATGGGTATCATTATGATTTTAATTAGTATAATAGTTTTTGTTAACTCCGATTTAAAAACAACAACTTGCAATGCAAAGTAATCACCTGAGACTAAAGCAAGGTCGTCAACTCGTTTGAATCTTCCTATCATTTGACGATGACGAACAATTTCCCGCGCAACCTGCCTGGATACTCCAGGCAGGGTCATGAGTTGCTCTTCAGTCGCCGTGTTCACATTCATCAGCTCAGGGTATTCCTCCGAAGGCGGCAAGCTGAATGTATGGCTCAAACTGGACTTGTTTAGTTTAGAACGTCTTATAAAATTACGGAAGGATCTCCGGCTGCTCTTACTGCGAACAGAGCTCGGACTCTGCCCCATGTTTGCACCCGCCACTTTTAACATAAATTTTTCATAACACTAGAAATTCAAACAATGTACACTTTTAAACTATTATTAGATTAAGAAAAACGTATTCCACTGACCACGATTTATATTAACTTAACATTATTTTATATAGCACATATCACATTGTAATCTCAATGGTACTCTTAAATTGACTGATTTAAATTAAATATTACTCTAAGTTTTATCACCGTCACATCATTCCACAAAACTTCACTCTCCTAGCCAAATCACTACAATGAAACGAAATGTCATATTCGTTTTGACATTGTTAGCAAATAAAAATGACGTGTAATAGTGAAGTGCAATGATAAAAGATAATAAATAATAATAATCTACATTTCAAAAGTAAATTATACCACTAAACCTAATGAAATAATTTATATTATAATGCGAAAACACCTAAACATTGGTTTCATCAGACTTAATGCTAGTAACAAAGAGTATAAAATATTAAGTTTGAAAATGGTAATTATTTACTTAACTTCCAGCAGTGATAGCTGGCAACAATTGGCGGGAGATTCATTGTTACAATTACATGGTCTATGCTTATAAATAAGTAGATTAAAGTTATGTCTGTAACTTTGTATTTGCAACTGACGATTCTTTCTAGCTGCGGAAATGTGCTGAAAACAAATAACGTATATATATATGCAAACAATAATAAAAAACAAATAACGTACATAAATACGTAGTTATATGGGAAGTTGTATTCCTTTATTAGAATATATAATATAGTGTTGTACTTTATTTCAAGGCGATTAAAACTTCAAATTTATATAATGAAACAAATAAGATTGATGTATTAGGTATAAAAACTTTTATAAATAAAGTCTTAGGGTGTCTCATGATATGAGATTATTATACTTTAAAAAAAATTATGATTCTACATTATATATAAGAAATTTCAATGTTATTAGAGATATATATTATTAAGGTAAATTTTAACATAATATAAAAATAAAATGTACGAAATTCGAACATAAGAAAACCGGTAACAATAAAAACACAGGATAAACAGATTTCGTGCTATTTTATTTATTTAAAATATTTATAATTATAACTTGTACAACAGCCGCCAGTAAGCTTAAATATACAGATTTTAAATACATAACACTTCGTCACCTCTGTACAAGTAAAATACAGAGTTGAGTGTACACAGAAGTCCTAAGCAACTGGTAAAAAAGACCCACAAGTTTTGGAGAAACATGATAGAAATGTTACCACACTACAGATCTTTTTGATTTAGTATTGTTTCATCAAAATTATAGGATTATTTAATTTATTGGTTTTAAGTTAAGCGGAAATATCTAATACAAAATGGAAGCAACATGGCGACGTATTGATTTCTATTACATTTAGTTTTCAATTTGCGTATTGCTATATATTTTTATACACTCAAACAATTTTATTTTTAGTATGAAGTCTTATTAATAGTAATATAATTGTATCCATTATAATTATAGAATAAACAACCAAAAGTGATGGCTATAAATATTATGACCTAAACAATTGAAAGTTGCGTCTCCACAAAAGAATCAACTACCTCATTGTAAACAGAAGTGTTAGTGACAAAAGATTCTATAATTACCTTTAGTTATGTTGACAACTTATAATTATCATATTGAGTAATTAGCTTGACTTCCTGTTGCAAACATAAATAACGCCAACTCTTTCAGTGGAAACGCATCATAATTACTATCGAATGAGAATCTAATAGTAAATCACTATGCCTTTGATTTATTAATAAATAATAATATAAAATAAAACAATTATGCCATTTTAATTTTATACGAGTGTTTGCAGCTATATGCTTCTAACGTTATAATGTTTAATTCTATAATGTTTATTTTATTTGCAAATACTGCTATGTGCAAACGTCAGACGAATTTATAATGCACTAATGTTCTAAGTATCAAATTTGAAATTGAAACTTATTTATATAAATTTATATATAAAAAAAAATATTTAATTTATTATTCATTTTAGCATATAATGATTTCGCTTCATGAGGATGTTACGTGGCTAATTAAATAGTGCTGATAAGAAATATTGTTCTAGATAAAATCATATCACAGAATATGGATGTTATAAAAATTAAACATCTACATATAATTGAACTGTTTTTTGACTAGTTCATAAAAGAAAGAATAATCTAAATGAGCAAAAAATAATATGCAGTTTACACTGTTTCGATATTTAGTGACGCGATAATCGATATTACAATACTGAATATGGCAAACATAAACAATTAATTTTTTTTAAAATTAAATTAAATGTCGCTAAAACAAACGATCATTTGTAAATAATCCAAATTAATAAAAAAAAATCTGTTAAAATACCTCCGCTGACATGCGTATCTCTTTTTATATTTTAACTTCAAATTAAATGTAAGTTAACAACAATGAAATGTGTTTTTATGTTGATATTTGTCTATTAGCTTTTATTTGGTACTCTGTAACAAAATGGACGCGTTTTCAACTTGTACTTATGGTTTTCATAAAGGCTTGCCATAAACAGTATTTAAAGTCTTAATATAACGATAGGATTGATGACGGTGTTTAGTATTACATACTTTGTAACTGAAACATAATATATTACTTATTATTAAGGAAAGAAAGCACACATTAGCGTTACTTTTTTCCATGTTAACTATGAGACAGAGAGAAAATATTCTATTATAATAAATAATTTTCGAGTCTCGACAACCGTTGTATTTAAAGAATAACTTACAATGAATAAATAGAATAATCTAAGTTGCTACTAAAGCACTATTTAAGCCATATTTATTCTAGATACATTTTACTTGAAATGTTATAATATAGTTTTTATCCATTTCATTACAATTTGTAGAAAATATAAACGAATGCAAAGTAATACTGAATATAAAAAGCCCCGAATAATTATTTTTTATCATATAACTGTCAAATAAACTTATCATTATTATTAAAAAATATATTGAAAGTTAATATTCCAAAACTATGAATGTAATTTGTTATGACATCGGTACTTGTTTATATTTTGTTAAATTTCTAATGAAATGGACGATATGCACTTTAGCCACCTAACATTAAGTCCTCTTTATAAAAATATACTTTTCTTATAAGGAATTTTAACCTCCCTGCCCAATCCTTACGTTTATACAATCCAAAGATTACATATTATTTTTAATTAATAATGATAATTTTTACTCTCTTGTCACAAAGAAATATCAAATAATTTATGTAACATAAAAGCTGCCCTCCAAATTATCTAATATCATAAATATGTAAAACATATTATTCTTTCAATTAAGCTTTTGTTAACCAAAGAAAGAAGATAATTATTCTATATTAAATTAAATTACACAGTTATTCATTAATGTGTAAGTTAATACTTAAAAAGGAATTATTGGAAACTAAAAAGCCACGCCTTATACATACATGTACATACTCAAATTTTGCTTGTTTTTTTTTTCATATATCGAAATTTAAGTACTATTGTAACGTTTATTTATATTTAAAGACTTTTAAGTGTTAGTTTCAGATAACGTATAGTACTTAAGTATAAATTCGAATGTTAATAGTGACCTTCGATGCTTAAATAAAACGACCAGTTACAAAAGAGAGCATTGGGCAAGAAAAGTAAATGAAACTCCAAATGTTATTCGATAATTTTACTATAATAATAAGCACCAAACCACGTTTGGAATGTTCTGTATTGCACCAAATGTGAACATACTCCAATATTAAAAAAAAAAAAACAAATTACAGGCTTCATATAAATAATATTACAAAAACCTCACGAGTCGATTACACCGAGTTTGTTGATTTATTTTAAACAAATAAATTTCATCACACAAAAGACACAGAAAGGTCACTATTACAATTCAATGATAGAGCTCGTTCCACTCAAATGCAACAGAAATAAATCATAAGCTAACTTTTTTTCAGTCACATTAAATATAAACGTATTCACTATGTTCGCAATAAGTACCTATAGGTTTTTTTGTTATATCGCCTATGAATTTGTGTTGCACGCAAGTGTACAGAACCCAGCGCTGTGTTAAATGAGTGTTAAAACATTTTGAAAATGAAATTATGAGAAAAATAATAAATACACACTGATCTGCGATTTACCTGCTACACTGTATATGCGTGTATATCAGTTTTAAATTAAAAGAAATGTGCAGACATATGAAAACTGTTTCCCCTAAGTCGTGAAGGAATTTTGACTGTCTGTAATTATATGCAAGGTACAAAATTTGCATGATTAAGACGTTTGTTCTATTTAGTTAGCAGGTAAAATCATGTAGTATGCAATAATAATTGAACTTCAAAATCTGTCACGGCAATTTGATTCCAAACATTTTGTAAATATGAGCGATATTCCATTGCAGAACAATGAAGTTTCCTGTCATTATTGCCACTACTCACGGATGATTTGTACAAATATCGACTTTATTGTGCATAACATACTCTCCTATGACTTCCAGTCTTCATAGAAGATCACAATTTGATACGAGTTCTTTATATAGAATCGAAATATCATAGATATAAATATTTCATTTTTCAAATAATTGCATGCTATTTGATTCTATATAAAGCGCTCGATAATCTCAAAACGATTGCTGACATTTACCAACTTATGACAAAAACGAACCGCCGCGGCGTCTATCGGAGACGTCTTCCGACAATTGACGCGGGCGATTTCCTTTATTCATATCAAAGTTCAAACATAAGCTAAATAAATACTTAATATCATAGAACAAATTACATGTAAAAAATTACTGAATAGGAAATTATTACAACTTTCGTTTCATTCACTGTAGCATATGGAAATGTATTATAAATCGTTTCTATTCGTTGTCGAGGCATTTTTAGCTTTCGAGGGCTGCCGGTATTGTCAATGAAACGACCACAGATTAAAGAGTAAACTGAAAATGGGTTCAAGTGATAAGCAATATTTTGCTGACATTCATTTTGCATACCGTGATAAAGCTTTATTTAGTCTTTTTTGTTTTTATGCCTGAAAGTTAATGAAATTAAACTACGACATTTCTACAGTACTCTTTGCTCTGAGTTTTTTTTTCCTTTGCACGTATAAAAATGCCTCGTAAACGTTACCTTAACATACAATACATTATACCTTTATAAAGTACATCACACTGCCGTTAGCCTTACCGTAAACATTTGACAATGCTGGAATATCTATAAAAAACGTCGGTCCCGAGTCGAACCGACCGATCACGATCCCGCTGCCGTGAGTGACGTCACGAAGGGGAGAATCTCGAAGGTTCCGCGAACCGAAAGCGAAGTATCACTCGGAATAAATAATACGGGGTCCGTCGCCGTCGGGGCGGCGCGTACAAGCCAGCGTGTGTAATGATAGAGGAGGTCGGAGCCGCGGGGCGCAAGCGTCGGGGACGCCCGCTAAACTAGTGTACCTGGAATCACAGATATTTGGTATTTTAAAGTATATTTCATATTTTACATATATAGTAAAAAGTAAATTTTGTCAGTTGCGGTTGCATTAACCGTAGTTTTTACTAAAATTAAAATAAAAAAAAATTAAATTCAAATTAACGCAAATGGTACATTAGTTACTGCTCAATGCAGATTTGAGCTGGTGGAACATAACCAAACGGGTTTTGAAAATGCTTTAGCGGGCACCGATAGTCAAATTATTGACCGTATCGCCGAGTTTAAGAAATGATTTTTATTTCTTATCTTGCTCTTATGTTAATGAGGTCAATTGTCATTTAAGAGCGTAGTAAGCGAGGCTCGCAACCTGCGCGCTAGCAGTCGGACGAGTTGAGGTCGAGCGGCGGCGGCGCGCGCTTGGCGCGCGTGAGGCGGTCGAGCTCGGCGGCGGCGTCGGAGCGCGCGGCGGCGGCGGCGGGCGACGCGTCGGGCGCGCGCGCGCCGGGCGAGCCCGTCTTCTTGTACAGCAGCGAGTTGAAGAAGTTGGCCAGCACGCCCTCGTTGCCCGGCGTGCCGGGGCCCATGCCGATCTTCGCGCCGTCCAGCTGGACACCACGACGGGTTACGTTTACGCTTTCATTGTGAAAATATACTATGGATACTTTTGTATATGTATAGTTTTTTAAATGTTAACGTCGAGTTCGAGAAAACCGTTTCATTTACTTGCCAGTTTTATCTTTAACGTCATAGACAGATTGAAATAGTTATTTTTTTGTTTTGTGTGCATCTCATAGAATAAACTATAGTATCGAATAAATATAGCAATATGTTCTCAAAGAAAAAAAATATAGTCTATCTAATTAGGAAGTTAATTTAAATGCAAATCTTACGACGGACAGCTTAATATTATCCATAGAGAGAAAGAGAGTACTCGTTCTTTGATAGTCACTATCGATGACTGGTGACAGGGGCTCGTGCAACATCATACGCCGAAATCGGATCACAAGTTATCAGTCGGCAATGAAACGAGGGAGCTTATTGAGTAGTATTCCCACGAAGACGAAACGGTCTCGTGTCGTAAGGTAGCGCGGTGCGCAGCCGACCTGCGCCGTGGTGCGCTGCGCGGTCCGCAGCGGGGAGTCGGCGCGCGGGGCGGGCGCGCCGGCCTGCAGCGCCGCCAGCTGCCGCTGCAGGAACGCCTGCTCGTCCTCCGCGGACACCTCCGCCTCCCGGTGGCCGCCGCTCTGGAATAGCGCGTGCGATTGTTAGTTGAGCGATAGTACCCACTGAGCATGTCATGGAAATATTAATTTAATTCTCCTTCATCGGTCTCCTGACGATGTAAAATAGCTAAATATAAAGATTCGGTCATTGTCGTACTGTCGTAGCCACTCCTACCAAAGCTTCAAGTTCAATCGGAGGGGTAAATAGGAATATTAGTAATTCCTTAAAATGAGACATTGCTATTTTTTTTTTTTTTTAAAGTGTAAATTGACTACAATTTATGCATTTTGACTGCAATATGGCAATGTTGTGATACAACTATAGGGATACTATACTTGATGTCATATTAACTCCCTCAATCCACACGACCAGGCTGGAACTAATAAGAAAACAAGAGCACGCTCTGAATTGGACATTAATTTTTCATTTTGGGCTCGGACAGTGAGGTAAATTGGCGCAACTTTTTTTTAAATCAATTTCACTTATGGATGCTAAATATATAGTAAATTTATATTTAATCATAAATCTTAATGAATAACTGTACAAAAGTTTTATTATTATACGTAGGTCACTAGGAAAGTTTTGAGATTCAATAACTAAACTTTATTTTTTTTTTCAAAATAATTTCCATCGGCTGCAATACACTTCTCCATACGACGAAACCAGTCTACAAAAATCTTCTTCCACGTTTCTTCAGACACTTCCTCACATGCCAAATCCCATGCTCGAATTAACTGCTCATCATTGGAATACCGGTGACCTTTCAATTTATCCTTGATCATTGGGAAGAGACCAAAGTCACAGGGTGCAGGGTCAGGGCTGTAGGTAGGGTGCTCTAATAGAATTAATCCAGACTGACTTAGAAAACCTCGAGTTAATTGAGCGCGATGTGCAGGTGCGTTATCGTGATGAAGCCACCAAGTGTCAGTGCGTGAGTTTGGCCGAAGATTTTTGAGAGATTCTATCAGTTGAGGCAAACAAATTTCTGTGTACCATTAAGCGGTAACAGTCTTCTGTTCATCAAGAGTTATTCGCTTGATTATACCCCTTTTGCCAAAGAAGACCACGACCATTTTATTTTTTACAGATCGAGACTGTTTGACAGTTGTCGGCTGTTCTTCGTCTTCAAAGACATATATTTTGTTTTTAGATTTAGATTTTACGTCGTAATAATACAGCCAAGATTCGTCACCTGTTACTATTGAATTCACGTTAGGTGATCTTCCACCATCAAACATAGTGAGCATTTTTGACACCATTTCTTGCGACATTCCATTTGGGCCGCTGTTAACAAATGGGGTACCCATAACGTGCAAAATTTTCTTACTTGAAGATGATCGTGTAAACTAGTATGAATTGATGGTGCACTAATCTTCAAGAGCTGCTCTATTTGTTTGTAAGTAATATGTCTATCTATCTCAAGTAGTTTTTCAACAGCAGCCACGTTTTCTGAGGTCACCGTTTCAACAGGCCGCCCAGATCGAGAATCGTCAGAAAAGTTAAAATCTCCTCTTTGGAACTGTTTGTACCACCAATATACTGAGCTACGGGATGGTGCTTTCTCATTCAATACAAATTTCAGTTCACTGACACAATCATCAACACTCAAACCTCGCTTGAAATTATAGAATATAATTGGTCGAAAATCGCGACGCGTTAAATCTTGTCACAATTAAAAATTCATAAAAAAATAACGGAGGAGGGTTGTTTTTTTTTTTTTAGTTGTTATCTATTACTATATAAGACGCGCTATCATTGGTAATAGTTTGACGTTTAAGAATTTGGTAGTTAAACGATATCTCAAAACTTTCCTAGTGACCTACGTATTTAGAATTCAAACAAAATCGAATACCATTTTTTTATATAAAACATTTTTAAGTAATGTCATTTTTATCTATGATAGTTGTCTATGACTAACCTTCCTCGTGGCCGGCTGCACGATAACGTCTCTGTAATAATCGTCCGGCTTACAAGTTTGCATATTTTCATACAATATACTAATTTTTTTCATACTATCCCATCCAGCAGGTCTGAAACAAACAGATACTTATTACTGGTGATATTTAATTACTTCATACACTGGCTGAAATGTTTTTTATGGAGATGGATCTCTGGTTTGTATTTACAGCTCTACTATAGGGTTGATTAGAAAAAATAAGGTCTAAGAAAGGCCATCTCTATTACAAAACTATTTATTTTACCAATTGAAGTTTGAATACAGCCTATGTTCAAAGCCTGGCTGCTTCGGTCAATGTTGCCATATAAATGGGATAAACTTACTCTGTTGTTTTGTTAGTTTATATATATTGTTTTTAATTTATTTAAAATGAAATCTTAAGGTGTATTTGTAAGTGATCGCCACGGTCCATAGACATCGACACTGTTAGAATTAATAACAATTCATTACATCGCCATCGAGCCAATGACCTTGGGAACTAAGATGATATGTCCCTTGTGTCTAAAACAATAATACTAGCATTGCTTTTGGCGGTAGAATATATGATGAGTGGGTAGTATAGTACCTATGCAGAGGAGCTTCCGCAAAGCCTTACCGTCAAGTAGGTAGTAATATATATTTTTTTATTATTATTAAGGTAATAAAGAGTTAACAAAATATCATCAAATACTATGAATCAATCATTCTTTAAAGCCGAACGTTGAGACACAAGTGTTGCTGTTTTGGGTGGTAGTGGTAGACCTACGCAGTGGAGTCGCAACTCACATCAAGACGGCGTCCTTCTCGACGATGAGCGCGGGCGTCCGGAAGGGCAGGCCGTATATCCGGTGCGTGAGGTACTTGTAGAGCAGATCGCAGTTCTTGTCCTCCTTAGCGCTCGTGTAGAACAGCGCGGCGCCGTACCGCAGGCAGAACCTTCGGATCCACTGCTGCATGAAGTCGAAGTGCTCGTCGCGGTAATCGTGTTCCTTCTCCAGAGTCGTCATGTAGTCAGTCTGTGGAGGTGAATATATAGTCTCATTCGAGATAAGAGCAATGGGAACGATTACTACGTGTAAGTACAGTTCAATGAAATTAGTGATATTGACAAATACTAGCACATTAGAAAATAAATGAAAAACTATGTGATTTTACGTATTTGTTCGGTAGGTACATTCTATTGTCAGCTTATAAGCACCATTTTCATTTGTGAATTTTGTGAAATTGTCATAGTATGGGGTAGCACAAGGAAAAACTTATTCAAAAATGTACATTTCGAACCATTGTTAATAATCATCAAAGCAAACGTTAGTATTCTAATGAGGACGCAATGTAATGTAATCTAAATAGCTATCGAGCTGAGCATAAGATATTGTAGAGCATAAATGGCAACCCTACACAATCGAGATCAGACACAAGACACAGTGTAACACTACCAACTCACAAGCTGCTCTTGAATTGTTCTTGACAGAAAGCTCAATAACTTACCTTGAACTTTGGGTTCTGCTATAAAAACCTGCCATTAGTGACTAGAGCTACGAGGCAGTGAGTATTCGTATCGTAATATAACCTTTGTAGCAACAACGACGATGTCCAGTCCGAGGTTGGTGGTGAGCACGGCCTCCGGCAGCGGGTTGTCCTCATCGTCACTCTCCAATTCGTCGGAGAGATTACGCGACGAACGTTTCATGGGCGACGAAGCGGTCGGTTCGAGTTCGTCGCCCGGTTCCGTATACCTCTGCCACTTTTGAACTTGCTGTTTTTTACTTTGTAAACTTTGTTCTGAAATAATAAATAACAATTGATTTGATTTGGTTAAGTCTTGGTACTGAAATATTATCTATGTACTATTTCATAAAGGATGTAATAGAGCTGTAATTAATATGTATAAAAAGAAAGTAACGCAGTCCTGCAGTCTCTATAGGATTAAATAAATATAACTAAACAATGACATTACATACAACATATATTTTTTTCTTAAACGTTGATATATAATTTATTGTGGACAAGTATTTTATCGAGTCCCCCTGCACGAAATTATTATTTGGAACGCACTTGACTGAACGCACCCGTAAACGTCAAACATGGCCGCCCGTTGAACTGTCATGTTATTGAATTTTATGAATTTACTATAGAAATATCTCGATTATACGAATTTTGTGGATATATGTTGCCAACTAAAAAAAAATATATATTTTTTTTACGATCTATAATTGTGGATAGGGTTTGATCGGGTCTATCGCAGACCTGCACAAAATTATTAATATAGATAATCAGAATAATTTAGATCCTTCCGCCTTCGCAAAGTTAATACAAGCTTCGTGGGGCAAGGTATTCGTTTCTATAATAAGATTCCACAGTTCTTATTTATATGGCCTATTAAAAAAATTTAAAAACTAAATTAAAAACACTGATAAATAAGGCATTGCTCAATACAGAAAACAGTAACTACTGAAATTCTTGTTGGTTCGTCTCAATATAACCAGTAGTCTTACTTTTAATTCATTACTGCAACATGACGATTCAAAAGTGCTTATATGAGCCTACTTGAATAAAGAACATTTTGGTTTTTTTTTTAAATGCAAACATCAGTAATTTCTTAAATACAAATTATTCAGTACAGTGTTCTTTACTAAACATGTTAAGCTCAATGTATTTGCGCTATTCCGTCTGGGTAGAAGGTACTACTCACTCATCACATAATCGAACGCGAAATACAACTTAGTACAGTATTGTTTGTTCCGGTTTTAAGAGTGAGTGAGCCAGTTACTATAGACACAAGGTAATTCACATCTTAGTGTCCAAAGATTTTGATGCCTTTACGATACAGTTACAAAGTTTATGGACGGTGGTGACCACATGCCACCAGGTAGTCTACCATAATATAAAATCTAATAAAATAAATAAAGCGGAGTATGAAGATATAGATCATGAGGAAACCGCTACATATATCATTGGCAGGAAGTTAAAAGAATCTAACTTAAGCAGATTTTGTTCATATAGCTCATAGTGATGAGTTTTAAAATTCTAACAAATAATAAGGTGCACATTTAAGATGGAACTCGCATTCATACAATTTTATATAAAATCAATATGCACGTCTCTGTGTAGACCCGTTGGCGTCCGACTTATGAGGTAAGATTTTCCGGGGTAATGAAATTTAACAGGCAAATTACCGACCAGAGAAGAGTTATTTACAAAGTGTTGTCGTGTCAAATTTCATAATTGTTAACGACCTACACTAATATTATAAATGCGAAAGTAACTCTGTCTGTCTGTCTATTGCTCTTTTACCAAGCCACTGAATTTGATGATATTTGGTATGAAGCAAGCTTGAATATCAAAGGACCTAGGCAACTTTTATGTCTAACACCTGACCACCAACCCTAAAAACACAGGAGACGACTAGTTTTCAATATAATAAAGAAAAAATCAGAAGGCGATCGTTTCTTTCCATCCAAGGCATGTTATTTCGGGGCACAATCATACCTTTACATTTAAAATAAAAATGCATCAGAGAGTTAGACCGTTTTTGGAGATCCTTTTGAAAAACGATTAAAATTGGTAATACTATGTTCCTTTGGTTTGGACTTTAGTATTAGTAGTTATCTGAAGTTATGGTAATGATTTTATTTATTTATTCATTTAACATGATACAAAATAGCAACAAATTATTATAGTACAGCATAAGTTTTATAAACTTTACCGTGTAATACAGTCACCGTAGATTCTTTATATAAAAAAAAAAATTTAAAAAAATTTGGGTAGGCAAAGAAAATTATACAACACAAATATATTACAAGTGACACACACTCTCATCATCCAATCATTATGACGCAATACGAAACCAATACGAACCGGTCGCCTCGCCTAATGCATTATACAGGCTGTAACAAACAATCCAAATTTACTTTACGATTGAAAGTTATACAAAATTAATATTGGCAGCGTTATTTCAATTACACTGCTTTAACGAAACATGCATCACGGTTAAGTAAACTTTGAAAATAACATGTAATCTAACAATACCATTCATACGATTTTAAAACTTAACGACGCTGAAAATATCGAATGGAAAAATCTATACTGCACGGGAAGCCCCGCCCCGCCTTTCATAGAACGCCTCCGCGAGAACTTTAATATATTTGCATCTATATAAATATTATAAACGCGATAGGTCTGTTTGTCTGTCCGTCTGCTATGCTTTCACAGCTATCACTGAACCGAATTTGATGAAATTCTGTACGAAGCAAGTTTGAACCACAAGGAAGGACAGGCTTAGTTTTTATACCTATAACGTATTGCCGCCTCCTAAAGGTAGGCCGGTGAAAAATAATTACACATAAATCTTCTGTACGTGTGTACGTAACCGAACTCGTCCTCTAAGAAAATCGGTTTAAATTAATTTTATTGTGTTTTTGTGTAGGTCTATGGATGATTTTGGATGGACTCGGCAGCGCCACAATGCGAACGGCAAGTAAATGATTTTATTATGTCACCCGGACGAAGTCAGAAAGGGCAGCTAGTATGTTTTATATTAGGAATCGTTCTGATCTATTTTTAATACATAGGGAAATTGATGGCAAATGGTCGTCTAGGTAGGTACAACCCACCCATCAGATATTCTACCACCAAACAGCTGTACCTACTCAGTATTGTTGTGTTCTGGTTTGAAGGGTGTGTAAGCCAGTGTAACTACGGGCACAAGGGACATAACATCTCAGTTTCCAAAGCTGATGGCGCATTGGCGATGTAAGGAATGGTGACTATTACAGTGGCATTGTCTATTGGCGGTGGTGACCACTTACCATCAGGTGGTCCATTTCGTCCGCCTACTTATATCGTGAAAGAGTTGGTTACCCTTAATATTGAAACAAAACCTAACTCGTAACGGAAAAAATTACTCGTCTAGATGTTGAGGAGGTAACCCGATTTTCAGGGGCAGTTTGTTAGTTATTCAAGTAAGGTAGAGATTCTGATAAAATTTATATATGTAAGTATGTATAATATTATTTATCAAGTATAAACATTCAATACTCTGATTTAAACAGATTACGATTAATTCAATTGGATTAATATGTAGCAGAATTTTATCTGAGAGGGGTAGTGGAGCTATCCAGTATATATTTCTAAATCAGCCAAGCGAAGCCAAGATGTTATCCAGTATATTTTACTAAAGGATATAACTTTTTCAATTGAATAGTTCTGAATAATTGCTAAAAATAATCACGTTGTTTACGCCAATTACACAAATTTACATAATAAATAATATAACTATTAAATACACTTGATTACACATAACAAATAGACTAATAACTTTTGCCATAACAATGTAAAGTCATTTATATACAAGATGTAATTATTTAACAACAAAAAAAAAAACGACTCATTCGCAAACTAGCTGTAAAGTTCTCTGAGAAAATTTGAAACAAAATTATGATAGCGCGAACTGAAATTGACACACTTTACAATTTTTAGAGATAGGTGTAAGAATTTTTACAGTCTACTGCACTTTCACGAATAAAATTACACGAATAGCATCGCGTGGTGTCATTGTGCGGTGCATAAAGAATTTACTTACCTATACATTTAAAATAAATAAGCTTGATGTGATCAAAATCTTTACAAATAGATGAGATCTACACAAATCTTCGAAAGTCAACTCTAATCCAAGGATTTGTTGATTGGAGATTTATTTTTTACAATTTGTATAGAATAATAAGTTTCGTGACTTGGGCTTATTTTGATAAAAGTCAATTCTAGGTTTTGGAAAGACACGGAGGTTAAATCATTAACGAATAAATCTATACTGATATTATAACTGCTAAAATAACGTTGTGGGTCTGTTACTACATATTCTTAAAGTCTCTTTTTATTAACTTTCCCACCACACACACGAATGCGCTGAATGAGCATCTTTATTTAGAACTGTCGCCTGCAGCTTTGGTTCCATTTTAGTGGTTGGTCGTCAGGGGCTAGGCATAACATATAGCCAAAAGTTAAAAGTCAAACAAACAAAAACAAAACAGACAGAGAGATACTTGATTTTTTGTTGTCTGTAGCCCTACTTTTTTATGGCTAACGTCTAATGACAAAGCTCTTAAACACGAATAAAGCCGCGAACGACAACTTGCAAATAATAAATGATAAATAATTTTGCAAGTAATTGATAGAGCGAATGTCTCGCCGCGACCAATGGATAAAAAGGAGCACACAGGCGATACAGCTTCCCCAAATACTACTAAATGAATAATGAAAACAAAAAAAGCAGTCAAAAACACAGTGACGCTTGCCTGGTCTTAAATCTACCTTTGATCCACATGGCATCTTGGATTTAAGGAACAAAGCTTTTAAATAGTTATATCTGATATTACTATATGTATTAGCAAGTTATAGAATAATCCAAAAAATAAAGACATACTTAAAAACATAATAAGTATACCGCAAATTTAGCACGTTTTTTGAGGAGAGGGTACGGCCAACAAGTTGAGATATGTAATCGAATTATCTTTAGAAGCCTTACAGTTAAGACGGCTTAATTTAACACAGAATTCAGATCGGCAAGTAATATGTTGGACTAATGATATCTATACGAATAATTATTCTATAAGAAAAATCTCGAAAATCAACGCAGAATACGAGCGCGAATACGATTTTGACTATAATAATTATAAATATACACATATCAAAATTCCATATCATCGTAACTCGGTTCTTAACATTTCACGAATGAGATACGAAGTGAATTCTTACAGAATCGCCGAATGAGGAAGTTTCATGATGTTGTTAATATTATATTCAACGTAATGGTATTAAAATATAGATCAAAACTAATCCATCACTGAAAGAATTTTTGAAATCCATCAATAAATGACTTAGAAATAGATTATTAAAGTTTACGTATTTTAGTACGGAACGTCTATAGTTTACGATTCGCCTGTGACGTCATTTGACCTGTTCGGTATCACCGCACCACGAAACGAATCATTCAAGTATTTTTCGTGTTTTTTAACGTAAAGTCGTTTTATTATTTTTTATTTATTAGTGTTTAGTTTTTATTTTACTATAATGGAAGAAGGTTTTGTCAAAGGACAAAGTGATAATTTGCCTAATATTGATATGACACTTGATATACACAGTGATGGACTTTTTTTCTTCAAATCCGTTTTATGTTAGTGCTGAAATAAAAGGAGTTAAACTTTTTAAGTAAGTACATCCTTTTAAGTTTATTTAACCAACCACATGGTATAACTTACAAATATGATTTATAAATAAAAAACCTAATTATAAGTAAAAAACTGATTCTAGTTTAGTACTGGTTGTTGGTTGTTTACTTGAACTCTTTTGTTTCTCTTTTTATTTGGATGATTCGAATCGATTGATTCTTGAAATGTAATGTTCTCTGGTAGCGGATCCTCTGTTTCATCTGACTCCATGGCATCACACTCAATAATTTCGAAACATTGAATAGAAGACGATTGACTTTAAGTCGACGGTGCTTCTTTTGTTAAGACTCTCATAAAATTCAATCCGACATCTTTTTTCATATGCTCCTCGTTCTTTTTGAGGTTTCACTGCCTTTTGACAGTCAAATTTATGAGAATATATTTCGGGTTTTAACTTTAATGTTCCCCCAACCAGTCGATGTTTTACTAAATTTTCTGTGTCATTTTCAACCTGTAAATAAATTATATTTTCACAGCACTTAAATAAATTTACATAAAATATATAAGTAGTTATTTTTACTGAATCAGTTATTCCAAACTTACTCACGACTCAAAAGATATGTTAATAGTTACTTACATCAAAATGATCTTCACACACATATTTGGTGCTTTTAGGGCCAATTAAATCACGCTTCATTACTTTGCACCATTTTTTCCTTATTGTTATATTATTTGGTACACGAAAAAATATTTTATTGGGATTTTTAAATGTTGTGCTTTGACACATAGGAACAATATAATATTTGTAAGCATTTTTTTTAACTTCTGCCATCGGGTAATAAACAAAATACGAATCGAATGGCGTGAGCAACTACACAACAATACATTCGTATTTCGTACGTACTCGGCGAACACCCGATGTGTCGTCTAGGTCAAATGACGTCACACGACCGAACGCCACGTATAACAAAATTATTCTTAAAACCCCAACTTCAAAGTCCCATAACTTTCTTATTTCTTAAGATATTTTATCGATTCTTTCACGTGTTTGTTTTATTTTATCTAAATTTTTATAATGTATCAAAAAAAAAATTATGTAAACTTCTTCATTCCACCGGAATATATTCAAAATATGGTATACAGTATACGGGTGGAATTAGTTTCAAGATATGAACTGCTCAGATGAACTTGATTTACGTTTGTTATGATATAAATTGGATACATTACACTACAGCATCATAACAATACGATTTACATCGACTGTATTGGTTATCTAAGTCTTGTTATACGAATTGCTCGTAATAAGTATCCATATCAAGTTAACTACTAATATTTTCTTTATTACCAGAATAGGTAAGAAACGGGGACGTTTGTTCGCAGATATTATCAAAGCGCTTCGTCCCGGAACACTTAAATTATCTAGTCCCTGTAATTACACTGGCTCACTGCGACTTCGTACCGGAACAGAAATATTGTCATTTGTCGGTAGCGTAAGCGATAAGCCCTGTATACAACATGTAGAAAAAAAAAACTAGACAAATTTTCCTATGCTCTCAAAAAAATACTTATATTACGTTTTTTAATTGTGATCTACAATAGTTTTAATTCGAAGTCAGCTGCTTTATTTCCCTAATTATAATTATGAAAATAATTTATCATTAGTTACTTATGGCTTGTCATAAGCCTATAAGTAAGATTTTCAAGTGCACTAATGATCAATATTTTAGTAGGATTATGTTTACACAATGCTGTATCCGTAAGATGATTCATAAATCGGAACATTTTAAACGTGTTATGAAGTAAGATCTCAGAAGAACCGGGTCCGGTCCGGTTTTTTATTATCATAATTACTGGTACTAAAGTAATTTTTTTTATTTATCATAGCATTACACTAACTTATAGAATACCAAAAAATATCACCCACCTACTCGAATGTGAATCTACAGAATTCTGAATTCCATTTTTGAAAATATTATCTCGACGGTTATAAAACGGTTCACAGATTTTATTCACGTTGGTTGCATACATAGTGTTTCTTTAACAAAACATATTCACACCAGTCCCCCGCGGCGTCGTTCGCGTTTTAGGGGTTGGTCCTCAGGTGTAAGGTATAAAAAATATACCATGTCCTTCCTTGGGATTCAAGTTTGCTTTATAGTAAATTTCATCAAATTCGAATCAGTGGTTTGACCGTCATAGCGTAACAAACAGACAGAGTTACTTTCGCATCCACTAGAACCTGACTGCATTCGTAAACTTCATTCACAATAAGCTAACATAATATATAAATTCTATTATATTCAATGGAACGTAATAAAAACATCAATACTCATTCAATTTGATCTCCGTTCGTCTCGAAGAAATTACTACAGCTATTGTTAGTGTGGTGAAACTCTTTTTATCTCATAAACAGCCTATTTATCACTTTTATATTTTTAATGAAAATAAATTATCATCAGATATTCTCGGAAATATTTTATACTAGTTGTCGCCCGCGGTTTCGTTCGCGTTTTAGGATTTAGCCGTCATTTGTTACGCATAAAAAGTATGTCTATGCCCTTCCTTTTTAGTTTAATTTTACTTCATATCAAATTTCATCAAATTCACTTCATTGATTTGGCCGTGAGAGAGCAATGGACAGATAGACAGACAGGCAGGCTTACTTTCGCATTTATAACATTAATAAAAATTATACACACACATATAATGTATTTCTGAGCGATTTCGACAACGCCGGCCAATCTCAAGACACACCAGTCGCACTACTAGTTTTGTACCGACGGGACCGCAAATAGCTGTTAGTGAAAATGTACCGACGGAAATCAATATATTTTTTCGCCCCGACCCTCTTAAACCCTTTCTAAACATATATTTATCCAATAGACCAACGAGGCACACATAGGTATATCAAAATAACATCGCGAGGACCACTACGAGAATTTAAAATAACACCTGTATCAAGACAGGTGCTGATTCTTATCATCCCCTCTCTTTCTTGCATCCTTGTTACAAAATTTAATAATCAGTGATGTTCTAAAGTTGATCACAGTGCTAGTAATATTATAATTTTCTTACTAATAATCCTGTAAGAATCACAGACTGCGTAAGCGTAAAATATACAGATTTTTTCATTAGCAGTAAACTGTTTAATCATTTTTACCTTAATGAAAATATTTATTTTGAAAAGATAATGATATTAATACCGTTGCCGATAAATTTATGTTGATCTCATCTGATGCCTGACATCGACACACAATTAATTTTATTATATCAACAATAATAATTGTCTCGTGCCTCACCTTCATTCATAAATTATCAAAACAAAAATTAGGAACGCGGTTATAACATTTATAAGAGAAATAAACTAACGGGGTCGTATAGTAAAACCAGTTACATTTGATCATCCGCATTGATTAAATATTACGCGACACTGACGTAACACGTGAGTCACGTCAAGAAATAAACACAACTTTGAACTTAAAATTCCGTACGTTATGTCAAAGCTTTACGCATTTGTTGTTTCAACACAGTGCATCTCAAATTAAAAAAAAAAGTTGAAAAGACTTTTACAGTATATTTATATAACGTTTTGTACGATTATTACCATAGTTTTTAATTTGATTATGGCAAATGCACAAACCCTAATAAACCCTAAAGTTAAAGAAAAAATTGACACGACTTTTTTTCTCCACAGTATCTTTTATATGTTTTAATAAACGTTTTGTATTTACGTTCATTATTACTGATTTTAATTTGATTTGAAACCAATTATGCGCAGTTTTTTTACGTAGATTTAAAATACGACCGGAATATTGGAATACATATTTTTTTGTAAAGTCATTGACCCAGATTTACTTTAATTTATATATCATCTGTTCTATTGAGATTTCAAATTCAAATTGATTTTTTTTTCGTATATGCCTGCAAGAAACTTCATATATACACTAGCTTGTATCATAAAAGTACAACAACTAGAATCCAATTAGAATTCATCGTTGACTCTTGTCGTGCATACACTATACAGGCAATGATAACACTGCCATATTATTAGAATATATATAAATGTAAGTTGTATTCAAGTATTTTTCAACATTTATCACACGCATTTTGTTTTAACAACACAAACTTATTGAATGGCTTTATGTTTATTTATTTGCTACGTATGCGTCACCTACACTAGCCAACACATTTAGTTGAAATTTTATACAGACCGTTTTTAAATTCGCGTGCAGATTTCAGGCATAGTACTATCTACGTAGGAAAATCGTACAGTGTTAATAAAAGCTAAAAAGGCATTGCAATGCATGCTGGGCTTATATTTTTTTATTTAACATTGAGAATTAAAATATCCTCAGCTTTCTTTAATAAGTTTTAATTAAAATGTCTTTGATAAATTTAAAATTAATATAATTGAAAGCCTCTTTTCAATTTAAATATAAAAGAAATGTTATGATTTTTTTTTTATACAGTACTAATATAATAGATTCCTCTTATTTTGTACGCGAAGTTTTTTCAGTGTCAGTTATGATAGTTTAAAGATAAAAATAAAATTAATACATTTTACAGAAAAGTAAAAAAAATTTTATTTTATTTTTAAGCTGAACTGAGTTACATAAAATGTTTGTTTGCTATGAGTAAAATTTTACCGTACCAACACTAGATTATCCACCAAGTTGAATAGAGCTTTTATCATTGATCTTATTGCATGATATTAACTGATGTAATACAATGAAACCAACAATTTCAAATAATTTAACTTAATTTGCAAATTAAAATAAATTTGCAATAAACCATGTTCCGACTTAATGGCATTCAATGAATAATAATAAATGCACATAAAAAAAAATTATACAGTAAATTTTATCATAAGACATTATTTGTATGTATTTCTCTTTAGAAAATGATTTAAATCTGTTATAAAAAACACAAGTTACTTATTTACAAAAGACAAAATTTTAAGTTTAAGTATCTGAATAACTTACCAGGTGTGAGATCCAATTTGTCTATATGATCACCGAGTACTGATGCCCAGCTTTGTAATTGGTCGAGGACACCCCATGGTGTTGTCATGGCCACTGTTAATAGGACCAGTGTGTGTGGGAATGTCTCCTCGTTCAAGGCGAATTTGAGGAGATTTGTATGTCCTGGATCCCCATCGAGTACCCATACACTGAGCCGTGTGTGGTCTGCAAGGAGATACTTTTACAATGGACAATACATTAGTTTAATCATTAAACATACTGTTAAAAATAAGATGATCAAAATGTATGTATTTCATATAAAAGTACTTTGACATCTTTATGCATAAATATATTTCATAATCTCAGTAAAATATAGAGAGAACTCAAAATTTTAAAAATTATGTTTATTGTAAATTAATAGCTCAAATCTAAAGGAGAACAATTCTATAGCAAATTCAAAAACATTGTATTTACATCAAAAAAATATAACATCAATTACATAAGTGATTTATATTTGGTATTTAATTAAGAGTGTGACTTAATTACTTTTTTATAAAGTTATCTATATTGTGATCTGATCTAGTTAGTTTTCTATATAATCATTTGAAATTAAATTGAAGATTCATGAATTGAATTTCAATTATTTAATAGATATTGCTATAAATTAAACTTTATATTACATAGTAAACATACTATTTGTATATGCACTACAGTATGTCACTATATATTTGGTTAATATAATAAGTGAGGATGAAAGTAAATGAGTAATACTTGAAAAATAGTTTTTTCACACTAAAATGATAATGCTAAGATGTATTAAATCTTAATGAAAAACATATAGAAGTTTCAGATTAATTTAGAGTTTCTTCTAGTTTCATATTTTTGTTAATGAACTTAAAATATTAAACAGGTAAAAGACACAGATATAAAAATAAAATATATAGTATATAGACTTAAATATATTATAACATAAAATGAGCTAGTATTAAAGGTATTAAACAAGAATGCCAATAAGATTATACTTAATCCGATTGGTTGATATTTTTATATTAAAGTTATAAACATTAAAAATTTTATAAATATGCATTTGAAAACATTTATTTATATACAAAATAAAATTATTCAAAGAATAGTGACTATGACTCATCAATAGATAAAAATCAATGATATAATTATCATAACTTAGTATATATTACAGCTTTAATTAATTATTCATTCTAGACTCAGAGAGCCAAATGTGATTGTTATCAAATAACTGAAGTTTGGTGCAAATTAAACACAGTTAAAGTAAATAATTGAGAAAAGTATATATTTGTCCTTAATATATCGAGCTTAGTGTCAATTTAACTTACCATCACGGTATTCATCTCTAACATCTATATAAGCATATTCGAGAGCTGATCCCTTCTTGGGATCCTCTACTCCTTGTAATTTAGCTATGAGTGTGGTTTTACCAGTCTCATTGTCGCCCAGAACTAGCACATTCTTGTTCGAGGGCAGCTTCGTGTTACCTTGGTTCTGAACTTCCTCTAATATAGCTGACCTGTAAACAGAATTCGTATGTGGCGAAATATCTCAGACATGGTCAAGTCTCTTGCATCGGCAAGTGAAATGAAGTTTCATTCTACTACTTTATCACAAACAAAGGCAAGACGTCGCAGCTAAGTCACATATTTCTCAGGTACAAGTCTTTGACATCACGTAGGTGTGACACATTGGATACCCTATATGGATGCTGTATGTAATCCGTAAATGAACAGTGAACAATTACCACAAGTTATCTTTCCCATCGCCGTTCTCTTTCTTTTTAGATTTAACCCCATTAGCCTGGCCGTTTGTCTCCATTCTTCAGAAACGATAGAAGATAACAACGGCACAAGAGGCTTTTCTTTCGTTTTCGTTTCGGCTGTTCATACGTCACTCTCACAGACAGAGCACAGACTGAGAAAACTCGTGTTCAATAATTGTTGTCATATGAAAATACAAATTAGAAAGTAAAATTTACACGTATGTATTTATAATTAATATATAACCAATTAAATGTTTTAGTATTTTATATGTATTTAACTTTTTATATTTGCGTTTTTGTATCTTTTAGATTAGCAACATAATGAATATTTGATTTCGTTGTAACCTGTAACCTATTTTTAATTATGTAATGTTTGATAGGTAATAAAACAATGAATTTAAAAGAAAAATAATAATACAATTTCTGTACATACACGTCAAATTGACAAAAAAATATATACAAATAAGTTTCCTCAATACTATACAGATTAGTAAGTACATAGTGAGTACAGACCAGACATTAGACAATCAGACATTGACATTTGACAATGGCAGTTCAACGGAATATTGTTATTTGTGAATAATTTTCCATTTTCCGTTAACTTTTCTGAAATGCGACATTACAATTTACAATATAATCTTGCAAATATAAGATTTTTTTATATACAACGTACATGAATATTATTTTTCTGTTATAATATTGGGGTTTATTCGTTATCTTAAACTCTTTGTTGTGAATACATTACCTAAAACAAACAAGTCACTTGTTTATGTCATTGGTTTTAATATTAAATCCAATATTAAGTATACAGACCTTCTTATTATCGGCTATAACGTTTAAAAACCTTATATTATTACGTATACGTCTTCGAACGAAAAATGTTTAAAAAACCAACTTCAGGCAAGCGAACCAATCTATCTCAGGTGAGTCATTGTGATTGTTGATTAGTAATGTTAGTTCAAAAGATTTCATCCGGTTTCATTTCATAATGGCCTATTTATAGAAGATGAGATGTTTAAATTAAAAATTACAGTATCAATGTTGTTATAAATATCAGATATTAAATTATGTGATAAGCTTAACAGCTGATTTGTATGTAAACAGAACCTGCTGAAACAGAACCTTAACATTTTTTTTGTGCACAAATTTAATTAAAAAAATATGGGTATATACAATAAACAAACAAAATTATTTAAAAAAATTAGCAGTATCTTAAATATTTAGAAAAGCATTTAAAAAAATAATGAATAATGATGCTTATTTTAATAATTTATATAAATGTCTAGATAGACTTTCAAAGCTGAGAATGTGTCAAAAAAAGTGGTCAACTGTTGGTCCCTAAGTACCTGGAAACTATAAAAGTTTTAGTTATTTTATAGAGTGACATTCTATCTAGATATGTAAATAAAAAAGGCTATTTACTATTTTTGGAGTTAAAATGATAGAATATCATGCTAAAGTGTTCCTTTTCAGTTTGGTCTCTTAGATATACCAGATGTGGATGATGCAGATGAACCAATGGATCTATCAGATGATGATGTAGATCTTGAAGCAGAATTGGCAGCTATCAGCGGTGGTAAAAAACCCCGACCCAGAAAACCTGCTCCTACAGCTCCTGCTGACCTAGATGCTATGATAGCAGCTAGTTTGAAAGACATCCCTTCTGATGAAGATGTTTCAGGTTTTCATCTTATTTCGTTATATCATATATAAATATAATTTTCCATTTCATCTTGATCTCCCCCATAGACTTAAAAATAGAGAAGAAAAAAGATTTTCATAAAACATGCTAACATGTTACATATTAAATGTTTAAAAATAATATTACTGTATGAAAAATATAAAATAGTGTTAGGTAATATATAACTAGAATACTAAGAGATTTTTTTTTAGGTTTTATAGAATTTATTTGAATTTGTTCTTTTTGTTCTTCATTCTTTTTTTTTTTTATAAAGGGACCTTTAAAAGTGAATGTTGCTTTAATGTACATATATTGTGTGTTTTTATGTCCTTTTTATTAGATGCAATTATTATGATGATAAACCATTATTACAAAATGGAGTCTTACACAAACTACAAAGTTTGTAATTACATAAAACATGTGATATATCTAATATTTAAAGAATTTTTATTAATTTTTGTGTTTTCTATCAATTTATTCAACAGTCAATATTTAACAGGTTCATTCTCATTAGTTACAACCAGTTTATATCAATTAAAGTAACTAATCTTAAATTATAACCATATTGCTATTTTTAGGTGACGAAGATGACCCAGACCTACTCAATGAATTGCAAGAACTAGCTATAGATGATGAAGAAACTCCTGTGGAGCATCCACGCACTATTCGCCCTGCACCTCCACCGCCTTCCGGCAGTGAGAACAGCACAGTAACACTGCTACAAGAAAGACTATCTAACTATACACTAGCTGAAAAAACGGCCAAGGCAAATGGGGAAAGCAGCCGAGCTAGAAGGTAACTTCCATTTTTATTTGTTTTGCACACTTAAGCACTTATACTAGGTTATAAGTTAAAGTTATTTTATATTGATGTGATTATGTTCATATAATATAATAAGAAACAATGCTACTTCACACAGAGTTCTTGTTTATCGTGTGACAAGTGTGTGATTAAAAGAGCATGCTCTATATTTAATTTCTGTTAAAAGTAAGATTATTAACAAATATTGTAGTTTCATAATTAGTTTCTCTATAAAACATTTTTCATTCGTGCATCTTCATATGGAGGTTTAGAAATAAGTGAGCGTGTGCTACTTACATAGCATGTGCATTTTATGCTTAAATTTGTGTCAAATTTTATTCCTCAGATTCAATCGAGGTATCAAAACTCTGAACGATCTTCTGAAGCAGGCAAAGGCCGGAAGAGCTATCAAGGACGAGGATATACCTCCTCCCGTCAGCATCGGCAAGTCCTCGGACTCTCAACCAGCACCCAGCGCGCCAGCCCCCGCGAGTGACCCCGACCCCGCGCCGCTGCCCCCCCCGCGCTCGTCGTCCGCGCGGCCCGCGCCCCCCGCGCCGCCCGCGCCCTCCGGGCGCGCCCCCTCGCCGCCCGAGCCCAGGGAGCCGCCGCCGCCCCCACCCGTGCTCGATGAGATGGATCCCGCGAAATCTGAAGGGTTACAATTCATTTTGAGTGAGTGTTTCGCCATTATTTGTATACTTGATTTGCTATACAATTATCAAAATAATTCAGATTATAGAGATCATTTGTAGTTAGGTTCTAACTGTGATTTTTATGAATGTCCTGAATTAGGTACCTAAAAATATAGACTACCGAATCTGGTGTACTTGTAAAAAAAAAACAAACAATAACAAAAAGTGTGGAAAACAACAAAATACAAAGACCTGCCTTCAGTTAGGTTATTAAATGATATCAATTTCTGTTTATAGAGCGGCAGGAAGAATTCAAAGCTGCCGCGCTGGCAAGTAAACACGCTGGCGAGAAAACGATGGCGTTAGAATACTTGAAGGTGGTGAAACAGTTCGACATCGTGATCGAGGCATACAAGTCCGGTCAAGATATGGATCTAAACGAACTGCCCACACCGGAGACCATCGCCTCAGCGTTCAGAGACCAGCAGAAGGAAGAGGACCAGACTCAACATTCTGCGGGTGAATAATTTAACTTGTTATAACTGATGGAGATGAAATTCTTAAGTTGTTTTGTTTAAATCTATAAACTAAAGTTTTATTTGTTATAAACATCACTAACAAAAAACGAATACATATATTTACATGATTACATACAATATATAGAAACTATTAATATATAAATATCGATAGGTGTTAATAATAATAATGTTCATCCTACTTTTACATTTAAAGCCTCGATCGATCGTGGTGAATATTCATAACAATTATAGAGCTTGTGAATATCACAGGCCTTTCATTTATCTAATACTAGATTCGCTAAATACGAAGACTACTGTCAATATAATTGCAGAGCATTTTAAACGGTCTTATTAATAAACTTAAGATGATACGATTATTATGTCATAATGACATAATAATAATTAATAATGTATTTGAATGTAACAGTTGAGTGATAGATTAACAAGTGCGAAGGTATTTTATTAAATTAAAAGATTATACAGATTATGTAAAAAAAAAATTCTATGGATTAAAATTGTCATTGAACTTTTTATAAAAATATAGATTATTTATTAAAATGACAATTCACAGGATTTAATAAAAATATATTTATTGACATAATATATGTTGAATTATAATCATATATGTATATATAGGTATGTTAGAGTTTATAAAATCCGTATCAAACGAATGAAAATTACAAGTGAATTATGACAAAATTAATAAATGTGACAACAAAAGAATTTACATGGCAACACATCTCAGTGAGTCATAAGTTTCACATAAATATAATTATTCCAAGATATTAAAGTTTACTTCTTTTACGACCACCTAAACACTATTTTTAAAATATACATTAAAGCGGCAACTTTCGAAGTTAGTATATTTTACTCCAAGTAAAAATTATAGATTGTTACAATCGAATGGTGTTGCCTGTAAATATAATGCTTATTTCAGTTTCGCAATATTAGTATACATTATTTGTCGGCTGATCTATGCCTATAGCCTATTTTTGGGACGCATGACTTTGGTGATTATATGTATTTTAAGTGGTATATAACTATATAATTACTTGTATGTATTTATAACTGTACTCTGAAATGTTTAAAGTATTATATTAGGTTTCAGTTATATTTATAAATAATAAAAAAGAGGGGGAAGAGGGAATATAGTACACAGTAAACAGTAGCACTTTTTAAGTTAAAACAATTTTGCAAGTAATAAAATATTTGTTGAAATACTATATGCTTATGTACTTGAACAGCATAGAATTATAATTACGAAATTATCGCAAGAACGCACGACTTACTGTTTTGCACAGAGAACCAATAGGCTTTGTGAAATCGATTCAATTATGCCAAATGCATTTTATACAAGCTGCTTAATTCGATTAAATTTTAAGATGAAAAATATCAAATCACGGACAACCGCAATCTGTTTGTCCTTATAGAAGAAAATTAATAGCGTAACTAAATATTGCACAATCCACTCACGAGATCCCTCCTACCTGGCCCTTCTCTATCCGATGCTGCAATGTATCTTCATTCGACCTTTTGTGTGACTTCACTTCCCCCCGGGGAACCCCCCCACCAATAGCAACAGTTCCTCTACACGATTCAACTATGTACTGTCATTCGTGTTTTTTTATTCGTGTGATGTTTTATGTAATTGGTGTGTTAAATAAATAAATAATAACAATTTGTGTTTTTTACTTTATACTAATTACATAAGTAAGTTGCTATCTGCTTATATGACTTTTTCAATCTATTATATCTATGTCAGTGCCTTATGGGACTTAAAAGAGACGTAACATTTTCTATTTGATTTATTGACAATGAAAGAAAAAGCTCACATTTTAAATTACTAAGCACTGCTTCAGGTGGCTCAATCCACCTGTCTTCTTGGTAAATAATTCTTTGTCAAATTTTGGTGATAAGAAAATCGTGGCTATATATATTACAGAACCAGCACCAGAGCCAGTCCCTGAACCAGCTGGATTGATAACGGCTTCCACTGTTGATGAGGCTCTGCGACAGAGGCTTGCATGTTTCCAGGTAGACAATTTTACATAGAATATTTGAATCTTTAATGAGTGAACGAATTTGATACTTAATAATAAATAATTATTACATTGAATACTTGTGTAGCAATGAAAAAAAAAGTACTTCAGGTACGTTTGACAAAACAAATTTTTAAATGACATATAAATGATTGGTTTTTTTTTTTTTTGAAATTTCAAACGAACGAGATTAGCAAAGGTAGTTAGTGAAAACACCAGGCTCATAATAAATATATAATCATAAACTGAGTTTGTTTAATACTCTCTCTTCTAAACGAAAGCAACAAGAATCGAAAGCGAAGGAAGACGGGAACACTTCAAAAGCTCGTCGAATGGGAAGAATCGTGAAGCAATACCAGGACGCTATCAAACTTCATAATGCAGGGAGACCCATACCCGTGGATGAACTCCCTACTCCCAATGGGTACGCACCCATACCGACGGAGGGGGTAAGTACTTATATTATCATAGCAGTCCATTATTCATGACTCACTGATACGTGTTGCCATCAGCGTTGCAGAACTATCGATAGTTTGACTATCGATAGTGTCGATAGTTTTGGACTATCGATATGCAACACTAGTTTCCATGTAAAATATGATTTTATTGACTACCAACTGGTATATATAATCTTAGACAATTATAAAAAAAAAACGTGTTTCAATTAATTCAAAATAAATAGACGTTGACTTAGGAGGCTGTTGGGTATATAAATAAAATAAATAATATATAATTTACAAGGTGTATATTATTACAGTCTCACGCATCGCCGAGTAAACCGGCACCGGCAGCTCCGGCTCCATCGCCAGCTCCGGCATCAGTGCCGGCGTCTCCGGCCGCCGAGGCTCGTCCGTCTGGGCAGTCGACCCGCTATCAGAAGCAGCTGGCCCTGTTGCTGCATCGACAGAAGCAATTCAAGGAGGCTGCTATAATGGCAAAGAAGGATGGTCAGTGATGAAGTTTTACTTCTTCGATGTAATTAAAAATAGATTTTAATTGTATACAAATAATTACAATGTATTAGCATTCACTGATAAATTAAACAATCACAATTTAAATTTGTAATAAAATATATATTATAAAATAAGTTAAGATCGTAATTGCCGGCTTAGCGAGCAACTTCATCATGTAATTTTCTTGTCATGTAATGTTTTCACGTCATGTGTGCGCGCATAGGTTTTTTTTTTCATAACCCGCCAAAAATCGCCAACAGGCAATATCATTCGTTTTACATACAGATAGAAGAAAAAATAACAATGAATATATTATTAAGACATCTTAAGAGATATTACATGGAATATGTCAACAGGCGACATAGAGCAGGCGAAGGAGTACTTGCGAACCGCGAAGGGCTTCGACTCCGTCATAGAGGCCGCTCGCGGAGGCCTCGCCGTGGACTTCAAGTCGCTGCCCTTGCCGCCCACCGACAAGAAACGGATCGAGGACACGTGAGTCAAATTCTACCTTCAATCCTATACAAGCTGATGGTGAGTTGTCTTTTCTAACCACGAAACTGACATTTTGGATGTACTTGCAAATATTTCATATATTGATCTTCGAAACTGCATCGGCATATTCGCAAACTATTTTAGAAGCAGTTCATAATAAGAAACCTAACTGAACATTACACTCATAATTTAAATTAAAAAAAAAAGAACATGAACAATGAGATAAAAGAACCTTAACTAATTTCATTCATTCAAAGCTCTTTGAGTTACCATTCCAATATTTATAGTATAATACTAGCTGTGCCCGCGACTTCGTGCGCGTTTGAATTTAATAAAAAAACGTGACTTTATTATTATTTTACATATAATTCTAAAATAAAAGTACCCTAAGTTACTCCTCATTACATCAGCTATCTGCCAGTGAAAGTCCCGTCAAAATCGGTCCAGCCGTTCCAGAGATGCCGGAACAAACAGACAGACAGACAAAAAATGTAAAAAATGTTATTTAGGTATATGTACCGTGTCTACATACATATGCATTTAGTAAAACGCGGTTATTTTAATATTACAAACAGACACACCAATTTTATTATGTGTATAGATATATTTAGTGAGATAATCAAAATTTCCAGCTTCGACGTGATATCAAACGAAGATTGCGGTCCACCAGACGACTCTGCCATCAGCTTCGACGATGAAGATGTAATGACTCGCCTCCACCAGCAGCTAACGAGCCAGCTAAAGCTCTGCCTGACCAACAGAGACCACTACAAGGCGATGGGAAATATCGCTGAGAGCAATCGCTTCGAGCATCTCGCTGTCACTGTCAAACAGGACTTAGACGTCGTGAAAGTGGCCAAGAGGTATGGGATAATCGACTCTATGGTTCTTGGGTTAAAATTTATTTTAACTTTTCTGTACCGTTGGATATATGTGTGTAAGAATGTGGCACTAAAATACTTTTAAATATATGCCCTATTCCCATCTAAGTAGGAGTCAAGATAAACAAACCTTATATTTACGTGTTCCATGTGATTTGCTAATAACTCATCAATGTTTGTGAACTACTAATAGTTCTTGATTAATATATCTTTATTTATAATCCAATATTTATTTATTTTAATTTATTTAGTTCCAAATTTCAAGGTTATTCAGGTTCTCGACCAAACATATCGCGGTAATTCGATGACCAGTGTTTCATATTTTGCCTTTGTGCTTTAATTGTTTAAATAGACTATAGATCATACTTTTAATTTTAATATAATAATTTGATATATCAATATTTCAGCCTAGGTGAAAACCCGCCGAAATTCCATTACGAGAACCGTAAGTTTTCGGTAATACAATGCAATACAGACCTTAACGAGAACGATTTAGAGCTGACAATCGTGCGCGGGATAGCGTACAACGTTCCCAACCCTAAAGAGGTGGACACATATGTGAAGTTCGAATTTCCATATCCGCAAGTAAGTTATATTCCAGTGGTTTTTCATGTACTTAATTTGTGTTTATAATTCATCTCGTGCTCGGCGGTGAAGCAAATCATCGTGAGGAAACCTGCATGTGTCTAATTTCAACGAAGTTCTGCCATATGTGTATCTACCAAACGTGGTGCGAGCAGAGTGGTGGAATATGTTCCAAACCTTCTCCTCAAAAGGAGAGGGGAGTCCTTAGCTCAGCAGTGGGAAATTTATAGGCTGTTAATGTTGTTAATTGACATGTGTTCGTATGGAAAAATGTGAAAAGATTATAAGATTGGTATGATAGGCAGACTGGCAAATGGGCCTCGTGATGGTAAGTTGTAACTACTGCCCATGGAGACTGACGCTATCAGAAATATTAAATATTAAAATAAATCTTGGGTAGTGACCCTTGCGCACGGGCATCGTGTACCTACAGAGGTACACTATCTCACTCGTCCTTTAAACCGGAACTGACAATACTTAATATTACCGTTTGACATTAGAATAATAATAGACGAGTGGATGGTGCCTACCTAAGCGAGCTTGAAACAATTACCGAAACTTAGGTACACAAGGCACTACGCTTAAGCTAGTAATTAGTACAAAGGGCTTGTTAATCGTCTGATGGTTCCTTGGCTTGGCTTAGTAAAAAAATACTAGTTGTAACTTTTTGTTACATCAAATTGGATTGTATGAATGTTACTCATAAAACGCCTAACAATTTCCAGGAAACTCCAGTATCGGATAGGACACAGCTGATCAAGGACACAAACAGCCCGCAGTACTCAGCTGTCTTCAATTTGGCCATACAGCGGAGTGCGAGGTCCTGCTTGAGGGTGTTCAAGCGACATGGCATTAAATTTGAAGTTTACTCCAGGGGGTAAGATAACTTCTAATTCATTTAAACTAGCACACACGGACCATGCTCAAAAGTATACACTCAAAATGTAAGTTAATTTTTAAATAAGTGTTTGGAATATATCATAGTAAAAAGTAAATTTTGTCTATGTCAAAATGTCATTGTTTTTCATTGGATAGTATTATGTATACTATACTGGCTATGCTAGAGTAGACTACGCCGGGAACTCTGTCACTAACAATCGGTATATAGTATAAAAAGTAACTAAACATGTGGATCATAAAAAAATAAGCCCCAGCGAATCGTCATATTACTGGAATGTGTAGAACCGGACAGAGAGTCAGTAGTTACTCTAGAATATATAATAATTTCGGTTAATGTTTTATTATGTTATTTAGTTATGATTTGACTGTTTTGTCATTTCTATTTATAATAAAAATACATATTATATACCTGTTACTGCGACCCTACATTCATGTACTGATAGAAAAATAAAAAAATACGGTAGTAAACGACGATTTCGAGATTTGACCTGATATTGCAGTCACGTTTTGAATTTTATGTTTACATAGAAAGATTAATATTTGTTTTACTAGCGCTTTAGGATCACTAATCATTGTTTATAAGAGCCTAAGAATTGTTGACGTGTTAACTTGAAAATAGTTTGTGTAAACAGTCATTTTTCTCATACATCAAATCTCTATGTTTTAATTGTACGTTGAAATGTTGTATAAATGTTTGAATGCTCTTCTAGGAAGGATGTCGTATTGATAGCTCATCGAATTCCAGTCTGAATATTTAAAGGGATAACTTTGAAATGTATAAAAATATATATTAATTATGTCTTTAGTTGTGCATCTTATGTATGAGTATTTATATAAATCTATCAAATATGTCTTTATGATGATGGGGATGTCGTCCGGCCGGTTTCGGTCACGGCGTCCAAACTCTAAGACCAGCCAGCTATGCAGGACATATTGTGCACGAGTGTATACGCAAACACAGGGACTCTCTGTTCCCTCACAGTCATGATCCGATGGGACGGCAAATCCGACACGACTGGAAAGAGTTCAGATGCAGATCTTCCTGAGGCACAGATATGAGGGAGTGTACATTCTTCCAATTTCCAGACCTCTGTTATTGAGAATTTTTCGATAGAAATACTCAATAACTTTCTATCGGCCCGACCTGGAGCTTAAATCCAGAACCTCGGGTTCTTCGGTCTTATAACAATTTACTAAACTAACGAGGTGGTCAACTATAAAATGTTTTGTCCAACCAAGTTGAGGGAATATCTTTTTGGAATTTGCAAGAGATTAATTTAATTCTGATTTCAAATTAACTGGTAAAAGTAAAAAAACAAAAGTTTTATAATTATGTCTAGACTACTATTTTTGTTGTAAAAATTCGTATCATTTATTCGAATCTACTATTTCTCTACTGCGGGATTAGGGTGACGAAAAAAACATAAAATATTCTACTAACTAATTGTATATAAGTCGACAATTTTAAGTTTTGGTTTGTACTAATTTGTACTATGATTTCAAAATTACATATTGTTGTAGATGTATAACGTTAGAGCATGAAACCTGGCATGGAATAATCACTCCCTTTTTAACTATATTTGTATAGACTATAAATGTTTCCGCTTAAAATTGTTTCTGAATTTTGTTGTTTTTTTATCTTTAGTAGAATTTAACTTGTAGAAGTCAACATATTTAAGTAATATAGAAGGAAAACATATTCTCTAGGCAGTTTCAACTTTGTGTTCTTAATGATATGGGTACATGATATGGGCCATATTACTCGCCTATGTAGCCCACACCAGATATTTAGAGAAGGCTAGATACCGCATGTTCTTTAGATAGTATAAAAACCGAGCGTGTCCTCTTTTATACGTACGGTGACGTCACCCCAGCGATACTTGAACATCGTTTAAAATCAATTACAGCTATTTGAGCAACAAAATTGCTTACCAATTGCAGGTAACTCGATTTACTAACTTAGAAGAGTTTTTACAGTTTATAACGGTACGAATACACGCACACATCTAGCTTATTCTAAATCTGTGAGACTACAGACCACAGGCCTGTGACGCCTAGGTTCTATGACAGATCTCTCGTCTGTTATGGTTAACTCTGATAAATTATTTATTCGTAATAAATCATTTTGTGGATTAAAATCTAGCGTTATACGACTAAATTGAAAATAGCTTGTCAAATATGGGCAAGCATAATCGTCTAAAGTCATCTCACGTTCGGTTGTGAAATATCTTCCATGTAATCGCTATTAAAAAGTGTTGTACAAACTCCATATTTTTTCTACTACTTTGGAACTCTCTGCGGAGCAGTTAAAAAAGTTCAAGTTATTCGTTGGTCTGCTTTTTGGTATAAATGTCTATGGATGTTATCATACAATGTTATCAACTGTATTTTTTCCAGTGTCTATGTATGTAATTTTTATTTAGTCTGTATTATAAATGTGCCGTGCATTAGATAGCCAGAGGGTAGAAATAAATACAAAATCTGTACATTTTATGCATATTTACAATGGAGATGCTTATGTGCTATCTGGAATGTTCGCAACTTTGTATATAACTTTAACGTCTAGTATCAGTCTAGTGTTATGGGATTCTCCGTTTTTTTAATTATATAATAAATGATATTATAATTGGATTGGTCATTTTACACCAAACAATTCGTTATCATTATAAAATTTATGAATTAAATATCATAAACATTTCTATTGTTATTAAATAATCTTGAGATTATTACAATTATGGCAAATATATAATAAGTGTCATATGGCCAATCCTTTTAAAAATCATACGTCGGCGCCACACATTCCAAGTCCAGCCCAGATAAAATTTTAAGAAATGTCTAGCGCCGGTCTATTTTTTCACATTACATTTCACTCACATTTCCTAGTACCTCATAGATCACGTAGCGCGTATGTTAATGCATGTGGCGTGTCGTATGTGGTATTTGTGGGTGGTAGCTTGGGTGGTGTGTGGCAGGTGTTGCAGCTCTAGCTCGTTGTGTTGCAGCGGATGGTTCAGCAAAGACACGCTGCTGGGGACCGTCACCGTCAAGTTGGCACCGCTGGAGACGCAGGTCACCATTCACGAGGCGTTCCCAGTGAGATGTTTTTTTAATTATATGTTATTAATTTTACCAAGATATTGCCTAATATTGTTGGAAATTAACAAGATGTCAAAAATGTGTTATAATTTAAGCAACATTAAAAGGTATAAAATTACAAATGGTAAGGGAAAACTAAATTATGTTTAAATGGTACTTACTTGGACTAAATCGGAATACTGTAGTACTGAGTATGTATATGTTCTGGAGCTCAGAATCCTATCCTGTCGATAGAAAAAGTATGCTTTCCTTCTCATATATTATACTTAAGAAGATAATACGTCTATGAACATAATTTTGTACTGCTTAATTATTTGCTTAGTTTTCTCCTCTCCAGTTAACACTTAGTATAACAAGATGGCGGAAGTCACTATACGGTTTTCATCGATAAACAGAGTGATTCGAGAGGAAAGTTAATATGTATTATACATGCGTATCATACAAGAGAAAAGTTTTAACTTTCCTAGTCAGAAAATCTTTTTTTGTATGGTAGTTCTTCGATCTAAAAGTCGGGCCCTTACTGGAGCCGCGCGAAGACGAAACGAATAGGTAGCACCATATAAATGTAGTTTAGTCATAGCTTAATACACAATTTTGGTCGAACGAAGAGCCTCTAAGCGTGTGTGCCCGCGCCCGCAGCTGATGGACGGGCGGCGCGCGGCGGGCGGCGCGCTGGAGCTGCGCCTGCGCGTGCGCGCGCCGCTGCTGCAGCAGCTCGTGCTGCACTCCGCCCACCGCTGGCTCGTCGTCGACGCCTGAGCCTCGCCGCCGCTGTCCTATATCTAGTATGGGTGTGTTCATTTATATTTGTCACTTGTAAATATGTATTTAAAATTATTAAAAAATGTATATATATAAAATTTGAAGCAATTGGTGATATGAAAAACATATTATTTTTATATTTGTAATGGATCTGTGTATGTATAAATACCCTTATAATTAAGTTTTTTTTTTTAAATAATTTGATAATTGTTTTTAAGTCTAATATTTTTATTGCATTTCTTCAAATTATAGTAACTTAATATATAAGTTAGAGACAGCTATGTAAAAATTAGGATCAACATGTTTTTAATTTAAATTATAAAAAGATAAAAATAATTCGGTGGCCCCGTTCTATAAGAATTAAAGGACAATTTTGAGTACAATGCAAACCTAATTTTGAAATTTGCTAAATCATTTAAAAAATAATAGCTCTATTTACGCTAAAACGGCATTAGTAGTGAATCTAATCTCGCATTAAAATTGCGTAGTTTTCTTTATAAAATATGAAATATAACAAGGAAATTAATAAATATATATTATTAAATATATTTTCTCGAATCGCAAGCACGACGCGACGCTGGATCCCCCATTTTCGGAATTAGTTTCCCTAGTATAAGCTTAACATTACTATTAATAATAATATTACATATAAAGATGCATATGTTATATGTTCATTTAGTATGTTGTTTTTATTGTGATTACCAAAGTATTTATTGATATAGGCCCTTTTAACACTAGGCCACTAAATTGAGCTTGAGTTATCTTTGTAAAATATGCAGTTTCATTTAAAATATGAGATACATATACATATTATAATATATTTAACATAACATGGGTATGGTTATGTTTGATTAAATAACAATTTAAATCAAATTAAATTTCATTTCACGAATATTGTGTTATGAAACTTTTAAAAATAAGAATTACAAAAAGTGATTTAGAGTTTATATATTAAGAGAGTAATGGTTTATGGAGTAAAAAAAACGCAGATTCGATTCTGACCCCCTGGGTTATTGTCCCCTAGAACAAACTTTAAGCTTAGTCATTATGCCCCCCCCCCCTCGCACAAGCTTTAAGCTTAATTCATTAATGTGAGGTGTTGCTACTAATTTAAAAAATGCCCAGTCATATTTCTTTTATATGTTAGTATTTTATAACTCATAAGTTTGAATAATTAGGTAGAATTAATTACAGATTGAATAAATGAAGATGCAAATTATAACGGATTTTTCGTTTTAATTCAAATTCTCATAATTTTTAATTGCAAAATATCCACACTGTTTGTAAATCATTATAATAATAGTTTATTAGCTTAAAGTGCCTATTTGCTTATGTTGTGGTTGTAGATATTGTTAATTTAATTACCAAATATAAAATATATGTATGTTGAGAATGAAAAGTTGAAGTTTTATTACATCCCTCTCTATCTATTGTATTAAAAGACGAAATAATAACATCAGTCTCTCTCTTTCTTGCTTTATCTCTCGTATATATATACTTTAATTAAATACAAAAAAATATTTATTATAAACTAAAAATCATTAATAGAAATTGACAAGAGTTTACAGTTCGTGCAAAATAATTTAAAATTGATTCTTAAAAGTATGTATTGATATTAGCTTGGATTATCCCTTTCATTAGAAGGTTTGAAGCATATTCCATCACGCTGCTCCAATGTGGGTTGGTGGAATACACATGTGGCAGAATTTCGTTGAAATTAGACAAATGCAGGTTTCCTCACGATGTTTTCCTTCAGCACCGAGCACGAGAGGAATTATAAACACAAATTAAGCTCATGAAAATTCAGTGGTGCTTGCCTGGGTTTGAACCCGAAATCATCGGTTAAGATGTACGCAATCTAACCACTGGGCCCTCTCGGATCAATAAACAATATTTGATTGGCATATTGTATTTTTCAATCAATCGTTACCATCGGCTTGAATGCATTTTACTTTATCCTATTGATAAGACCTAGCACTATATATTGTACGTTAAAAAAAAAAAAAGTTTAATTCTTTACCCTGGGTTGTGTCAATGATATATGTGAAGGCACATTTTAATTTATTTATAAATGAAGAAAATATATATAATTTTAGATCAAAGATTTTACAGAACATAAACATGAAAATAAAAATCATGTCATTAATAGTTATCTGTGAACTAAATTTAATCTGTATGTCCTTTTTTCCAGTAGGAACTTATATAACAAGCGACAGCAAATTTGACTTTGGTTGGAAATATAAATTCTACTAAGTATAACCAAAGCTAATTAATACATACACTAAAGTTTAAAAGGTAAATTAATAATAACACAATCAGTCTAATGTTTGTCTAACGTGTCGCGCTGATAACAATAAACAATTATTTATCTGCCTAATTCATTTCTATCGTGTCACCTATGCTAGAGGTGCTGTCCTTCAAAGAGTTAATATATATATTTTTTTTAAACGTGCGTGAGCAAAGGCGTTACTCACCAAGCGTTAATTAAAAAAGATTGGTAAATTAATGTTGATACACAAAAATGTAGCTAAAAAATATTTTCATGAGGTCATTGGTTCATAGTAACGAATTAATATAATACATACAGAACAAGTTTCATTTAAAAACTTATTAAGTTCGCCTTGACATTGACACATTACCGGTAGTTATTTTAATGAGGAAATTAATTTGAATTTTGATAATTTAGAGGCCAATGGCGCGAAAAACAGTTAGTGTCGTGACATTTTATAGATTTTTTCTTATTATGACGTTGAATTATTATATTTTAATATTGTGATAAATAATATCAAAAATATTGATCAAAATTATGAGATCGTCTTTGATTTCACAAATTACTGTATTTCGTTTTCCGTTCTACAAAATTAATATAAGTTTTTAAAATATATTGTACGAAGCAAAAAAAAAATTGAAATTACATTAAAAAAATCGAAAAAAGCAGCGTGGCCCATGAGGGGATCGAACCCGCGACCTTCGCGTTATTAGCACGACGCTCTAACCAACTGAGCTAATGGGCCATTGGAAAAGTTTTCGAAAATGTCAATCGTGTGTATCTTAATAATGAAAACCTCATTTAATTTTATTTATCTTGTAACCCTATAATTTATATTTGTTAATTGTCGTGAGCTGTAAAGATGTACAAGAAAATAGATTCCTTAATTTTAAATAAGTTGTCATTGCATAATTATAGGTACATTTTTATTGGCGAAAAACTTGTGTCTGTTATTTTATAACTGATAAATACCAGCTACATATATAGTCTAGTTAATGTAAGTATGGGAACAAAGGAGGTGTTATGTCTTATTCACCAAACCATTGGAGCATCGCGATGGAGTAAGTTCTTACATTGCCTTCAAAAGTAAGAAGGGCCTTAAGCTTTGCAGTGGGATACTTACAGGTGTTACTTAAATTTTCACGGCTTATTTTATTCTAAATACGAAGCATTAACTATATTACTTTTTAAAATTGACGTAATTGAAAAATAATACCTTAATAAGGTTTTATGAAAATTCCAAAAATACTGGCATGTAACATTCACGCAAAAAATAAACGTATTTTTTTATGTTACTAGATAAATATGTTTATACTAAGTACTTCAAAAACTTAAAAAAAAAATGATCAATAAAAATTTTGTTTTGTGAAATGAGTAATTTAATAAAATAAGATTTTTCAAAATATGTTGCATATCCGCCATTGCTAAAATATTTCATTTTTGATGTAGTTTGTAATAATGAAATTTGTAGACGATAAAAACAACTACAACGACTGGGTATTTGACTAAAATTTTATTATCTACAGTCCAAACCCAATAAGTACCTAACTGTATATATTTATTATTACAAAATCTTTTCTAAATCCATCTTACATCAACATCTCCAACGAGGTACTTTACACAAGCGAAATAGCTTGAGATACCAAGTGATTACGATGAATTGTTTGAAATTAATTCAGATGTTGACGTCAGAGTCACGCGACGACACCGACACGGGACGACTGCCTGTGGCACGTCGCACGTGGGCTTCGCGAAATATAATATTATGCATTATCCAACTAATATTACGAGAAGGTATTTTTCTTTTGTTGGTTTGCTTAAATTCTTATAAAAACTTTGTACTTTATAACAATACAAGTTGTTACCCGCGGCTTTGCCCGCGTATAATATGAATATATATATTTACTAAAAAAATAAACTTAAAATGTTACGTTAATGAAATACTTTTTTGTATCCCACATTAGTGTGTATTTCAACCCTTAGGGTAGAATATCCAGAAATGCTTAAATACGTATCAAATCATTTTTAATCGGTAGCCCATAAACAAAATTTCATGCTTCTAACTTCAAAATGACGGGATGAGAAAAAAATGTTTATTGTGGGTTATCTTTAAGAGATAGACACATACCAACGCGGACTTTTTTGTAGACATTTTTGAGGTGCACAATTCTGTAGTACATTAGAAATTTTTAAAATTATCAGTGTTACTTAACTATATTGTCTATGTTTTATATACAAAAACCTTCCTCCCGAATCACTCTATCTATTAAAAAAAAACCGCATCAAAATCCGTTGCGTAGTTTTAAAAGATTTAAGCGTACAAAGGGACATAGGGACAGAGAAAGCGACTCTGTTTTATACTATGTAAAGACTAACATATTTTTCAAATTTTATTATTTTAGATCAGAAGTACTGTACTTTTTTCGTATTAAATATTATATATGTTTTATGTAAAGTTTTGACGTCATGGAAGTCACGCGACGAGACGGATGCGAGACGACTGCTAGTGACGGGCTACACATGCGTGCGACATTCGCTATAATCGAACATGTGAAGCTTACACATTTTCGATTACATACTTCGTTTATAGATATGTAGATACCTATATTATATTATAACAGTTATGTATTCGTGCTACGATTAAGATTATATTTAAATTATAACGAGTTTTAAATACGTCTAAAATTTTTTTTTTTTTTTCATTTTGTTTATTTTTAAACACTTAACATCAAGTTGTCCACCTAAATATACTGTAATAACAAGTCTCATTTATGTAGAAACTCAGTCGAAGACTTTACACTCGTCATTAGCAGGGTGTCTAAGATTTTGTGAACCTTCAGATTACACTGACGTAATCACCCTTCTAACTGAAGATCTACAAAGTAGGTATTGATATTTAGCGGCCGTATAACTGATAAGTAGTAGGCATCCTTCTACCATCGGTAAACATTACATTTTGTAAGTATGCGGACACTCATTGTTAAACATTATCTGGTCAATTTTGGAAGCAATTTTTCAACAAACGACGGACGAGCATATGTGCCACCTGATGATAAGTGGTCACCACCGCCCAGAGACATTAGCGCTATAAGAAATATTAACCACACCTTACATAGTAATCTGCTACCAACCTTACGAGCTAAGATGTTATGTCCCTTGTGTCTGTAGTTACATTATCTCAATCACCCTTCAAATCAGAACACAATAATACTAAGTATTGCTGTTTAGCGATAGAATATTTATGATGAGTGGTTGGTACCTACCCAGATTTGCAAAAAGCAATACCTTCAAATTTAGATTATGTTCTTCGTGTTATAGTTGTTTTGACTAAATGTAAGGCATTTTTAGACATTTATTTTATCTCTACGGTACAAAGATTAGACAGTACACATGGATATAGAATTTTCTGGCGCCACCCAAAACAGTAGCGGACAAAGTCCAGATCGAAATAGATGTTAATATTGTCTGCCAAGAACACGTCTAATTTAATCTGCTACGTTTATAAAAATAAACAAACATTTTTGTCTAGAAATCTTGTGACAACATTTAAATGATGTCACATATTACTCTTTGCCTGTGTCATTTAGGAAGAAGTGTGACGTATTCAGTGGTAGTGCAAAGGTAATTTTGCTTCGTAAATATGTGACAGATTCAAGCAAGGTTACACAGAAGGTTATTAAATAACCTTATTGAATTTAAAGATTCACGTGCGATATTCGATACAATTATTAAAATTTCAATTCCAGCTTTGTTATAATGGAATACTATCGAGCGTAGTATTTTATTAATTTGTAAAGATAAAGTAATTAACCAAGGCGTTACATAAAATATTAAATTTAATCAAAGTATTTTTGAACACAAAAATACTACCTATCCATTGAAATTAATTTATATTATCTAATATAGGAGAGTATAATCATAAGACTTGTGACTACCTTAAAGGTAAGAAAAAAATGCAGATGAATATTCCATTAAATATAAAGTTAAAGTAACAATATTTCAAAGCTAAGCACATAACGCTACAAATCATTGTTGCCATAATAGAAACACTGCGGCATGACGCCTTAAAAAGTAGTCGTTATGACGTATCAAGGGTTAAGGAACTTGGAACAACGTGTTCAACGATACTAAAGAAATATACTAATGCAAATATATTATTTTACATATATTGTGCATGTAGAACCGGCGGAAACCGGTTTCGTTGGCGCGTCGCCGACCCCGCCTTACTCGAGGATTTAGCAATGTTTTGAATTCGTATATTACGAAAATTATGCCAAGTTTTTATACGTTGCCTAAATGGTTGTTGTAATCATTTAATAAAAATGTATTTGATTGTAGTGATACTTTGTGTTATTTTTGAATGTGTTTTTTGTTAAATAATTTGTATGTTAAACATGTAGTCGTTATTTTATTAGGTTGTTTTATTTTAAGCTTGGCGAGTTTTTAATAACTCCCATTGATAGTCTCGGGACCCATCTGACTTTTCCCGAATGCGACGAAGAAAAAAAATTAAGTAAACAAATAGACTTAAGAGATTACTGAACTTTTTTGTTTACAGAAAAAAAACATCCCTCTTATATTAGACACTATTCGGTCAATAATTTTCAATTTTTTTTTCATAACCTACTCTATAGCACAAAACAAATACATTTCTAGCCATTCGATGTAGGCTGTGTGTTGCCATATTAGAATTTAATTAATTACTCAATAAAAATTTAAATATTACAAATTTATATTTACACTATTGTTACATTATATATGAACTAAGTACTTACAATATACTATGATAAATCAATTAAAAAAATCAAGTTTTAGGTATTGCCATACCTAAATCTTTTTGTGTCTGTCTGGGTTATGATAGATAGAATCACACTGAAACTGAACAAAAAAAAGTTTAGAATATATATAGTTGAAAGTTAACGCAGGTTCAATTAACAAAACAAAGGTGTCACATTTATTTTTATCAACGATCTAGGGTCCAGGAATGAGGGTCTTTCATTGGCTAATATTCCAGACGCGAAGCGACCGACTGACGTCACAGGAGCCGAGGTCAAAGTCGAGAAAGGTTATTAGGGATATAAAGTGTACTAGAAAACTATACATTTAGTGGTAAAAAAAGATTACTATATGTAAAATATTTTATTTATAATAGGATTATTGGCGAGTTTGTAGATACTAAAGTAATAATAGTATAGAATATATAGCATAGTGTATGACGACCAATGCTATATATTATATTGCGTCTGTGGCCCCGCAGTGGACTTATAATATAACAGTTTACTTTTTGTAATAAAATATATAGGAATATAGGACAGAATGACAATTGTCAAGGAATATACTAATATTTGCCCTTCCGGATAGAGCTTTTGTTCGGAGCGCAGACGACAATAGTAGAAAGGGTGAGAATCAAACCGGCACTCGCACTGCTAAGCCCATATACCGTTGAACTAGTGACACTTGAAATTAATTACAAGTATAGATACATTGTATAATTTCAAATGTGTTTATATTTTAGCCCTCTTGTGTAAATGCCACCCACCCATTCATCATAAATTCTACTGCACAGCAGCATTACGGATTAAGGGGTGAGTGAGCCCATGTGACTACAGGCAAAAGGGACATAACATTTTAGTTTCCAAAGTTGAAAGTTTAATATTTCATAATGTGTGTTAACCGCTTATCATTGGCCTCTAAGCCCGTCCGCCTACCTATGTAATAAAAAAAATTAAAAATAATAATGACGTCACCATATTCGACCGATCGATCAGTGGCGCATTGGCGAATGATTATTATTTACTCTGTCTATGGGCGGTGATGACTACTTACCATCAGGTGACCTATTTGCCCTAACCTAACCATATTATAAAAAAAAAACTTAAAGGACATGTTTATAAGTAGAAGAGCTCATGATCCAGCTGTGGGTATTTATGGCGGTAACTACCTTTCTGTGTTACAAATGTGTGGAAATTGTAAAATTTACAGTATGCACGCCATACGTTTTATTTTTATTAACATTCATACAAAAGTCATAAAAACTAAACATAATCTTCATATATATTAATAGCGTAGGTCGAATTTTGTTTTGACGATAACTGCACTTAAAAAATCGGTTATGGTCTCATTTTGAACAGCTCTAGCCGTAGTTGTGCAGAAATTTAAAGAGGATACTTGATTGAAATTTACTAAATTCTTACAATTTAACAAATAATTAATTTTAGATAACGGAAAAAAGTTACTGGCCAGTTAGAGAGTACCACGGCTGTATAAAAAAAAATGGAAAACGTAAATATAATTAAAATAAATTGTTTTCGACAAACTCCAATTCTAACGGAACTGATGTATAATATTCGACATTAAAAAAATCATTTAAAAAATTTCATAATTTTGGCGCCAAATGTGATTTGCAGTTTACAATGAAAGGAAATCTAAATAAAAACTGTCATAGGTTTTGTAATTTATAAAAAATCTTTTAAATTAATCGCGTTAATTAATTAATTTATTTATTTAGTTTCGTGGAAGACCCACTAGTGTAAATAAACATCGCTACAGGCATTTTAAAAAAAGAGCAACGTACCATACGTTACTATTAAATTGTAAAGAAAGATAAAAATATTTTTTAATTATATTTTTTACAATTTATAATTTAAATCGTATTTAATAACAATATACTTCTTTGACAGTATGTGAAGTAAGCTCGCCCGCTGAAGGCGTTGACGTCACGGGTCGACGAATAGAGGCAAAGGTCGGAAAAGGTCACGGTAGGGGTTACTACATGCTACGTTTGAACTCTCAGTTAAAGTTAACTATTACCTTGTGTTTTTTAATGTAAATACTATAAACTCAGTTAAAATTTAAACATGTTATTAATATTTTCTATGAAACGTCTAAGAATCGCATCGACATTAAAACATACAATATCCTTTGTTTGCATTTCATAAATATTTTCCAATCATCATGATAATTGTGTTCGTTCATTATCAATGTATCAACGGTTTAGGTACTGAATTCTACGAAAGTAATCTGAAAAATAAACTCAAAAATAATTTACTACTACTGCTACTACAACTACAACAACAACAACAACAACTACTACTACTACTACTACTAAAATCTAGGTAGTATGTATCTTCTATATCAATATCAAAGCTGCAAGAAAGTAGTTTTAAAAAGGCATTTTTAGGCTTTAGTTTTTACGTCAAGGAATTTCAGTAAAAATTAAACGTAAGAGTAATTATCTACTGAGTTTAAACAATAATAAAAATTCAAAATACTCCGGTCAATTTAAATTGTCACTGTCCTTTATTTTTTATAATTCTCAGTATTCCTTCAATATTAATTATCTGTTGTAATGCCAAAGTATACTGAAACAATATAAATTTAGATTAGGCGAATCCAAATAAAATTTTATTTATTATCCTCAAAATATTGTCATGAAATAAAAAAGTGGGAGGAGGCGACCCAATTCTCTTGTCACAAGACGTGGGTGTTGAAGAAAATACCATTTAAAAAGTCGCGGATGAGGAGACGTGTAAAAGACACTTAAATTTGTCCTTTACAATTTTATTTAAATACAAAATATCTATATAATTTATATATAACTATCATACACATCAATTAGTGAAATTGCCTAAATAATGGTGAAAACCGCATCAAAATCCATAGTATTGTTTAGAAGAAGTTAGCGAACAAACTGATAGACGTGAAAGCGACTTCACGTTATAATATTTGCATATTGAAGTTGAATCACAATTAGTAATCAAGGTAGAAGATGCTCTTATACTGACAAATTTGACTGGATTTTATATACATTGGTTGGGTTATATGCGTTGGGATTTTTTTCTGAGAAGCGGTTGGCTCTACAAGAAAATTGTATTGAACTTCTCAAGGACTACAGTTTCTGTAGGAAATAATTCCTTTAAGATCAGTATTTGTTACAATAAACTTGAGAAACATAAAATATTTGTTTTCAGATTTGACATTAAAAATGAAATTTACGCGGATTCGAAATTTCAAGGAAAAATGCCGTATATGGCCTTTTCTGAATTACAGCTACTACAATAATATTAATTCGCCTTACAGAAAGCGGCATTGCGATTAGCTGTGAACCCCTTCAAGGCCGTGAACTCTATTCAACCTGAAAAATACAAAAAAGTATTATTTTAAGTTTTGGAAAGGGAACACTACTGATCTTCGTTTGTTTGTCTCGTATGTGTCGAGTTTAAGATCTTTCGGTCCAAAAATACCTTTATCGTTTATTGATTTACCTAGTCATTATTACGGTTATGCTATAAATTTAAACAGCATCAATTATAAACGATTTGAAATATCATTATGTGTATCAAGTCCAGTGATAAAATCTGTATCAATTGGATCTCGACAATGTTCCATTCAAGCTCTAGCTCACTGTAAACACGGCGAGGAGCGATCAATACGAACGAATGTCAAGTTGAATGACGTCAGACGCCTACGCGGGCATACGAGGGGTGGGGGTAGGGGTGATATGCGGGTCGGTCAGCGAAATGAGAGGATATGCGAGTGAAAAGAATTTTCGCTATTTGTTGAAGGGAAAGATGAAATGAAAAGTTCTAGGTGTGTGTATTTTAAGTTCGAATTTCATTGGAACATTAATATAACGTTTTAAAACGAAACATTCCTGAAGAAAGTAGAGTTGCAGCGCTTTTTTTAAAATGACAAGAACTAGATAAAGTTCGAAATTACTGGGTCAGCGCGGAGGAGTTTAGTTTTAGTTGAATTGTTTTAAAAATAAATAATTTAATTAAATGTAGCATAAAAATTATTTAAGATAAAACAACATGTTTTTGTAATATTGTGTTATTTTAGAAAATAATATTAAATATCTATTAAGATGGAATGTTTCTTTGAACTTGGCTTTATTTGTACAATTTTGATTAGAGACAAAGAAATTGTATATTCATCTTTTTCGACACAGATATTGTCTTAGTTGATCGCTTATGTACCCAGTCTTGTTGCCTTTCCTTTCTGTTGCAATTTTTCTTTGTCTCCATTTTTATGGAGACTTATCTTATATAGATATTTATCATTTTTGAGATTATTTTGTGATTGTAAAAATTGGGCTGAATACAAAATACTACAAAAATGTCACGCTGAATGTACGAAATATATGAAATATTGAAAATGAATTAATGATTTATATTTAAATAATAATCAATGATTTTGTTTTTTTGTTATTTCATTTTACCAAAAAATTTATAACATATAAATATTTAAATCTTTTTTGACGAATATTAAAACATCGATATGACAAGACGTTTCAAATCAATCAAAAGATCTTTATTTTGTGTGAAAAGCAATTTCACGTTTGTGTGAAAAGTCAAAAATAGCGAAAATCATTTTTGATCACTTTTTTTTTCGTGTCTAAGCAAATCCCTCCTCAGCATTGGTACTTCACACTTTGTGCTCATATAGTGGCCCAAGTTCGAAGCGAAGTCCATATTTCTTAATTTCGAGAGAGATTCGTTTTTTTGAATTTTATTGTTTGTAAGCTTAATTATTATTTTAGACATATATAGTTTATGCTTACTTCGTATATATAGGCAATCACATATATAAGACTGATTCAAAATCTTAACTTATCAAACATTGAAACTGTATTTCAATGTTTGATAAGTTAAGATAAGTTTAGTATTTGAGCTGAAAATAACATACTCCAGAATAAATCAGGGAATAAAAATATATTCAAAATAATAATCTTTATTGAATATAGATGTGTCATACTTTTTTATTGATCGTAAATAATCTACCACCGGCTCACAAAGGAATACTTCAGACCTGAGAAGAAGCATTATTTTACATTAAGTTAAATAGCATGTCTTCTAAATATTCCGTTTTTTAATTATATATCGATGGTTTTACTATTTATAGCTTGATTGTAAATATATAGTGGGTGTGAAAGACGCTAGATTCCCGTAACATGATCGCTCGACATTGAACGAGGACGCGGGCCTGTGGGGGCGAAGGCGCGGTATCGAGCGCGCGGGACCCATGAATGGCTGACGTCATAGGACGGCGCGCGCATCACCCTTGAACTTGGATCGATCCCCTGATCTTGCACTTGAATCTACTGCGTTTCATGGAACCGGCTCGGCTTTGTTGTTATTTGTACGTAGTAAATGCTATTTTAATTGGTCAATGGTATCATGTTTTCAGGGTATTTTAGCCTATTTTAAACATTTTTGTTTTCTTTTTAACTATAACAGTGCCAGTTTAAAATCTTATTAGTAGTACTAAGAACGCATTGTACACATGTGCCGTGTTTATCTCTGTATTGTTATAATATGTTTAATCTACTGTTACGAAGCTATCGGTATGTATGTGTAGGTAAAAATAAATACAACTACCAACCTGATTTAACTCAAATGCTGCCGAGAAGAAATCGTTAGTAAGCGAGACGAGATGATGTAGTCCTTTGTGTTGCTCATATATTTTTTTTTGGCTTATTTTAAGACTATTTTACCACCAAGGAGTACACAATGAGGACAAGAACAAGACAAGACATTTTGTCGTTCGATTTCAATATTATAAACATTTTTTGTTTTACTGAAAATTGAGCATGGAATGATTGACAAAAAAAAAGCAAACTGCCTAAACGATACTCCATTTCATTAGTGACATAATGTTCGGTTTTATATAAAGATTTTCTTTGACTAGGAAAAAACGGTTATCCAAATTAAATGAAACAAATAGTTTTCATTAAGATTGATTAGACCATTATTTATATTAAGTACATTATATTGTGTTTGAAGGATAAAGTCAGAAATTAGTTAATCCGAAGAAGAACCGCTGTTACCGACATAGCTTGCATTACTTCAGTCTTCAGTCACATATGTCGAATAACCGATGACCCTTTGAGCAGACGAGTCCTAGGGTGGCCACGGGAAACTGCGAGAAACGTAGTGTAGGACGCCCCCAGCCAAGTGACCCGACCAGACTGCCGGGATATTTGGCGCACTCTAGGAGATATCTATGTCCAGCAGTTGATGTTTTTGGTTAGAGATGATGATTAAAATAAAGCATGCATGCCAATGCATTACGCTGACTTAAAATTACTTTGCAGTTATTATATATTTTTAAGAATTACGTTTAACATGAGACCCTATCCTAGCCAAAAAATTTAGATATGAGATTGTGACATGTAATTTTTTTTAAGGCAATGAGTCAAAATTATTTAGCCAATATAATATATTTTGAAATAAATCATACACGTTTAATAATACGTGTTATTCTGTCGGTACTTATTAATTCTTACATTATTTGTTTACTTTAAAAAAATAGAATATTATTTAATCTTATTTGTATTACAATTAAAAATTAATGATCTGAGTTATTTACACAGTTTACAGCAGAATAGATATGTGTTATCACTAACGTAAATACCTAATGGAGTTACCATGTTCGTTAAAATTTTACAGTTTTATTTCTAACGTCGCTGAGATAACAGTGCGCATACTATTTGATGAGGGATGGTTCAGAGGACACATCCTTAAGACATGCGTATCAATCAGGGGGATAATTCGACTAATTTATAACTTTATTGATGTTGTTTACACCTTTAATGACGTATCAGTTTGAATGTTACCCACATATATTAATTTTAAATGCTTAGTGATAATTTGATGGTGTAACTTTTTCAATAAATGAATAAAATAAATATTGACGCGCCCTATTCTATCCCTATAGAACTTCGACTGTTCTTTACAATAATTAACCTCAGCTTAGGACCAATTTTACTTATTTATATCGTTTACGATACGATCCCGACTATATAAAGATCACATTTTAACCGAACCTCAACAAAATCGTTGCGTTTGTAGAATAGGAATACGGCTCAACAGCAACGATTATGTTTCGATTCGAATACGAAAAACTGTCAATTTGTTATTAGGATTGGGGCCCAGCTAGTTCTTAGGACAAATAAGTGAATTAAGTTTTGATACTCGCTCTCTAAATACCGTAATACGTACAAAAGCTGTGAGACCAAAAAATTAATAACAGTCATGATTGTTATTATTTAAAAAAAATATATACTTATATTAAGAGTATCTTTGAAAAATTGCTTATGTTATTCAGACATGCACACTATGGAATACGCCCAATCGGAGGTCATCGATATGACCGGAGAGAGATTGGGCGCAGGCACACCTGTACGTGATACTTGATGTGATGTTGGTGGTCGGTCGGGTGGTCGGTGGTGAGCACTTACCATCAGTTGATATACCATAAAAAAGTGCTGTCCGAAACACATAATGTGTGAAAAGAAGGAGCGAAACTATTTACAATTTTAAGTCCTTGTTAATAAGATTAGGTTTTTGTGTCTATCCATTGCGACATAGTTAAGTACGTTAATGTGTTTAAGTAATTAGTAATTCGTTTGTTTTTACGTATGTAACCAAAATCTATGGCCCAGTGGCCATAATACTTAAAGACGATGGTTGAGCTCAGGAAAAGCTACCACTAAGCTCACCAAGTTAAAGTCTATTCGAAAACGACGTTTTCATCCCGGTGTCCCGGAACTAAAGCATACTTTTCAACGTGATAGGTGTTTCAACATATATTAAAGTATAATATGCCAAAATTATTTATCTAAGCAAACCGTACCTCTCATAGTAACAAGTGGCCTTTCATAGTTATAAAAGCAATCTTGTAAAAGTGTTTCGTATCTTAAACATTACACGATCATAACACTGTGACGTTATGTCGACGTTATTGTGATGTTATGAATTGTGATAAGATATAATTGATAAGATTGTTAGGAATGAAAACGATTGTTGATGGAAATTAATATTAAATCAAATGCGTACATTCTGTTCAAATTCGAGATGACAATACAGTTTTTAACTTGTAACTAACTTCAGGTTGTGGAATGAAATCAATACCATATGTTTTATTCAAGAAGGTGTTTTTTTCTAATGTTATCTATAGGTGGACGAGCAAATGTGCCACCTGTTGGTAAGTAGTCACCACCGCCCACAGACGCTGGGGGAGAGCGCTGTAAGAAATATTAACTATTCCTTGCATCACCAATGCGCCAAAACCTTGGGGACTAAGATGTTATGTCCCTTGTGCCTGTAGTTACACTGGCGCAATCACCCTTCAAACCGGAACACAACAATACTGAGTACTGCTGTTTGGCTGTAGACTACCTGATGAGTGGGTGGTACTTATCCAGAAGGGCTTGCACAAAGCCCTGCCACCAAGTAAAAACAAAAAATAACATTGCAAGATTACTTTGTATAGCTACGACCGGTTCGAAATGTAGATTCTGCCGAGAACTCATTTGTTACTCTTTTCCCCAATTAACATAGCTACGTTAATTCACTACATTGAAATTATTTCTTGTTTTGTATGAACGCATACTAACTGCACGCTTCTTTATTATTTACAATCTACAGAATTCGGTTCAACGTAATTGATTAACGGTTAACACGCATTATAATTAACATACATAAAGGTATTGTGGAGACATCATACCATTTAATTGAAACTAAAGAAACGAAATGAATAAAAAATTACTTTTTTTCAAATGTATTGTTCTCTAGAGATTAGAGACATAACTTATAAAGCGTTGGCGTTTGGCCAAGACAAGTAGAGTTAGAGAGTCAACAGAATCGGTTTTTGCACCCAAAAATGAGATTCTGACCCAATTCTACGCTATGAATTGGTTGATGTCATTGAGACGCTGGTTGAAAAGCCCGTTTAGAACTTTGTCTTTTTTGTTTTTTGTTATTGTTACCGGTACCGAAGGGCTAATGATCGCACCGCGTACGTGACATGCGCAACGTCCGCACTTATTTATTATCTCAACGGTTATCCCGCGAGAATCCCGCGGCCTTTGATAAAAACAACTGAAACAAACACTGAAGACACAGAAAACTCGGGTCTAAATAAATCCGTTTAAAATAAATGACATCATCGCTTGTACTACATGCATACTAATTACATAATAATTAGATCTATCTTGTACTATTTTTCAAGTAGTGTACGACAAAATTTAAATCAACTAAAAAAAAAAAAAACTCAGATTTTGTTACTCTAGTCGTAGGACTTGAAAAAAGCAAATGAAAACTCCTTGATGGCAATTAATATAATACGGCACTAGATTATGTCGTACAGAGTCCCTTAGACAATGCATCCTTTTTAGATAGGTTAGTAGATAAAATATTTTTATTTTGGTGCTAATCATGTAGCCTTAATAAAATAAACACAAGAGAAAAGACTTAATTATTTATTTTAATTTTCTCTTCGAGGATCGTAGCGTCTACTCGTACTTGGCTCATACGTGACGTCAGCTATCGTTGCTAATATAAGCAACGTAAGCTATATCCATATGGATAATCCAGGATTGTATCGTGATAAAAAAATTATTTACTCTGTATTTCACAATCTTTGTAATACTAAAAATGAATAACACAAAGCAATGTTGTTTGAAATGCTTGTAATAAGCTAGTCGTGTCGAGTTCTATTTCAGCCCTACGTCAAGAAATATTTAATTTGTCCTTGAAATACAATATTGTAATGCTTTGAGTGCCTGCAATATCACGAAAGGTTACAGAAGAGCTCTATTCATACGAGATAAGATTAACTTAAGCTCTTAGAACACGATATGATATATATTGTATTTGAGTTGCGAGAAAAATAACACAAGATAGCTTGTTATGCAACGCACTCGTGAAATAACATAATATTTATGAATAATTTCAGTTAAACACTCCCCCGAAACTATGATTGACAATCGGTTAATTCGAAATTGCGTTTGTTTTGTCGTCTGTTTTTGTACAGAGACATAAATAATTACTCGATTCACTTAATACTATATTCGTTACTAGACTTGTCTGATCTTATATGTTATTGTCTGCACGATATGGAAACGTTGATCCAGTCATCGGGCTGACGACAAAAGCGGACTAACAATTACAGATAGATAATAACAACTAGATAAACATCGATTGCGAGTTTCTTTGTCTTCGAATATCAGTTATAAATAAATATTATTTAAAAAAAATAAACGAATACATCCTACACGACGTTAAGCGAAACTTATATAATCGTTAGCCCGTACTAAGTTTAATAAGTCCAGAAACCAGATTATTATTTACTGTCCGGCTCGGAATATAGATTTTTCTGACAAGAATCTTAACAATTACATCTTGAATTAATCTTAAGAATTAACAATTAAACTTATATATCCCATGTGGGAACTATCAAATACTAACTCTGAGCTTTTTTATAACCATGCCTGCATTCGTCTTTATACAAGATACTCCATAAGATAATTCTACAACCGATTCCTAATGCAGATTACATAGAAAAGAACCGGCAAGTAATTCTAGTACGAGTATAACGTAAACGTTACAACATTCACGAAACATAAAGTTTGTGACAAACTTCGGTAAAATCTCATCAAAAATTCAGTCTTAATAAGATATCTTCTACTTTTTTTATTATAGAGGTAGGCGGACGGACAAATGGGCCACCTCATGGTAAGTAATCACCGGCCATAGACATTGGCGCTGTTAGATATTGTAATATGTAATATTGACCGTTACTTAAGTCGCCAATGCGCCAACCTTGGGCACAAAGATGTTATGTCCCTTGTGCCTTTAATTACACTGGCTCTCTCACTCTGTAAATCGAAACACACCAACTCTAAGTATTGCTGTTTTGCGGTAGTATATCTAACGAGTGTGTGGTACAGAAGCGTAACATGCCTTGGCGGGGCCTCGTATAAAAAATTGTTTGGGCGCCCTTAGAAAGGGTAAAGATATCTCACAAAAGAAAAAGAAATGCGTAAAATTAAAAGAAATACTTATTCATCATAATTATCAATCACTTTTTCCAAAATTTTGGGCACTTTTAAGAAATTCCTTTTTTTTTTAATTTTGTCATTTGTGAGATAAAAAAAAATGGGATGTTTTTATTAATGTTTGCCTACGCACGTTGGGCGCCCCGTATAATTGATACGGCTTTCGCCGGCGGTTTTTCCGAATGAATACGTCTTGGGAACGTTCAAGAAAAGAGCTCCTTCCTTAAAGGCGGGCAACGCACCTGCAAGCCCCCCGGTGTTGCGGATGTCCGTGGGTGGTGGTGGTCACTTTCCATTAATTGTGTATTGTGTAATTGTAAATTAGTTGTTCAGGATAGGTTTTGTCAGTGAGTCAAAAGTTGCATTAAATAGTCTTGAAATGTATCGTGTATGCTTCTAGATAGTATTCAATATCCATGCGATTATTATTTAAAAGTATTCCATCATGCGTGTCAGTCGTGACTCGTGTTAGCTTGATTATTTAGTGACTGCTATCACATGCGATAATTCAGATAATGTTGTTATTAATATTGATTGCGTCCTCGATAACGTTCACACCTGTAACATAAAATAAATTATTATAACAATGCCCTTATATTGCCTTGAATTTAATCATTGTTTACCTTTTAATATGTAGCCGTTTTGACTCAGTGGTTCGAACGCGTAATTCGAAAATTCAAACCCAGATAAGTACTGTTTTTTCATGTGCTTAAGTTGTGTTTATAATTTGTTTCATGCTCACCTTTAAAATTGGCATGTGTCGGATGAAAATCTGCGACATGAATCATTTCAGAAAGATCTTTGGTTATTAAAGATATACTTAATGATTATAAATATTGTAAATATCGGACAACATCACATACATTACTCTAATCCCAATGTAAGTAGCTAAAGCACTTGTGTTATGAAAATCAGAAGTAACGACGGTACCACAAACACCCAGACCCAAGACAACATAGAAAAATAATGAACTTTTTCTACATCGACTCGGCCGGGAATCGAACCCGGGACCTCGGAGTGGCGTACCCATGGAAACCGGTGTACACACTACTCGACTACGGAGGTCGTCAGATAATTGTTTATTAATTACATTTAATTGTCATACATATATATTATTATACATAGAAACCATTATAAACCAAAGATTAACATTATTTTATATAGTATCGAGTAAAAAAATACGAATTATCGTGGGTTCATTTTGGTGTTTGTGGTTTTTGCGTAACCTAACATGACAAGTTGCTATTGAATTCTTTTAAAGTTGTAGTTCCTAGTTAATATGTATTTCTGTGTTCCGGTTTAACGAGTGAGTGTGTGAGAAGTGTCCTGTTATTACAGGACGTTATATATTTCTATACTGGATTAAATTAAATTATTAATATTTTTACATGGCTTTTGGGCATTGCCTATGATCGTGACCGTTAATATCTTATGCGGAGCTATTCTGTAACAAATTCGACACTCACCGCAGAATACCGTGAAGTGTCACAAACGTATGTTTCATGTTAACTACAATAATTATTATGTAAAGGACACACGTATCAAAATAGTATATCACTTTAAGTCCATGACTAACATTTCATGAGTGAATTACAGATTACCGCTGCAGATCGGAGCGTTTATCTGTATTCTTTAATAATAAAAAGTGTGTGTTTACTCGGTGGTAGGGCTTTGTGCATGCCCGTCTGGGTAGGTACCACCCACTCATCAGATATTCTACCGCCAAACAGCAGTACTCAGTATTGTTGTGTTCCGGTCTGAAGGGTGAGTGAGCCAGTGTAACTACAGGCACAAGGGCCATACCATCTTAGTTCCCAAGGATGGTGGCATATTGGTGATGTAAGGAATGGTTAATATTCCTTATAACGCCATTGTCTATGAGCGGTGGAGACCACTTACCATCAGGTGGCTCATTTGTTCGTCCACCTACCGATATCATAGAATCCAAATTTTAATAAATTGTTGTTGATTATTTTACACGTTTTCGGTTATTTTATACTTAAAATAATATTATCACATATGTCCAAATTTTACATAAGCTATCCAAATATAGCTGTTATTATGTAAGCAAATAAGTTCATTTACTACATTCGTGATCGTGAGTTGTGTGGCAGTAGTAACAGTCTGTAAATGTCCTACTGCTGGGTTAAGGCCTGCTCTCTCTCCGAGGAGAAGGCTCTTCCTCACGATGTATCCCTTCACAGCCGCGCACGAGATGAATTATAAACACAAATTATGCACGTGAAAATTTAGCAGTGCTTGCCCTAGGTTTGAACGGTTAAGATGCACGCGTCCTAAGCACTGGGCCATCTCGGTTCTGAGTTTTGTCACTATTTTTTTAATAAAATTTTGGTTTATGTGAATACTATTCAACTTCAGGTAACACTTTATCTTCGCTAAGCTTTAACGGAGATAAATAATAATGTTATCTGTGTTGCCCTAGGTATGTCTGTTTATTTAAGACATTTAAGATTATTTATGCTGAGATATTATATACTGAGACTAGATAGTGTCAGAGACCTCATAATGCACGTGCGCTTTAGGTATTTATGTAAATGAAATCGGTGATATATTTACGCTTAGGGCCTCACGGGCGGCAAAACTTGGCTGGTGAGCTTTATTAGTAGTCGCGCTTCTATCAACAACTACTCAAAAAATAAATGACTTAATATGATTCTTAAATCTCATACATCCTTCAAATGTTCATGCTTTACATGGAGTAGTAAGCGGGAAAGGCCTATGGAAGACCTAGTGCAGAAGACCTAATCCGCCACCGAATGAAGTTAATACTAGTTTAATATGTCGTTTGTTTGTTGTTAGGATTTTTCAAAAAAATGTCTTCGACTTCTGTTTAAAATTCTTTGAAGCACTTGGAAGGCTTGGGTAAGCCCGTCTCGGTAGATACCATCCAATCTTCATATATTCAACCACTAAGCAGCAATATTTTGTATTGCTGTATTTGTGTTTCCAGTTTGAAAAAGCCAGAGTAACTACGGGCACCATGTTGGTGGCGCATTGGAAATGTAAGATATTATTAAAATTTCTTACGGCGCGAATGTCTATAGGCGGTGGTCACCACTTACCGTCAAGTGGCCCATATGCTCGTCCGCCTACCTATTTCATAAAAATGCAGTTTTTAAAAGGGCCGTCAGAGATGCCTATTAAAAACAATCTTCAATACACAAGATATACCTAAATATTAGGTTTTTTGGATTTTAGTGTATAATAAAGTTAACTGATATAAATTAGATAGGATTCATACCGTACGACCATTGTCGTGGTAATAATATTCAGTTGAGAAGTATTGTTATGGCCAAAACTATTTGTTTTTTATTCAGATTTAATCAAGTCGAGTTAGATAAACTGCCTTATGGTTAGTACATTTGCAATATTATCTGGTTATGAGAGGACCTGTTCGACCTCTGCGTGATTATCACAACGATGACAGTTCGCGTGACATTTTATTATTTATTTGGTCCTGTAACAATGTGTATAGGTAGCTGGAATTATGTTACACAAATGTATAATCAAATAACGCGCTTCCCTAGCTTCACGTTACGCACTTCCGTTCTTTTTTTTTAAAGAGAAGATTTTAATTAATCTGCATACATATAATAATATTGGAGTGTCTGTTTGTAATATTAAAATAACAATTTTTTTTCAATTTTTGTCTGTCTGTCTGTCTGTTTGTTCCGGCCAATCTCTGGAACGGCTGGACCGATTTTGGCGGGACTTTCTACAGATAGCTAATGTAATAAGGAGTAACATAGACTACAACAATAACGTTTTTGTTAAATTCAAACGCGCACGAAGTCGCGTGCCCAGCTGGTTATATTATATATGACATACATTCTCAACCAAACAATAGCTAACGTCGTACTTGATACTACATCTTAATGATAGTACGGTTTAGGTACAAGTATGTTGTCTAATGTCTTATCAAAAGTTTTAAGGTTATTATTTTTATATTCTTAATAATTAATGATCTTAATTCAATTGATTTCCTTCCAATTATAGCTTGCTCGCTTATAAAATTTGGCAATTGGCTTGGGGTACCGAAATGTTAAAGACAGTTACGGAAATATAATTTAGTCGGCATCTTACAGAGGTATCACAGGTTTACATATAAAAAATCAGGCTAAGGGCAGTTGCCATAGGATAACGCCAATAGGGAACAAAGGGTCACTAGGCTATGGAGTGCTGAAGACAGGTAATTATTTGATGAGATCGCTTTGTATCGCACAAGTGAACCCTTAATAGAGATCATATTCGGACAATCTCCTCTCGTCACCCGGTAAATTTCATGTGATCCACTTTTTTTAATTATTTCATCAATATAATAGTCATAGGCACAATTTATTACACATCAATCTTATCAACGACCACTTATGGCGTGCAGTGGGCGGAGAGCACAGGTCACGACATCTGACACCAGATAACTAACTGGTTTAAACTGGTTTCTTGTACTGTAAGCACTAAAGTTACAACATGTTATATTTTACACTTACTTGTTGTAAGTATGTTTTGTTATAAACTTTTCATCGTAAGGATGATTATGTTATGTTATGTTATCACATTTTAACTAATAAATAATGATAATGTTTGTATTCATCAATATTGTGTAAATAATTTGAAATATGTTATCAAAGACAGTTTTATTTGTTGAGTGGAAATGTTGCTAGCGTCGTTGCAATTATTCCACGCGGTCATGGTTTCTACAGCAGCTATTTTGATTGGTACATACTTATTTATATCGTGAATGTAAATTGTTATTTAGATAAATGTTTTATAATATCAGATTACAGTATATCAGTCTATATAACATTTTATCTTTTACCAGTTCAGTTTGGTTTTTAATAGGATGTAGAATTATCACCAGTTTGATAAAAAGCGATGTTATCAAATCAATTTCTTTTATCCGATAATAGTCAATTGAAAACAACGTAAAATCTTGTCTTGTTTCCATGGAAAAAATAGATTCTATTATTTATACAAATACTGTATTTTATTGAACCTCGTTTTTTATGTTGTAAAAATAAAAAACAATAAAATAAATATGTGGCCCATGAGGGGATCGAACCCGCGACCTTCGCGTTATTAGCACGACGCTCTAACCAACTGAGCTAATGGGCCGTTGTAAAATATGTTGAAAATAATAATCTCTTTCTAAATACGATACGTAATACTGTTAATGATGTAGTAAATTAAGTATTATTTCACAACTATTCTGTTTATTGCTACTTCAAGTTTCTTTAAGTAATTTTATCAACAATTGCGTTTTGCTTTACCGACACAATTATTCGATAAAAAGTTAATGTTAATTCATGTTTGTGATCCACTTCTTATTAACTCAGTTAAATGTGTTAAAATTATTTTGATAAGTAGTGTAGCTTGCGTTTTAGTTCGTATTATATAAACAAATTAATCTTGTTTTTTTAAAGCTTGATCATATAAAAAAATCACATTCAATACTTTCAGGGTTTAACTGTTCGATTGATATTTTACGTGTAAAAATAATTTCAAATCCTTTTTAAACGAATAAAGTTTTGATCCTTCGTAATATCACTCGAGGGCGATTTACTGAATATGTTTATTTTCATCATGTTATAGAGGGTATTTTTATCTTTTATTTATTAGGTTTCTAATTGCAATATATCTAAAAATACTTGAAATAATATCTACTAAATTTATTTTATTACACAAAACGGTACCAAAACAGTTTGGTTATCAATCACTTTAGGCAGTTAGGCTTTCCAAGTTTCCAATAGATATGTATGTTGTATTTAAAATAAAAAACCGCTGTGAATATTGCTATAAAATGACAATATTATCGTCATATTCCAGCACTCATTATAGGCAGCCCAACTGAGAGTTGGAATTCGGAAATGTCAATAAAAACCTTATTTTTTTTTTGCGTTTTTACTTTTTGAAAAGGCAAAGGTATATTAAGTTTCAGTTTTTAAATGTGTTTGTTTATGTTTTACTTTTTTCAAAGACTAATTCTTGTTTAGTATTTTATTAAGCTTAGTTTATTTTTAATCTGATTAAATTGTAATTATTTTCAATTTTTCTGATCTATTTTAATACTCCTCTCTTCCCTTGGAAAAGGCAGAGGTATTTATGGCAATGACAGTGTTGTTGTCAAAAGGAGAACGTAGAAATTTAACTCTAACCTTACATGCGTGAGGTTTGAGTTAATTTGTTAATTTAATTTAATAAGAATTTAATAAGTAAAACCCATAAGTGTAATTATTCTATTTAATACTTAAAATCTATGCTGTAAAAAAGACACCAATACACGAGATATATCTTTTTATTATTTGTATTTTAATAGCTTTAAAATTTCGGAGTCGAATATCATTTTCACAAAAATTTAATTTTACAATAGTTTGGTGACATTAACTCAACGTCTGATAGGCCTTATTTAAGCGCGGGAAAATATTTTCCCTCGATCCCCAACAACGTTCTAAAATCGATTATATTTTATTAAATCTGATACAATATATATTTTTTTAAATATATTAATTTTAGATAAATTAACAAGTATTTCCGAATTGATCGTAGTGTTTTCTGTAACTCGCAATTAATATTCATAGGTATGTTCTGGAATTGAACCTAAGCACAGATAAGATTGGCAACATTGTTTGCATTGCATAAAATTTTAATGTTTGTTAAATCACTTACATATATTATGTTACTAAGTTTGTAAGGACTTTTTAAAATATTTACTATAGAATATTGTTTTGATGCCTTTTATGTAGAGAATAAAATGTATTTTTTTTTTTTTGAGTTTTATTATTATTGTCTAACTAAAATAAGTATTCCTGATAGTATTATAAAAAAAAATATAAGATTGAAAGGTAAAAAAATGCATCGAAGTTAGAGATTAAAAAAAAAAGGAAAATACATTTAAATCTGTGCATTTCGTATAATAAACATGTACCTAACATTCATACGTCACAATGTAGGTAATCTTTAGTTTTGCGCAGTTAATAAATACTATCTAAGTATTTATACCTCGTTATCGCTTTTAAGGGACATGGAGTTAATTTTTTATGTTTATTCAAATATATAATTATTATTAAGTATAAAAAAAACTTCAGTCCTTAGAAATATACCACAAACAAAATAAAGCAAATATTTGATTAACGATTGAATATACATTTAAACGTTTAAATAATTTCAATTTGAATGTTATAATTTAAGAAACATCAAACTTAACACTATTTTTAAGTAATATAATTATTATAAAATCAACATTTCTAAAAAAATAAATATATTTTTTGATACAATAGTACAATTGCAGATTATATAATTAAAATGTTAACAAGGTTAACATAATTTTCTTTGGATGCGTGTGTTGTTTTTCTCTGAGCAATTAAAAAAAACGTAGCACGAAAATATAATTATTTACATTTACCGAATGAGTACCAAACAAACAGTGGCCTGACCCTTGTTTCAATATAGACACGTTATCTCATGTTGACATTCGCCAATCTCTATGCCATAAGGCATTTGCGTAAGCGCATGTCTAATCTATCACCACCTAGCGATGATCGCTCTACTTCTATGAAACGACTCCGCTAATATCACAGCTGTACTGGGTGGGAAGAATGTGGGAGGTCAATGCGACTGGTCGGTGTTATCATCGTAGTAGTCGTCGTGGGAGCTTGGTAGTACTCTAGGCCTCAGTCGGCGGTGGATCGTCGTCGGCTCAACACCTTACAGGAGGGTTTCGCACATTTATTTAAAGAAAATTCAATAAATTAGTCCTAATTAATTGAAAAAAAATATATACATATAATACACATGAAACTTTACCCGAATCATTAAAAAACACAGGTATATAAAGCATAATTATTTATAAAGTTCTGTTGGGATTAATATATGTATCTGTAAACGAAATTAAATAAATACTATAAAATCTTGATAATATCAAATTAAAATAAGTTAGTTTTAAATAAACGAAAGGCACATTATGTATATCATTAACAACAAAAATATACTTAGTTTATTTTTTTATCGCTATCGCCGAGCACAAGTTCAATTAATGTATCTATCAGACTTACTCTAATTAACGTAAGTATTTATTAATGATAAAATGACTCTCGTCACAACACTTAGTTACAGGACAGATAATGTAAGAGTACGACGAAATTGTTCACGACGCATGCGTGTGAGACTGTTATCCAACATGGCGTCTGAGCAAAACAAAGCCACGCGAGGCGCGCGTGGACGCGGCACGGTTTAAAAATAGAACGCACTGCGCTAAAAGTAAACGACCAGATTAACAAAAACTACCACTCCCGTCTTGTTTTGTAAAAAAAAATTATCGAAGCGGAGGACAAGTATGAGTCCATGGGGGTCAAGGCTGGTTGGTTGATTTTCGCGCCTCGACAAAGGACCACGCCCTACTGTTTTCAATGCGTCCGGCGTTCCATATACAAAATAGTTGGCAGTGTTTTGATCGTGAATATTTTTTAAACAGTTGCTGCGCAATTAATAACGATAATTGGTTTAGTTTAACAGATACATATTTATTAAAAAGTTTTTTTTTTTAAATTCGTTTCTATTACCTGTGTTATTACCTGTTCTATTATCAGTGTGTAGCAAAGTCAAAGGAAAAAAAAGCGACGAAAATGTTTGAACATGACTATGTTTATTCTGCCTAATTTGAGATAAATGTTTAAACAGGAAGTTATAAAGTTAAATCTGATACAATTTTCAAATTTTATTACATTATATTTAGACTCTTTGTTGCATCACGTTGTGTTTGTTTACCATTAAGGGTTACATGCCTAATAGTAACAAACATTATGTTTACAAGTTACTTGTATACATTGCGTATTTACTAACTGTAAAACAAGAATAATAATAAAAAAAACATTTATAGTATTTTAGAAGCTTAAGGGTGTTGTAGGACTTAAAAGCAAATGTTTTTGATCATCCAAATCCTTATATGTCTTCTTTCAAAGTTGAGTTCACCACTGATTGTCATCAAGCCAATGCTGTATCTGACCTACTAAAGTGACGACTGCTTAGCACAGGGGTCAATTTAATTGGTTGCTCTCTCGACCATTAATACCAAATATATGTAGGTGATCTGCGAGTTTCCGGCCCCCTAACAGAGATTTCCTAGTAGGCCATAGAGGCCGTCGAATATATTTACAAAACACAATTACCTAAATATCCAATAGTAATTCTTAAAAAAGGAAACCTTACAATGTTTTTCTTTTCGTCAAAAAATTCAACAGTATTCGACCTATCATGACAGAATCATCACACAACCAATCACTCATTAAAATCCAACTTCTGTTCTTTGGACCATCTAAGTTATAATTTTATACTTACGTATTTATTAACAAAAGAAATATTGATATCAAGGATGAATCAAAAATACACACTGATCAAAATTAAAAATATCTGATGTACAAGTAATGAGCTTATCTTTCCAGGTGGTGAGTCTAACATTATTAGCATCTCTTCTAAATCCCAATAATCGTCTTGGTCATAAATTAGATCGTTAACAATTTATACGCCGATTCATATCTTATGTTCTGTCAGTTAAAAGTATTACTCAAATGTTTATATTATTCGTCCGTAGCACGTGAATGATAAGTTTATTTTTTTAATAATAAATACTGAGTTGTATTTGAACTGGGGTCACGCTGGTCGAACTCATATCACGTTAACTGTCACCCGGATATCACGACCATCTTATTAAAATGAGAGTGGGATCACGACGGGGGGGAGGTTTAGCGATGAGCGAATTACTGTCTCGATAGATAAATGACATCGTCTTTGATATGATTGAATTATTCATTCATTTATTTTGTCATCAAATTTTTTATTTAAGTCAACTAGGTAGGTACCACATATCAGTAATTCCATCGCCAAACAGCGATACATAGTATTATTGTATTGCGGCTTGAAGAGTGAGTGCGCCAGTGTGCCACTTGTACATTTACCAGTCCCATTAACTATTTTTTATGCACAGTGAAATCTAGTGTCGATGACCCAGTGCTTAAAGTCCGTGACTGTCATCCGAATATTGCGTGAATGAGACCCCTCTGAAATTTTAGCTGTACCGAATCTTCATTTTAATACCAATAGGAATTTCAAGAACGATTAAATAAAAAGTTTTAATTTAATTAACTGCCATTATCGATAATTCATGCTCACTCTTTGACGAAAAATATGCGCATTAAATTTTTATTTTTTATCATATGAGAATAAAATGTAGATATAATATTACAGTTCTGTTCAACACTGAAATACAAAGGGCCACAGTTATTGAATTATTTAAAGCAGATGACTCAACAGTTAAATATAACCGATCGAGATTCAATGATACGTTCCCCGTGGCTGAAAGTTGCATTATACGCAGTATTCTTATCGCCCTAATATTATTAACTTATATTATATTATATAATGTAATTATAGTTTTGATTTTAAATTAAAAATTTTAAAGTTAATGGAATATTTCGATAGCCTATTCAAATATATTGTAAAGATAAACAAATCTAAAATTAACGTATTCCATGCGATTTGTTAATAGCTACGCTATATTGCGAACTACAAGCGGTCCTTAATTTTACTTGAAAAACATACAAAACGCAATATTTTGCGTGTCCACAATGAATATCATAGATTATTCAAGCCTTCGATTGATGATAAACCGTTAATTCAATATCAATTGGTGTTTATTTGTCTTTACTCATCTTGTGGTAGTAAACTATAAATAAAAGTAGGGGACGTTTCACTTAATATAGTTTGTTAAATGACTGAATAATGAAATGATTCAAAAGTGCTTCTCGAAGCCTACTTGAATAAAGTATATTTTTCTGGCTGGACTTACAAAATATTTGATAGTAATTTTACTTAAATCTTTCTAATCTGCATTTAAGTAAGATATTTTTTCTGCATTTTATTTCCTTTTCCCATTTTTACCACTCGTCAGTGGATATCAAGAAAAAAATGAGAGGTGTACCGAATTATGTCTCCGTCTATTTATCATACAAAATAAACAAATGGTTTGTATAGTTTTGTAGTACGTCTGTGTTGAGTTTGAAGCTCGGTAAATTAGTATTTTTCTAGTAGTTTTCAGCGATGAAAAACATAGGAGGAGGCTTGAGTTGAAGCTAGTTCTGACTCCTATTTATCAAGTATCGAGCAGAGTTGTAAGCCTCATTAACAAGAGGGCTTTGCCCAACACTGGGCAGCTATTCAATTAAATATTTTAATATTAATTCCTTTCCTTTTACGTAATAATAATCAGTTTAGGATATATTAAGTAATTTTAAGAATTTTAACCCAGCTTTGACCAATAGTCTTTGAGATCGTTCCTTTGTCTATTCTCCCTGAAAAGCCTTTGTTCATGGTCTAGATTAAATTAGCCGAGGTATGTATGTTATAGCTGAAAATTCTAAGTAAAAATATATTAATTTTTCTAAGGAATATGTGATAGAATATATATAATAAATATAAATATTTATTATAATTTCGGTGAATAGAGAACATTAATATTTAAAAAAAAAATCTCTTTTCTATTATTAATGATGTGTTTTTATATTATGCCAAAGTGTTCATTATTTATTAGAAGACCTTTTTTATTTAAAAATAATTCGAAAATTGGGTTGAAATTCTTAATCACGTCAATTCAAATTAACTGACAGTTCCATTATTAAACAGAAATAAATATTTCAATTTGTTAAATAAAAACAAAATAACAATATTTATACAAACATGATCGTTTGTATGTTTAACTGTAAATGTGTGTGTATGAATAGTATTTTGATTAGCAGAACTGAAACGGGTGTTACTCGTTTAACAAAATACATATGTACTGGTAAATAACAGCGCGAAGACGTCTCATTTGTTTAGGCTTCCTCTCTGGAGAAGGTAGAGCTTATCGATCACGCTACTGTAATGCGGTTGGTGGGTACATATAATATGGCAGAATTTCATCCGATCCATTGTAACATTGTTAAGAACATTATTATAAGAATAAGAAATCTTTATTTGTAAAACTCAGCCTTGTGAAATTCATTGGACTCCTAAAAAATCCTTTGATCCTTAAACTAGAAAAGCCTGTTTCTGATGGGCCAGTGCCGTCCCGAACTTTGTTTCATTATATTGGAGCTCTTATAGAACTTTAAAAGTAAGTTTGCTGTTAAAAGTGAGTTTTTAGTAAGTGAGTTCATCTGTACACATATAATTTAAAAAGTTAAGAAGCGACGACATTGACGACCTCCGTGTTCGAGTACACCGAGTTTCATAGGTACGCCACTCCGAGGTCCCGGGTTCGATGTAGAAAAAAGTTCATTAGTTTTCTATGTTGTCTTGGGTCTGGGTGGTTGTGGTACCGTCGTTACTTCTGATTTTCCATAACACAAGTGCTTTAGCTACTTACATTGGGATCAGAGTAATGTATGTGATGTTGTCCAATATTTATTATTTATTTATTATTATTAAAAAAAAAGAAGCTGACTTGATTATCAGAGCCGTCTCGGTCCAGGTGTAAAATCCCGGGCGTCGCGCACCGGAAGGCTCGCGTTTTTGTCAAGTCTTGGACCATCAATGGCGCCTCAGAAAGATTCTTAATTTATTTTCTGAGGAGGGGGAGATCGTCAAAACACTGAGTGCATCCCGGCACTTGTTGTCCTTAAGACGAGGCTGCTGATGCGGGTGCTGATTCTTATTATATTTTATAATTTAAATTGTGAAAATATTCAATTTGTGACTGAGTATAAAAGATAATAGTAATTTTATCATTAATAAGTAGAGTATTATTATTTTTTAGAACAATTATTTGCATGCAACTAATACGAAGAAGTAGAACTTCTCACGTGCGTAAATAAGAACACGAACGTTGTTTTTATAACATATCTTTGTGTGTTTCTGATTTTCCTGGATGACGCTCACGGTCTGCGACTGTTATGAGTTAAGCCTCGATTATAGGTAGGAAGAGATTGTTAATATATTGTTTACACATTGCGGAGGTCAAATGGAAGCTGACTTTTTTAAATTGTAATGAGTAAAATAAAAACTCGAGGAATTTACTTTTGGCGTAAAACGTTAAACGCAATTAAATAATTTTTTTGATGTGACGCAATCAAATATTTGGAAAGAGCTAATGATTTACATTCAATCCGATTTTGATTCAGTTACACGGTCTAGTGCTCTTTCTAAGGTCTGTAAAAAATCTACTATCATATGAAGGTCTGTGTTGAAGGTCTGAGTTCTTTGAAGCTGTTTACTTGCTACAGCTTGCTTCACTAAAACCATGGATTGAGAGAACACCTGTTATCTTCTATCTAACGAATATGATATAGTAGAATTCATGAAAATTAAAAGTGTAAAAAAATTACCCAGAAATTTAACCAGACGAAATTCCAAGCATCGACCATAACATCTTTTAATGATCTAAAGATGAGGAGTATGCTGTTTTTTTAAATATCGTAAACATCTCGTCCGTCCAACGGTAGCGGTATGATGTATAAACACACCAACTCTCCAAACAAATTACATAGTTACTAAGAAGTGAGCGGATGTATGAATAACACGAAGCGGTGGGCGCGTCAGCCGATCACGCCGTGCCCGCGTGTAGCCTGACGTCACCAGACGTCACCGCCATCGGCCAAGCTAATAAAAACCTTAATCTGACACAATAGGACCATCGCTTCTTCCTCGTTGTGCAATGTTCACCGTACTTTTCCATTCACTTTGCGTAAGTGCAACGGTGTTTCACATCTCGCACGACGACACGAATTCGAATTTCGAATTGCACGTGCTAGGTGAATGACATTCACCTCATTGTCACTCGTTGCATCTTGCGTCAAACGTGAACCAATTAAAGGAAGTTATAATTTGCGCGAACGATAATTCGATCGATTGACAGTGAGTTTGTTTTAAAATTAGAAGCCATGCTTTGTTTATCTGCTTGTACAGGAACGTATGCCGAGTGCAAATGTCGGGCCATTATCATAAAGTAAATATATCATGCTGTGAGTCCGACCGAGGCTATATAAGAGAACGGAACGCGGCGTCCGCGCCCAGTGCGGATCGCACGGGCACACTAAAAACAACTGATAAAAACAAACAAACGACTACTGACTAGTATAAATACTGGTCTGTATTTCTTATCCATTAACCGAACAGACAATTAAATTAACTTCTCGTGTTGTAACTTTACGTTAATGACGTCGAAATGAATCATTATAACATATTTAAAAGCAATTACAGTTCAAGTAGCAATTACCATTACCTCACCTTTCAATTGAGTACCTAAATCATATTATCGTTGATAGTTAAAGCCGTCGACCTAAGAATGAATCATCTAAGTGAGGGAACGCCCTCAAGAATGCAATGATAAATTAAAAGAACCTTAGTAACAGATAAGAAAGTAAATAAATAATAAATTGCATAATATGAAGTTAATTATTTCCGTAAGAATCATTCATGTAACCTAACCTTGAAATGGTGATGACCACGTTTGAAATCGAAGGACACAATATTTGTATATCAACATTTAAAAGATAATAATAGATAGAGAACAGGTAGTTCTACCGTGTAGGTCATGGATGAATAATCGACGTAAATTTGTAAAGTTAACCTTCTAGCCTTTATCTATTTAAATAAAAAGGCAAAAAGGTATCAGATAGGACCATGGCACCTCATCAACCAAGCAAAATTCTGGTTTGATTTTTCAATTAAAACAAAGATCAATAAAACATTTACCACACCTGGTTAAAAAATCTTTTTTTCCTCGTTTCCGCCATTCTGTATTTGTAAGTTTTGGGGGTGTATTTCAAAACTTATTATCTGATTTCAATAATTATATCACCAGTATTAAGAATGAACCCTCACACATCGACGTATGCTATGATGAATAGACTTCAATCGATATTATTATTCGATACAAGATTATTTTTATTTTATTTTATTATAGGATAGATGATAAAAAAGCGTGGAGTTAATGCTCGTTGACTTCCAGGCAGGAGACATAACATACATATATAATTGTATTTAATATGACTGTATTTTTAGATGTTGAAAAGGAGTAACTACTGAGTTTCTTGCCGGTTCTTCTCGGTAGAATCTACACTCCGAACCGGTGGTAGCTTTACTTAAAATAGTTTGTTAAATGACGATTCAAAAGTGCTTGTAAAATACCTACTTGAATAGTAAAAAAAAAACAATAATGATATTTATTTATATAATTGAATAATTTTAATGAAGCGGGTATTTCGTGGAGACCAATTGCAATTTTGCAACGTCAATGAAAAAAACGATCAAGTGAATGCAATACAAATGTTGCCTCAATGTTATGTTTTCCATAGAAACGTTGTTGCAGTCGCCCGCGGCTTCGCTCGCGGTTTAGGGTTGGTTGTCATATGTTAGGCAAAAAAGTAGCCAATGTCCATCCTCGGAGTTAAAGTTTGCTTCATACCAAATTTCGTTGGTTGGTTGGTTGGTTGGTTGGTTGGTTTGGCCGTGAAAGAGCGAAAGACAGACAGACAGACAGAGTTACTTTTAAATTTATATTGGTATAGATTAAAAATCAATTTAAATATATTTTTAGTAGGACCATATCGGTTTCGCTAAAAATGTCTGTCACGAAAGGTTTAGTTAAACTTACGTCTCGTTATACGAATTGAATTACAATGAACGTTTAATTAAACAAAAAGACTATTGTTTTGAAACACGATAAGTTATTAAACGGATACTTTATATAAAGTTAAAATATACCTATTATCACCGAAGCCGACGCGACGGTGTCTCACGTGATATTCACGTGATGTCATTATGATCAAACGAGTTTCTCTCCACTGAGATAATATGTATATATCTATTGTATTGTTTAAATAAAACTGAAATCGATCGTTTGCTTTCATCGAGCAAAAACTACTGTAATGTTCGTTATATTGAAAAGTGAGTGAATTGCTTTTTCAAGTATAGTCCTTTATTAACGAAGGTCAGCATAAACTGACTAATGATCTAAATTAAATCACATAGTCATGAATTTATACCAAATGTATGGAAATGACATTTGTGTTCACCTGGTTCGAAATCACTTCGACAAATGTCGAACGCACTTTGATGAGACTCCCTGTTATTTATACTAATATTATAAACGTGAAAGTAACTCTGTCTGTCTGTTTGTATGTTGCTCTTTAACGGTCAAACATTTGAACCGAATCAATTGAAATTTGGTACGAAGCAAGGTTGAACACCAAGGAAGGACACATGTATTTTTTGCCTAACGTCTCATGACCAACCTTTAAAACGCGAGCGAACTCTATTCTCTACTGGATAGTTATATTTGAAAAACAACTAGTTTTAATTTTAAATCTGATCATCTGGTGGCGTTAATCGGGGCGTGTCCACAGTGAAAATTGAAACGTGAATCTGGCAACTGTAATGGCAGTATGTGACTCCTACTATTCAGTTTTTATCTTTAATCCATTAAGGCATATGATATCCTGGTCGTCGTTTAAGGAATTTGTCGCTACCAAGGCCCAATGTCGTATTACATCACTGACTCTCATCTTATAGTCAACGATTAAGTGAGATTCCTGTTTTCTATTACAAAATGTTAAATATTATAAGTACTATTATTGGCGCAGTGAAAACTTACCACGGCCCGTATAACTCAGGAAAGGACCAGCTGGCAACTAAAAACAAAACTCTTCGATTTGCCTAAACAATGTAAAAGAGATTCAATGTTTACAGCAATACGGCTTAAGTTCGGTTGAAGTAATTTAACTGGTATTCGATGTCTTTCCAACAAACGTCACACTGTAAGCAATAATGTTCCCTATATATTGAACGTAAGGTGTAATTTTACATGAGAAGGCGATTGTAATTTTAAAGCGGTGTGTTCATTTGTGTGTCAATGTTGCAGTACGGGCGCGGCGATGACGTCACGCGCACGCAGCCAGCGCGTGGTACACACCCACCGGCGCTCGCGCAACCGCAACGTTTGTGTATCGATGCCAAAGTATGTGAATTAGCGAAACATGTATTGAGTACGGACTAAAGGTTGATCTTGCGTATTCAAATACAATAGTTTACATCGATTTGATATGAAATTTCACAATTATCTGGTTTATACAGGTTGTCGTACCTACAAATAATTTTGAAATACACAACACGACACGTAAAGTACATAGTAAAAAAACTATTACAAACAAGTTTTTCACGATAAAGTAACAAAACCATTGGCTTGTGGTGGAATACCTTGAATAATAATTTACAAATAAATAAATATTTATGTCTCTAACCCTAAGTAGACAGTAAAAATTACATTAAGAAACAATTCAATTCAATTCCACGTGGTCACGGGTTGTACAGTAGCTACTTTTTTTTTTGTATATATTTAAGTTTTCACACACTGAATTTTATGCAGTAGGTCTTCGTAGGTCTTCATTGGGTCAGTGATTCATTTGCCGAGCAATATACCGTTCACGGCAGAATCACAAAAAATGTCCAAAATTACACCGTTGTTAAAAAAAATCAGATATTTGTGTGCTAACCGTTATTTTTGATACTTTTGATTGAGTGAGTTTATGACATTATAGTAAATGAGAGCACACCTTGGAAGTGAAACGGATCTTAAGGTCTTTCGCTAGTTCTTTTTAGAACTTGTTGTAATATTTAGCAGATCAAAAATTCTTTTATATAAAATAGGTTGGCGGGGATATTAATTGGGCACATTTGCTCCTTAAAAAACGTTAATCATTCCTTACGACACCAAGGCCCCATCAATCTTGGGAACTAAGATGTTATGTCTCTTGTGCCTATAAGGACACCGGATACGCCTTTAAAACCGAAACACAACAGTAATGAGTATTGATATTTGGCGGCAAAATATGTGTTCAGGGGATTCGAATTACCCAGACAGGTTGACACAGTGGCCATACATTACTTAGGCTGTGGGTAATACAAATATTTTGTTGCAAAAGTAAAATATTATTAATGAATTCTGTAACCGTATTTTCCCGGTTTTAACAAAAACAGGTTATGCCTGACGCATCGAAGTACGAATGCTTTTTGTAGCACGCGCGCGACGTGTGATATTCAAGGTTTGAATCTCTAGAAGACAGTTCCATTATTTGTTATGATCAGAAAATATGTTGGCCTGGTTATTTTTATGCGTATTGTGTAAACATAATGTATTTATTTAATTAAATTGATTAATCATTTAATGAAGTTGTTTTATTGAGCCATTGAGATAGGCACAAGGGATGATAATATCTTAGTGCCCAAGGTTGGTGGCGTATTGGCAATGTAGGGAATGACTAATATTTCTTAAAGTGCCAATGTCTATGGCCACTTCCCATCCGGTGGTCCACTTACCCGTCCGTCTACCTATGTCATAAAAAAGTAGTACCAACTCTAATTCAAAAGTGTTTACAAAGTCTCGAATTAAGAATATTTTGGTTTTGAGTAACGACAAATGCTCCCCACAGCTGGACAAAAGCCTTCCCTCTTTTTGGGAGGAAGGTTTAGAGTGTGTTCCACACGCTCCCATGTGAGTTACAATACGAAACGACTAAATTTGTTTTAATGTTTTTTGTTATATGGGTTAAGACTAGTTTTATATATATATATATATATAAAAGCTAAATATCATCTACTGATAAATCACGAAATCTCAGAAACAATACCACCTAGACACTTGAAATTTGGCAGGTAGGTTCATTATAAGGTAGACATATGCTAAGAATGGATTTTACGAGAACTCCACCCATAACGGGGTAAAACGGGTGTTGAAAGTTTGTGGTCGACAGACATTTTATGTGAGTTTCGTATAACTCACATATAAAAAGATATAAATCAGAATGTCTATCGACTGTCGTTGTATGATTTTTTCACAAAGGTTTGATACCTACTATCCGTTTTAACTTTGTTGTAACTTTGCTGTTAAATGTCACTGTAGCACGTCTTCTATACCGTTCAACCGATCGCCATGACATTTGGTACGTAAATGTTAAATTCATTGTAACGATCGTTAGCTTATAATAAATCGGATCAAATTAACTATCGAAAAATTATGAAAACAAACACTATGAGAGCCCCAAAGGATCGCTTGCCATGAATCTTACCTCCCAGGAAGGGTGACCAGTCTAGACAAATTTGTTGTTTATAAGCCAAACCAAGGCGTGCGTACTAATGGTACTATTACGTACGCCTTAGGTTAGCGAGCTACGGCCATTATGTAGCCGGCTGTAGGTATCAACTTACAAACATAAGAATTTCAATTGTCACGACTTGTACATACTGAACAACATCGCTTTGAGATTGAGACATTGAGTAATTGTTTAAACTCTTGAATTTATTAAAAAAAAAATGTATTCTGCTTCAAGATCGTAAATGTTCGACCAAAATTAGGGTTTCAGATTTTCTACAAAAGTCTTATAATTATTAAAAATGAAAACAGTAACTTATCTTTAGTTTTATATGTAATATTTTTTTACGCGACACGAGAATTTTTAAAGTCGATTTGTCTTGGATCACAACAACCTTAATGACGATACGTTTGATAAAAAATATGACATTGACGTCCTTGCGTAATATCTTAGGGTATTTTCCTTTTACGAATCGGTAGTATATATTGAAAAAACTATATAATTAATGATTGGCATCCTTAGTAATTGAATTACTATTGTTTGTTTGGGGATCTAAAAAACCTCATGTAATATGTTAGATTAAATTTTATCGGAGTTCAAAAATGTAATACTGTTTATTAGAAAAATCGATTTGTTTCGAAGATCTGGCACACGGTTACAATTATTTTAAAAAACTCATTTGTATGTTTGAATATGTTACCATCGGACTGATTTTGATGAAATTGTTTTGTTGTGGTATGTATTTCGCTGCACTGATATTTGAACATAGATTTCTACGTATTTCTGTTCTTCGAGGCTGTTTATGCGGCATTGTCAGTTTCTGTTTCACGGATATTGACGACGTCGGTGGAGGCAGCAGCTAGGCAATGAAGAAATATCTGTCCTGTACTCGATGGAGCATATCCCTCAAAATTACAGCAGCTTATCATCACGCGGCTGAAGTTCAGCTAACTAATCATCATTTTTGCAAGCATTTATGTCCTATCGCAAATTAGGTGCTTTCAAATTAGTTAACTCTCAAATCTTCGTCTATTTACAGCAGACTATGTATTAAGATAGAACCTTGGTAGAACGTGAGTATGGTTCATTAAAATATAACGTCGTAAATACTTGCGTCATGGTTCAAGATCATTTTGAAAAACGTTTTTTACTTAAGAATTTCCTCAATAATAACAATTTCTCAGAAATCATAACTAACAAGAATATAAAGATAAAATATAATTAGTAGATTATAATTTAATTTGTCAATTTACAAGTAAAAACTTATGCCAATGTTTCATATATATATATGTTTAATGTGAGTGTGTGTTTTTTTTAAATGCTATGTCTTCTTCTTTTGAACGACAAAAGAAGTAGGACAGAAAGAGAAAAAGTATTCAACTAAAGATGTACTATATGCTGAATAATGTTTTCGATACAATTTCGTTTAAATAAAACTAAAGAAATGGCCCATAAATGTACCACTTTTGGGCAAAGGGCTCATAATTTCTCTTATCATTGTCATCTTAGTTGATATTTATGTTTACTTCTACGCTCGCTAGGGTAGGTTGAAGTTTTAAAGCACCTTCGTGTAACCTTCCTCTAACAAATACCTATAAACACAAATTAGGCAAATGAACGTTCTGTACCTAGCACTCATCTCGATTTGAACTTTCGATCTTCGGTTAGGCTCTGGGTTTATCAATGAGACCATCGCGGCTCTATTTTGTTAGGTGTATCTGTAATAAATTTGCGTTATATTGTAATGAGTTTGTGAATTGTCGCTTATGTTCAATGTAATTTTTAATACAGCTTATTCGCTATACTTAAATATAAACATAGACCCCGAGGAAGCTCTTGCTGATCGATATGTTTTGAAGATACGATGGTGTTGCTGGTGTGACCGATGACTATAGATGATATACGACATTGGCTGTAAAACATCAAACCAACGTCTATAATATATAACTTTAGGCTATAGCCCTAAAAAAAGATGCAGTAACCGTGAACGTAACTGTAGAGCTACTGTTGTAAGAACAATCTCGAAACTTACCAAAGAATGATAATTACAACATTTAAAGGATAAACGTATAAAATGGTGTAATAATAAGTTAATTTGCTATATATTCTTCGGATGACGGCTTTTGAGAAGTGTATTCAGGTAGGAGATTTTATCTCTACCAATTACGGGACAAGCAGGCATTAAAAACTCAGAGCTGTTATTTCAAGTCTCTGTCCTATAATTTAATACATCGACATCTGCAGTTTAGCCAAGAAGGCGTTTTAAAGCTTATGATCAAATAATCTACGTTAAAATTGTGTACATTTAAGTTTTTTACTATACGTTCAAGTCGGATCACAATGTAATCAAAGGTCTTTCAACGAACGAACACGAACTTCGAGAATGTTAACATGTTGCGTCGTTGATTTACAAATGAGCTGTGAAATAAAATTAATCGTAGCGTTGAATTACATTCGTTTGTTTAACAGAAACGTCTTCGTGTTTTTATTTTTAAATGTGATTATAATGAAACGATACTGTACTGGTCATCCAGCACCAAGACTGCTTTGCGGAAAATTATCTTGTGTTATCCATTCTGTTCATCATTTTGCGGAATTAGTAAACGGAGCGTTCATTTACTACGAAATTTCCCAAGATTTTCCGGACGATTTTTTTTAAGAAAAATATAGTGATATTCTTGTCGATTGTTCTTGGTATAATCTAGATTCGGAAATGGTGGTAAATTAACATTAAATATAAAATTGTAACATGCTTGCAGGAATTTTTTGAAAAAAGAAATACTTTTTATGTTTGGACTTGAAGTTGCCACTGTATAAAATATTAACCATCCCTTACATCGCCAATGTTACCTTAAGAACCCATTGTTATGTCCCCAGTGTATGTAATGATACTAGCTCATTCAACCCTTCAAACCAGTACCAGTAAATTCATTCTTGGCGCTTAGGATTAGATTTAGGTGTCAGCCCAGTTCTTAGTCGGGCAAGTTTGGCCATAAACAAAACTTCGGCTATAAATATGTGTAATTTAATAGTTTATTATGTCATTTGGCATCGATACAAGTTTTGTCTTCGATAATTAATCTTTAATCTCTTTCTTGATGCTAATTGTAACTAACTGTTCAGTTATATTTACTGCGAATATTCAAGGTATGTTTTATCTATAGTTTTTAGAGCGATAGATATATTGTTATGTAATGTATACAATATACTTAAAACATATGGTTTGTTTATATGGATATTATTCCAAAAAAAACACTCTCAACAATTATGGAGACACTCCACCACGCTGCTCCTCCATTGACTTATATGGAAATGGGAGAAAGCGATCAAGAAATTTTCCAATTTTTTTTTAAGTATTTAATTGTATTATTTATTAAGAAGTAGATATTATGTTTTATTAACTTCATTATCAATTTTAATATGATATAAAATTATTCTAAAAATATTATACCTTTAAAAAAATAGGTATTTGAATTGTTAGATAGAATATAATTTTACAGGAATCAGCCGACTTTTAAAAAGAGTGGCGTTATCACTTTCGTTTTCTTTGTGATATGAAAATAACTATTATTATAATATCATTAGTATATCTGTGGCGACGTTACGATACAAAGTTACCTCTGACTAATGTTAATAGTCTATAATGACTCTTTGATATTTACATTTGCGTAGCAGGTCTTTTTATCTATCGAAGTAATTTGTCTACGTGACGCGAGTCTGGTCTATCATAAAATATTATTTTTAAAATTTTCAAAAATAGAATTCTGTTATTTAGGTTACATTTGTTATTTAGACCTACGCTTGAAGATCAACATCTGAAGTTATTTTTTTAGGTTTATATGAGTACAGATTTTTTTTTATAATCAATCATCAATCAATAACAATCATATACTTCTTAATTTGGTCAATCGTGGTCGACTACTGCATGACATGGGCCCGTCCCACGGTGTACCTCGCACAAAGATTTACCGCCATCTTTTACTTACTGATAGGGCTTTGTGCTCATCAAATATTGTATCGCCAAACAGCAATGCTTTGTATTGTTGTGTTCCGGTTTGAAGGGTGAATCAGTCAGTGCAACTTACAGGCACAAGCGACACTCAGCTCCCAAGGTTGGTGGCGTATTGGCGATGTATGCAATAGTATATATTTGTTTCTTACAGCGCCAACATGTATGGGCAACTAAGAGCTGGCCCATTTGCTCACCCGCCTACCAATATTATATTTAAAAAACCTAACTAGTATGTAAGCTACGATCGCTGATCTGCGGTGTCCTTTGGGACTCGACTGCTCCAACGGCCATGGGTCCAGTGAAAGCATCTTAGCTTTAATCTCGTCTCGGCTTTCAATTAATAAGTTCCTTATTCGTAAAGGTGATCGAATTGACATTTAAAATTTTGTGGATTAATGATAATATATAAATTATGTATTGTATATACATATCAATATAAAGTTAACAAGTTTTTAATTATATTGAGAACTAAAAAACTGTAGTATTTGAAAAAAATTGGTCAAACGAGAAATTTTGGGTGTTTTTCTAAAAAATCTATGATCAATAATGAGATCAATTCGTATTGTGGAAATAATATTCTCAAAGTTGCATACAATTTTTGCAGTCAGCGATCATTATCTCTGGAGAAATAATTCATTCAATCCACGGACATGGTCACGACCCTCGGCGATGAGGAACACGAGGCGAGACGGAAATTGTCTATAAATAACGAAAGTTTAACAGGAGGGCCATATCTGTACACGGTATATATTTTAAATAGAATTAGTTGCTACAAGATATAAAGGTATGTATTTCCATTATTGAAGGTATTAATATTGATTAGTATTAATTTTTCCATCGTGAGGAAACCTGCATGTGTCTAATTTCAACGAAATTCTGCCACATGTGGATTCCACCAACCCGCATTGGTGCAGCGTGGTGGAATATGCTCCAAAACTTCTCCTCAAAAGGAGAGGAGGCCTTAACCCAGCTGTGGGAAATTTACAGGCTGCTAATGTAGTATTAATTTTTTATTAGAACTACAGTCGAACGTCTCTTGTTCCTTCTCGAACGTTCGCGCGTGCTTGAGTGTGTGTGTATATCTCTGGACAGGTGCATGACTATGTGTGTAGGTTCGCAGATTTCTATGGCCCCACGGTCCAGGAATGAGGTAGCAATAAATTGCCTAGCGTGTTTACCATCTTCGTTCATAATTATTATAATATATTTATCTAAAATTAAAAATATGTAATTATACACAGATTTTATTAAGTTTAAAAACACAGCCCGGAGAAACCCGCCATGAATCGATGCGCTAGCGCATGTACGTGTATCGAGAATAACTGGTGACGTCATTCGCACGCATCCTGCGCGTGCGATTGACGCTGCGTGGAGACTACCTGGACCTGTTTACATGTGAGTAAGCGAGTTCATTTATGCATGGACTAATAGCTCATTAAAATATTACAAGTAAAACTATAATTTAGAAAAATTACTTATCTGTCGCTCTGAATTGAAATTGTACATTTTGCGAGCTTTGAAAACAATATTGCCAAGCACCAATATCTAGTATTGTTGTATCCTGGTTTGAAGGGTGAGGAAGCCAGTGTAATAGGCACAAGGGAAATAATATCTCAAATACCAAGATTGGTGGCGCATTGATGATGGATGGTTAATATTTCGTACAACGCCAATATTTATTCGTGATGGTGACCACTAACCATTAGGTGGCCCATTTGCCAGCGTGTCTACCTATTTTTAACTGAAAAAAATAATAATAGAAAATTTTCATTAATAAAATAATGTACTTAGCTGAAATCTGTCTGTGATGGGTGGAATCTGCGGAAGCCAGTTAAATACGCATCACATAATATGGCGCACACGTGTAAATGCAAACACGTGTAGCAAAATGACATCGGGCACAATAAAATCAAAGCGCAAACTACCTACTACCTACCCAGGCGAAGTTCGAATTCAGTTCCGTACTTTCCGAAGCAGGGGTGTACAGCATAGACAACTTCTCAAGTGCGCTGCTTCTTACGATTTCTGGACATAGAAAATCAATTATATTGATATAATTATCGTCAAGATTTTAAATAACCATGGTTATTTTTATTACTTATGTATTTGAAACGGGATATTCGCCGAGTTGAACATCTACCCTCAAACTCTCTCGTGAACAAGATATTCGTAGATAAAAAAATATAAAAAACATGGTAAATATCCCGTTTCAAATACTTAAAATAATTATCGTCGAATCAATCAATAAATGAATGTAACAATATGATGATTATTTAACTCGCTAATGTTTATAACGCGTTATTAAATCACTTGGTATAAAACCTAGCTGATACGATATCGACATAACTCGTTAGGCGTTCATGATATAATGATAATGATGATGATGATGATGTTCTCCTAACTAATTCCTAAGGGATAGTCAGCTACGCAGGACATATAATAAATAGTGCATAAGTATGTGCACAAGAACAGATGCACTCTCCATTCCCTCGCTCTGACAATGAAATAGGCCGGCAAATTCGACACGACCGGACTTCAGATGCAGGACCAAGACTCCAGAATTTTCGATAGAAAAACTTGATAACTATTTGTCGGCCGGACTTGCAGCCTTAATATAGCCAATAGACCAACGATGCAGTTGATGGTACAAGATGAAACCTTCACGCCGGTACTAATAACAGAATTACAAAGTTTCATCTCAATGATTCGCGACCGTAATATGTACATTATCTAGCATTACTTTTTATATAACGAACTGTAAAGTGTAATACAATGTAAAACTTAATATTAAGATAATTTATATGAATATTTTTAGAATATTTTGTAAAAATGAAGACTTCTAAATCTGGTAGTATTATAAAAATGTTTAGTATAATACTATCAGATTTAGAAGTCGTAGAAGTAGACGAACAGATTTTAGTCACACAAAACAAAATCCCAATAAGTGTTGTCGATACCTTTAAATTTTCGTATAATATATATTTATATCTTTAATGGGAACAAAACTTGCTTTACCAACGTGTTAATTGTGAAGAAAAAATATTTGTGTAAATGAATACAAAAATAGACGGTTATAAAAGTATGCAAAACACATTGTGTGTATAATTTTATGAGTGAAGTGTATAACTGTTGTTTCTCTATTCAACCTTTATTAAAACGACGTGTTAAAAATGTTTTTGTTTCAAGATCCGAAAAACATCTGGTTTTGTGAGAATAGATCACGAATATCCGGGAAAACCGTAATTCTATCAACATTCTATGTTTAAAATGTTGATTGACTGTTTGTTTATGTAATTATATTATTTTTTATGTGACTGATATGGTTTATTTTCTATACCACCGTTTTTTTTTAATTAATTTAATCGTGGATTTATAGACTTGTATCGGTGCCTTGTAAGTTTTTTTACGGAATGACGTGTACTTTGATTTTCTATTCTAAGTTTGAATTTTATTTAATATCTATTAAATTTAATGAACTCATATATAACTTTTTATTAAGTAGGCCTTGATTTGAATTATATTATTGTTTAATAGCAAGGGTCGTGTAAGCCACTTTTCTTAAGGAGAAGATTCCACCACACGTGGTTTCAATCTTACCTTACGTGGGATATACTCGCATTATAATATCCAACTGTGTGCGCAAAAACAGATTCACTTTATACAATCATTATGATCATACAGCACTAATAATATAAACTTTTTGCCTAAAAGTCAAAATAACCAATTCTTAATTCTTAAACTTCAAAGTATTAAATATCTAGGTCAAAAATCCTGTCGAATATGTATGTATGAACTATGAAGGTTAATTAATGATTAGTCGCGTCACAGAACGCTGGCCTTTGTAGAGCTGTGATTAGTTTAATTGTCTCCCACAGGACTAATTCTGGACACCCACGTTAGACTTGCTTACTCATTTGGTATCTTTTAATTAAAAGTCTTTTAAACACCGATTACTGAGAGCGTCAAGTTTACCATATTTTTTCTTGATGTTAAAAATCCTTAATTGCAATAAATACTCGAATTTGCACGCAATATTTTGTAAAGAATTATGTCCTATTAACCGTTTTTGGTGAAGATGGCTCTCTACGGAGGCTAGCAAACAACAACGCCGAATATAGATAGGCAGGCTAGCTTTCATTCTCATAAACAGAGGACGGCGATCCCACTCGACAAATAGTTGCACGTGCTGTTCAAGGCACGTCAGGACGAGTGTCAATGATGACAATATTGAGACTTCCAACTGCTGCTGAGAATTTATTTACAGAGAAACTTAATTACTTTTTGGGTGCTGATCCAGGCTAAGACGCCAGCACTTCGCACCTAGAAGCTGCTACCAGTCAGTCGTGTCAGACAAAACGTCTACATGTTGCAATTATAAAATATATAAATAAATATAATATCACAATCAAACCAAGCGATCTATGTAGCTGATTAACATAAATTGACAACTTAGTACGACAACAAAAAAAAGTACCGAATAACGTAAGACAATTTGTACGCGACGCGCGATTATGAATGAAGTAAGAGTGACGTTTGTTTTAAAGAATTATCAGAAAACGTTTGTCCTGTTTAGACTAAGTCACTGTTTTCGGGTTAAGCCAACGAATAAGTCCGTAAATGTTGCTGTATCATGTAAAAGTTTCGGGGAAACCCTCGCTAAAACATCGACGGTATAAAAATAAAGCTGTGGGCGTGACGCTGGACTTCGTACCGAGTTATTTCTGAATAATTGTACGAACGTCTATAAAGGTTCCGCGTTATATTACGTTGTACGCTTTGGAAAGTTTGTAGAATTGCCTCATCGTCATGTGTTTTGAACGTGAAATATTAGAAATAATGTTAGCACTAAAGTGGAATGAAAATATACTCAGATCATTTACCCGTGTCGTGGTCGGACTTTGTGCAAGTCTTTCTACGTATACCGACCTATGTTACCTCATTAGTTATGCTACCGTACGCACGAATATATGTTCTGGCTTAAGGATTTTCAGACCTGGTGAACCAAGGAACATCATAGATACTGTGGTTGTCGGTGTATTGACGGCTTATGCTTCTTTTGCCATACACCATTATTCGAGAAATTTAAATGTACATTATGAGTAAATATATTTTTTTAATATTATTTGTGTATCTCCATAGACGTGTCTGTGTCGTTGTTTTATCTTATTTATGTTATTTTAATTTTATTTTATTATGATTTTTTATTTTGATTTGTGTTTGTAAATACTTATATAAACGTATATGTAGTCTCCAATATAAATGCACTATTATACGCTTAAATACGTTAAATTACACGAATACCAGTAAGTGTATAAGGTTCGCCTTGACCGACATTTATTGCAGGCTTTATTCGAATATAACTTCATGTATATACGACTTTATACACGCAGACTTTTGTACCTATAGCGTTAGTTAGCCTTTGTTTTTGTTTACGTCAACGAAATAGTTGTTTATGAAAGGGAAATTTAGACTGAGGCCGCACTGCAGACACATCGTGCGGTCTTTATTTTTGGGATTTAAATACGCACCGACACAATTCATCAAGAGTATTAGGCTACAGATTTTAATTGTCCACAGTATGGAATAACCCTTAATTTTCACTACGGCGGAATGTCCTGTCCGTTCATATAAAAAAATATTAACGTAATAGTTAAAGATTCAACCTCACCCTTAACGATAAATAATTTTATTAAAATGTACAGAAAGGCTTATTAATTCTTTAAGGTAGCCGCTATACAATACAGACAGGTACATTTGATATTATTATAGTACATATCGAGCCCTGGGAAGAGGGATTAGATACATTATTAGGTTTAAATACCACAGCCAAAAACCAGATCAGCGTAAATAACGTCAGGATGTTTATTTCGGTAAAATATTCTAAGGTGACTCCTCCACATAGTTGTGATACGCTGCTTAACATTAAAATTATAACCAATTGAATTTATAAGAGCGGAAAAATGGATGCGTTTTCGATTTTATTCCGATTCAACTTTGATTATTCCTCACAAAAACAAACCTCAGCTTAATCGTAACTAAGGACTGATTCTTTTTGTTTATATCAGTTGCGATACGATCCCCGATTATAATGAGTTCGACTGAACCGCAACTGGATTGTTGTTAGAAGAATAGGACATGGACTGAATGGCAACGATTACGATACAATAAAGTGAGAATTTGTTTCTAGAATTAGCGCCCAGGTCCAACTACAGTTTGCAATGAATCAATCTGGCCCTTGTTGTATTAGTATACAAAATAATAATAGATTTAAAATTATTTATATTAATACTAGCCAATCGGAAAAATATTCTTTAATTCTTAGTAACCAGTCAACGACTTCGGACCTCTTTTGTTTTCCCAACTCTTTCCGTTGCTATGGTTACCATGGCAGTCATCTGTCAGTGTGATCCATGTGTGATCTGTAAATGTTTGTTATCACTTAGCTAATTTAAATCTTTCGTGTGTTGATACAATGTAATTAAATTAGTAAAATTATGATAAAGTATTATTGGAACGAAGTTCGTATACGCAGATTACAGTGGAGAGAATAGACAGAAATCGTCACGTAAGGAAAGTGTTATGCTCTCTCTAGACGATCTTTCAATCTCTTTCTCGCTTTTTTGTTTCTTTTGTCTATGGTTTTATATAAAAAAAAATTCTTATTGTTTGTATTTTTAATACCAATTTGGTCTTTGTCAAAAATTTATATTGTTAATATATATTTATTGTTTCTGTCATTTAATATGCATAGTGAAAACAACTTCGTTTGAACTCTCTGTTTCAACGACCTCTCGGTTTTTAATTGATATTTCACTTCAGCCCTAACAACATAATGTTGTTATAAATCCGAGATATAATCTTTGCTAATTTCTTTATAATCTTTTCTAATCTTTGAGTTCCGGGGAAGGACATAGGCTACTTTTTTCATCCCTGGAAACGGTGAAATGGCCGTGATGGTTCGTGTGCTACTGGTAAAGTTTTATAAATTTCAAGAGGGAAAGCTCCAAGTTCAGCTAGTATTGTTATGAATTGATATGCGTATGAATACTTCTTATTCTATTTATGAAATGTTAATATTTTTTATTTAAACTAAATTCTAACCAAACTCGCCAACAACTTTCATTGTTGTAAGAAATTTGACTAAAATAAGATCGCTTATACTGAAATGTATAAATTTATTATTATTAATTTATTTTAAGTTAATTACCAGTTAATTTAAGGTAATCCAGTATTTATTATAAATATTGGTTATGTATGCTGAGTGATCATTAAACGAGATCGTTGGTTGAAGGTTTGGCTAAATATATTTTGGCTCAAATATTTAACGTCGATGTCATTTCACATTGTATAAAATAATAATCAATGTAGACCTTTTAATTCTTGTCTCTCTTGTGTCAGAATTTTAAGAATTTCTCATAGCAATATCACGATATATCTATGGTAAACGATGTACGCATATATCATGACTCTATGTTACACAATTTCTAATTAAAAAATACTATTTATATTGAACATGTTAATTATACAAAATAAACATTTACTCTCACGTAAATAATACTTTAAAAGAACAATGACAGTTAATATTTTTTAATGAAAATATAATTCATATACTGTGTGGTAGGTCTTTTTGCAAGCTCGTCGGGTAGGTACCACCCACTCATCAGATATTCTACCGCCAAACAGCAGTACCCAGTATTGTGTATGTTTCGGTTTTAAGGATGAGTGAGCCAGTTTAAGTGCAAGCACAAAGGACATAACATCTCAGTTCCCAAGGTTGGTGGTACATTGGCGATGTAAGGCATGGTTAATATTTCTTCCAGCGCCATTGTCTATGGGCGGTGATGATCACTTACCATAAGGTAAGTGTATGCCTACTTATATAATAAAAAAATAACATTCTGCCACTTGAAGAAAAAAGTTAAGTAAAGTTTTTTTTATTTCTACGACATAACATTGCGATACAACAATTTAACTCATGTATAAGCACAGGTCACTTACTACTACAGGTTAATGGGATTTAAAAAAAAACGCAACAAACGCCCATAAAGCTCCGTGTATTTTTAGCAATGAGTTATCCAAAAGGTGACTGAAAACAAGAATAATCTAGATATATTTAACATATTCGTTTATTTAATCACGATATCAAACAGATGAAGCCAGACATAAGTGGATCAATCGTCAGATCGTGATCACTCCTATTAGGCAACAAGTTAACACATTTATCAGATTCAACATACCAGACCATATTTGCATTTGTAATCTACACTAATATTATAAATGCCAAAGTAACTTCTGTCTGTCTGTCTGCCTGTTGCTCTTTGATGTCAAGTGAAGGTCAACCGACTTTGATGAAATTTGGTTTGAACGCTTGAACTCCAAGGAAGGACATATTCATAGGACATTTTATACGTAACACGTGTCAAAAAAATCCTATAACCTGAATGATGTCGCGGACCGCAACTAACTTAAAATATATGTACTAATAATGGAGCTGTCTGTAAATGTACTGTTGGGCTATCTTTCCTTTTAAGGAAATAGTTCTCTGTGTATTCCAGGGCAATGTTGCTTCGCGGTCGATACACGTGTGGCGAAATTATCCACACATGCATTCCTACGAAGCTTTCCACCACCAAGACGAGATTATTATTAAACGCAAATTAAGCATATGTTAATTCAGTGATTCTTGTAACTTGATACCGCAAATTCGGTTTGATATGATTTGTATCCTTATAGTAAGGTAAATTCTTGATATTTTTTAAGTGAGTTTGATTTCAAAGGCTTTTTCGTCCGGTTTACACGCTCATGCGTTGCTCTATCGTAGATTAGTATATATATAAACCTGCTGATCATAAGTATAGAGGGTAGAAATACCATTAGACGAATGATTTATACAAATTTAGAATATGAAGTATAATATGATTAAATTTTATTTGTTAAAGTATTACGTCTGCGTTTCTGTTTATTGAATTCCATGCTCACACGACGTGTCGGAATATTTAGATATTCTAATGTATCTGTCACTCTAATTACTATATAATATGTTGTGTACATATGTTTGTATATACCTTTATTAGGTAATAATATTTAGTTGTTAATTTTGACTTCAATGTAAAAAAATAACGAAAATCATATATATTTTTTTAATATTATTATTAATGTAAGAATTTATAATCTTAACTAATCTGGTTTCATTTACGTTATTTTTATATAATTTTGTAAATATTCTTTAAACAAAAAGTTTTTATTAACTCTTTTTTAAATTTAATAAAATAGTTAATTAGAAAATAATTCGAGTTTAAAAAAAAATCGAACATAAATAGGTAAATTTTTGGTTTTGAAAGCATTATTTCAACCAATGATTGAAATCGTTGAGTATCTTCCCCAGCACGGAAATAACTTTGATCCCCAGCTGTTAGGAATGCGTGACGGGTTTCGGAAAGACTGATGCCACGATCATTATGGAGCGGACGCGTCTTTATCACGTCAGTGACTTAAAACTGAAAATATTTAAAATACTTTATAAACATTCCTTAAATATGCTAGGCAAATGCCTCTCAAGGAAAAGTTTTGGCGTTCATCCATCACCTCGTTGCAGTGAGTCACTTCCACATTCATGTGTCGCATTTTCATGCAGGTTACCTTACGATGTTTTCCTTAACTGCCAAGCACGAATTTACCATAAAAACATGTAAGCTCATCGTCGTGGTGGTGTCTGGATTAAAACTGTTATCTTAGAACAAGTACTGACCACTTCGGCTCTTTATATTGTTTAAAAACTTCAGAGGTTGATTGAGAACACCACGGCATTGAGGATGTTTTTATATGTCTTATAAATCTATGAATGTGATGTTCAATATGATGAAAGATCATGAAATCTTGGTTTCGATATTTAGGCAAAGCAAATTGGATTTTGTCGTCAAAAAATTCACAGTAACTACTACTAGTAAGACTATGAGAGTTCAAGAAGTTTTGACACTGACTTGACGTTGACAATGACTGCTGTGATCGAGTTCTCGTGAGGTGTGGTGATGCATATTAAAATGCTTCTTAAGGCAGTCGATCACAATGCTCTATTAAATATTTAGACGGGCCGAACCGATTTCAACAAAAACTCGAAACCAGAAATTTTTAATCTGTTCATATAGTTGATTTTTTTAATTTATATTATCAAATTTCAACAGATATGTACAAATTTTTCTCTATTCCAAGCAACGCCAAAAATTTAGTTTAATTTAGATTTGGAAGTTGATCTGTTTAAATTTTTCAAGATACCCTCGATAACGTTTTAATCTAATTCATGACATATATAATTACAAGATTTACAAACAAATATTAAAGATAAAGGTAGAGATATAGATAACGTATCAGGTTGTTGTTTTGTTTAAATAGTAATTACTCTTTATACTAATTATAATTACAGAGTCCTCTGGCATATACCCTACTCACGCATAGACTGCTTGTGTACTGTCAAATATTATAGATACTCAAGTCTCACCTAATCAAAGACAATAAAATTTAGACATAGACAATTTCACTACTTTTACTAAATTGACATATATTATATGTAAGTAAATACTTATCTGGTTTTAAAATAACAATCAAATATAGCAAAAAAAAATTTAAATGAATAATAATTAATAATAAAAACCAATTAAAATGGCAAATTTTCTATGACTCAGATATAGTACGACCGAAACATCCAAACTTCGCGCCAAAAATTAACAATGCCGATAGCGCGCTCTCTTTTTTTAAATGTATTCCGCTACAAGGTATTGATGCATTCGGCTGTAAGAATATATTAAATTGTAACATATGTGAGTTAAGAAATGGGAGAATATCGAAATAAAAAAACAACAACTCATGTTTAGACATTTATAAGCTTGTGTGCGTATACCCTTGAATGTGTGTATTTGTAATTAATTTAGCATTAGCAATCGATATAAAATATTTATTATTCGATGATATTTAAATAAAAATAATAATATACTGGATCTAAATATTTACCCACAGGTGAATAATAAACTGTTTGATATTAGAATACAAAAAAAAGTTAAAATAAAATAGTAAGTACAATAAAAATTTACTATGGCTCAGAGACATTAAGTTTTAGGTACTTACGATTTTTGGCAAATCTAATTTTTGTAGTAAGTTTTGAGTTTTTTTTTCTAAATGCATGCATCATTTTATTCATTCTAATTAAATTTTTGAAAGTTATTCACTTTGTGAATTCAGCCTTAATATCAAATATGACTTTATTCAAATGAAAACGGGAAATATCATTGAATATGGAAAAAAAGATGTGTTAATAATATTCCGCAGATTATCATAGCGATAAAATTTCAATACAATTCAATTGTGTAAATATTATTTTCGCAAGACGTTACCAGTTCGCATCGCTAAATTTAAGCGTAAATTTAATATGGTATTTTATATACCTATATATTATAAACATGAACATTACGAAAAAATTATAATGTTCACTCGGTGGTAGGACTTTGTGCTAGCCCGTCTCAGTAAATAGTGTTACTTAGTTTGTTGTGTTCCGGTTTGAAGGTTGAGTGACTTTGTGTAACTACATGTACAAGGGATATAACATCTCAAATTCCAAGGTTGGTGGCGCATTGGCGATGTTCAAAAATGTTCAAAATTTCTTATCCATCGCCAATGTCTGCTGGACGTATATAATTTCGGGTACATAATATATATATACTCTTATTGACCAATGGAATTGCAATCCAAGATAGGCAGAAAGTCCAGGCGTCGGTGTTACGTACTCTTTGAGGCACGGGAATGCGAAATTCCTTACTCCGATTTGCTATTAATGACATGATTTGAAAAATATAACTCTTCTGACTCGAAACTGAAATTGAACCGGTCCGAGGTTTTTCAGTTATTAAATTAACAATAACAAAAAAATTGTTAAAATAAAATCGCATTTAAAAGAAAGAGACAGAGATCACATGAAAGAAAGGGATAGTTCGTCCAGAGGGCACAACGCTTTTTCCTTCAAGACGATTTCTGCTACTTACTCGTAACTCTACTGTCAGCCGCGCAAAAGAACTTCGTTCCAATAACAAAGATCGACATACAAAACCATTCACCTATCTATAAGCACTTATTATAATGTTAAATGTGAGGCCAAATGTGGTACAACATTAAAATATTAATTCCAAATACGATACCGAAGCAATAAAAACCTTGCGAATTGTTTTCGAATCGAGCTTAAAAATTAATTCGATCTAGAACGCCTTCGTACGACTACATTTTTAATTACGACCTTTAATTTCAATAACATCCAAATATATCGATTTTATTGAATTATTTAAGAATGGGGTTCGAGCGCTTTAAAGATGTAATAATATTAGGGATGCACCCGATACCGATACCGATTCCGATATCGATATATCGGCGATATTTTTCTGGCCGATACAACGATACTGTTCAAATTACATGTTTTAAAAAAGTAATGTAAACGCGCCTCTTGTTTTGTCATTTTTGTTGCCAACGAGATAATACTTTGTTTTTTGAACAAAAATTTGATTAATGTTTTTTTTCATTACTAACTCTTATTAATGAACCTTAATTACTGAGCTTAATTACCAATATTTACATTCCAAGTCTGTAACGTTTTATTTTAGTATTATTTTTTTTTAAATAAAAACAATCAATCAACATGTCTACTTACATTTATTTTAACTTTATTTAAATTGGATAAATGCATCGGTATCGGTATCGCGGATACTTCTCTAAGAGTATCGGTAGCGGTATCGTGTCGGCAAAAAGGCGTATCGATGCATCCCTGAATAATATAATATAAAAAGTTTTTTTTTTTTTTAATAAACGTTAAGACCTCTTTGTAATTAATTAGCTAATTGAAAAAACTACTTAACTAATGTAAAAGTAATACCAGAAGCAGGCTTACAAGGGTTGATTGTATTATGATACTAGCTAAGCCCGCGGCTTCAACCGAGTGGAAATAAAATTGTTAAAAAAAGCCTATGTCCTTCGGGTTTAAGCTTATTTCGTACTAAAATTCATTAAAATCGTGGTTTGTGGACAGATAGAATCACTTTTGCATTCACATGACATGTTTTTTTTCTCTTTTTTCGTTGACGTTCTAGTAAAATGGTTATCTGATGGTACGTGGTCACCACTGTCAATAATAATTGGTACTGATGAAATACTGATCATTTCTCATATTAACAATGCACCAACCATGGGAACTAAGACGTTACGTCCGTTTGCCTGTAGTTACGCTGGCTCACTTACTCTTCAAAGCGAAACACAATAATACCAAGGATTGCTTTTTAAGGATTTTCATGTTTTTCGCAAATAGCGTTTGCCATCAGCGGTACTATTCTGTAGGAACTCTAGAACTGTTCTAAACCAACTTAAGGTGTACGTGGACGTTATATGAATACGTATTTCTTTTAAATATTATAAGTATTATGCTAAATATCGCTCATTATCACATTCTGTCGTGTTCTGCGGTGAGTTTCGAATTTATTTTACAGAATAGAGTCTACATACTATGCCGGATTTCCTCATCTACGAATGCAAGAACAATGACAAACATTGTAATAGTAATTATTGCATTAAAAATAAGTATTGATCATTATAACACGCAATGATATCTATGCGTCAGATATATATATTGCATCACGTTTGTGCTGTTAAAATATTACGTCCCTTTGTGTTCTGCAATTACATTGACTCACTTAAGTATAATTCAATGAAATACAACGAGAATGAGTGATCTGGTAACACAGGTATATGAATACCTTCTGTAAGCAAAATGTAATGGTAAACAACTGTTCCAATCGGTTTTGTGACACATTTAACGTAGCTCCACCGTTTCTTTACAATACGGTAAGCCAATATAGTTTACAGATACTAAAGATTTTCTACAGCCTATTTCAATCGATACAGATTATCAAATGTTATATTTACGTATTCTTGATTCGTATACCTTTATTTATAATACAACACTATTACTTTACTTATATACACTTTAATTTTGTTTCCAAATTTCTGGTAACAGCTTTGTCGATATTCAAAACGCCACCTTTTGCGAATACATCACAGATTTTTCGTCAATTCGATGTGAAATTATGTTGATTTGTATTTATTCCTGTAGTGGTTGAAAAGTATATGTATATGTTAATTAAAATAATATATTCGTTTTATATATATGTATATTTCGTCTCCATACGATTATCTGACTATTAGCTTCATTATTCGTAGCGTTGTAACCGTTACACCAAGCCATTGTTAGTTTCTGAAAAACGTCTCGTCGACAATTCAAGTATTCGTAAACGAAACAAATCATTTTTTTAATATAAACCGAACATTAGTCTATAAGTGCATAAAATTGCTTCTTTGTCTGTACCGTTACATGTATAAAAATAACCTTTCATAAACTTGATACAGCTGTAAGACTGCCTCTTAAAAACACCAACCTTTTTACTTGGTGGCAAGGCTCTGTATAAGAAAGCAAGCCCGTATAGTTACCACCCAATGTTAATACTAATAAATAAAAAATAATTCTTAGTATTGTTGTGTTCCGGTTTGAAGGATGAGTAAGCTAGTGTAGGTACTGGCACAAAGGACACAACATTTTAGCTCCCAAGGTTGGTGGCGCATGGGATATAAGAAATGTTTAATATTTCTTACCAGGCAATGGTGACCACTTCTCGAATGAAGTCCCAGCTAATGGACATCAATGGTTTGTTAAAATAATCATTAGATTACACTACGTCAGTGGAAAGGAAGAAACAGTAAAGCGCCATAAAATTAATAATGTAATTTTGAACAATGAGGTCTAAATTTAAAGTCAGTAAACCTCATCTCATAAAAGTACACGCTTTACCGATTCGTCCTTTCCACCTAAGACACGCATATGCACATACTAGCTACTCTGCGCGTTTGGACACACACAAAACGTTCCTGTTCCAGGTTGTGGTTTTTTATTTTATTTTATGAAGATTTGGCCAACGTTGACGCTCGCTTTATATCAGCTCCCATAGACATCTTTAACATCGGGAACAGCAGGTGCGTTGCCAGCCTTTACGGAATGAGGATGCTCTTTTTTTTAAGTTTACGACTTGGGAACTTCGGGTTCGAAAACCCCGCTGGCGAAAGTTTGTTGCACAGAGTCGTTGTGCGAGGGTGACAATGCCTTAAAATAAAAATCTTGTTGTTGTGCATTTTCGGACATGGTGTGGATGAAACTTTGAATAGATTGTTATTTGGGCTTTGATTTTAATTAGGCTATTAAATGCAAAAAACAAAAAATCCGACCTGATCGGATGTTTTTACGTTATATTGACCTTTTATTGAGGAAAGTTATATAATATATAACATCATACAACGACCCACTGAGGTGGAGTAGTAACGGCAAATCTTGATGAACTTAAGCAGGCAGTTATTAATACATTTTAAAATTCGAATGTCTTCATAAACAAATGTATCCTATTTTCTTGTCTACTTTTATCTATGAATAAATCATATTAAAATATACGTGTTGAATATAATTTAAGTACGATATCTGAAGTAAATCAAAGTTAGGATAATATAGCTTTGAAGTTTGCAATGTTGCAAAAACAAACGCTATCTATGGCACCGCCTTACTGCTATCAGAGTAATTTTCATTATGACGTCGTTGTCACGCCTCCTTCTAGTGGCCTGCGCGTGGGCAGTCCGTGTTACAATTTTGTGCTAACAAGAGACAATAATATTTTGATCATAATTTCGAAGGATTTTTTAGTATTTATTTAGTTGATAAAAACATTATTAATCGCACAAAGTGACGCTGTGTGATTTGTACAGACCGCGTCGCAGTCACCATTAAAGATTATCGTTTTTTTTTTTTTAATAATGATTGTTAATTGACTTCAACGCATAACATCAAAAATATTTATGTTATATCTATTTCTTTATTTCTCGCGCATATTTATTTTATGTTGAGATGATCTATATATGTATTTACGGGTTAGTTTTTAGCTAATACCTAATATACATAGGCACTATTCGTAGTACATTATTAAATATAATAATATATAGTACTAATATATATATTTATAGTTTGAGATAATAATCGTCAGCTTGAGGTGTTATATTTATAAATCATACAACACAGTTCAATTGAATATATATAATTGGCGGATTTGTATTAATACTTATTTATCAAGGAATGTCCGACATGTACTTCCATAGTCAAGGAAAAGACGCGTCAAAAATATTATCACCCAATTTAAAAGCTAAAAGTATTCGCAAATAATATCGCACATACCTTGAAAATTAACTTCATAAAAACTGTACCCTCCCCAGACCATTTAAAACCAATATTATGATAATTCACAACTGATTCAACAGACAAATCGTATTTTAGTATTTTGTAATTGTTAATTATTATAATATATTTTATCGGCTCATATCTAAATGAGTCCTTTGAGTATGTAAATATGTTATACAAATATACTTTTTAAACAAACAGCTATATAAAAAAACACTGCAATGGAAACTGGAATGGTTATGAAAAATATATTTATATAAGTTGAAATCTGAAAATTAAAAAAATTGCACCTTTGATGATATATTATGTCCGTCGTAGAGATTGGCACTTTAAGAAAAAAAAAAGTTACATCGCCAATGCGCCACTAAACTTGGGTCTTAAGAAGTTATGTCCCTTGTGCCTGTAATTAAACTGGTTCACTCACCCTTGAAACCAGAACATAACAATAATTTTCTACTACTATAGTATTAGTGTAGGATTAAGCGATGACCTTGCACTAAACTCTACCACCAAGTAAACATTATTGATAAGTAACATTTGATTGTATGATTGTAGGTTACACACTAGTTTACTCGGTGGTAGGGCTTTGTGCAAGCCCGTCTGGGTAGGTACCACCCACTCATCAGATATTCTACCGCCAAACAGCAGTACTCAGTATTGTTGTGTTCCGGTTTGAAGGTTAAGTGAGTCAGTGTAACTACAGGCACAGGGGACATAACATCATAGTTCCCAAGGTTGGTGGCGCATTGGTGATGTAAGGAATGGTTAACATTTTTTATGTGACCACTTACCATCAGATGGCCCATTTGCTCGTCCGCCTACCGATATCATAAAAAAGTGTGCATAAGAGGACTTACGAATTAATAAAAAAAATCAATGTTACGTAAAAGAGATTACATTTGTTCTGTGTAATGTCAAACAATTATACCGATATACGGATAAATCTAATAAGGTTTTTGCTACATCGTTCTGAATAGAATATAAAATAAAGTGTATATTTCATTATATGAATAAAAATAAATAAATTCGCTTTTTAATCTTCTGAACACTTCATTCAAAATCGCTGCAACAGTCTACTGCAAAACAAAATAATTTATAAATAAAAGGGAATAGGTATACTGAGTATCTAGTTGAATGTTCGATTGGAACGTTATTACTGACATAGTAATCCTACGGAACCATATTTTGGCGTGACGCGTTATCGCCGTCACGTGACCCGGTGGTGGCGGTGACACTCGGGAAACGAGTGATCGGAATACTAGTTGAATTCTTTGTTCGTGGCTGATCATACATTTCTATAAAAAAACTACACATTCGCGTTAAGTGTGGATTATTTGATTTTGAGTATTATTGTGCAATATTCGAATATATTCGAGAACATTTGAGAAAGATAATTTTTAAGTGTTCATTCGGACGTTTTTTGTTATACTACTTATAATTATTTGATAAAAATTGCCAAAGATTTGATTTGAATTGATTCGATTTGAAATTGGTATTGAGTCCAATAACTGTTTTTTATGTATTAATTCCGTTCTAGAAATGTTCCGCAAATAGATAAAAGATTATTGATCGACTTGTTAGGCTGAATTTGTGATTTAAATTCAAAATTATATATTTTTATAAGACTTTAGCAATGATTATAATTAAGCACATTGCGAAAATTGAAATAAGTAGGTAATTAGTTCAGAATTTCAAATCGATCTGTTTAACTAAATATATATTGCAAAACCATTTTTTTTATCATTTTTAGTAGGATATTGGAATTAGTTGTAGTATGTGAAATGAGATTTTTTTTTTTAAACTTTGATAAGCGTTTGGTATTTTCTTGATATTTAATTGTGAGATATCGCCATGCGATAAGAAAAGTCACAAGTCGTTATCAGTTTGCGCCGCGGAGTCGAGTGCGGTTCGACGCCAGTCGCCCGCCGGCCTCCTTTGCTGGGCTTTCGTGGTCGAACTGTTACCGACCGACCACGGCGCTCTTGGATTTTGGAAACCAGATTTTACTACGATATACTACAATAGGCTTGTAAGTGAATCTGTGTATCGTGATCGTGAGTGTTGTGTAAGTGAAGTGAGAAAGGAAACGACATATTTTATAAATCAATCTTTTATATTCTTTGAAGCTTACCATCATCTAAATAATAACATAGACTTAAAACTAGCAACTACTTAAGTAGTCAGATAGGACAGTCTTAATTGAGTACTAAAACTAGGTAACGATCATGAGATCTGAATCACAGTCGGTAGCGCTCACTGCACTACGGTGGGGTTGTGGACCGGAATAGCGAGGGGAGGCGAGGGCAGGAGTCGGAGTACGGGCGCGGGAGGGGCTCGCTCTTTCGCGTGCCTCTTGACGTGCTTCGCGAGGTGGTCGGAGCGCATAAAACGGCGGTTACAAACTCTGCAGCCAAACTTCTTCTCGCCAGTATGGGTCCGCTTATGCCGAGAGAGCTCGTCAGAGCGGGAGAATCGTCGCTCACAGCCCGGCCAAGTGCATTTGAAGGGACGCTCGCCTGTGTGTGTGCGGGCGTGCGCTTTAAGATGTGACGATTTGAAGTAATTTTTCCCGCAACCGGGGTAAGTGCACTCGTATAGGCGACGTCTTGCGGCCGGCGCGGGCGCGACCAACCACAGTGCTGTAGTCGGAAGGAGGGCACCCGGCACTATCACAGCTGGAGCCGGTCTGGGAGCGAGCGGAACCCACCCAGGTGTCGAGGCTACTTGAGGCACTCTGTGTTCGTCTTGTTTGGGCTGACATTCTGGGTGAGGTGACGGGACTCGCGCCTCTTCCACTTTAGCTTTAGGACTGGGCGGGGCTGGCGGCGGAGTCTGCGCCTGGCTAGCGATGTATTTGGCTTGTGAGTAGCTGTGGCCTCGGTTCATTTTGAATTTTAAGGTCTTCAGGATGTTCATATTTGACGGTGGCATCGGGAGAGGCTCAGGACTGCAGGTGCCGTCTTTGTGTGCTCGCATGATGACGGAAGGCCGAGGGCAGGGCTCGGGCGGGGGCGTGGTGAGTAAGAGCCTCGCAAGCTCATACCGAGATCGCTTGCTGAATTCATCCTCGCCTTCAGAGTCCGAGGGCTGGGGTGTGACCAGCCCAGTCGGAGGTGATGATTCTCGTGCACGCTTTACTGCAGCTTTCTTTAGAGGTAACTCGACCTGTGAGACAAAGACAGACATACATTAATGATTGCTCACTAGCCCGGAGCACGCGCACGCTGCGTGATCGCGCGCTGCACTCCTGCCATACTTTCGATTGCACTAGATACGGTTTTATTCTACAAGGTTTCAATAATTTATTTTTTTATTTAAACAAAAAAAAAAAACAAAACAAAAGTTTCGGTTAACAACAAAACAATGTCAACACTCACTTTTATGTCCATCAACGGCGGCGTTGAAGGCGGGGAGAGGGGTCCGCAAACATCTAGTATAGTGGACATTCTGACTAAGATATCATTCAACGGTGAGAAACTTTCTTTTTAATTCACAGAATTCGCGGGCTTGTACCGCTAGTACTTCCAAGAGAGCCGTGTATTTTCGTCGGCGATCCGCAGACGAATAAACCGCTTCGCGAGCGCTCGAGGTACGAGGCACGAACCGACGCGGGGAGCGGGCGGCGGGCGACCAATAGGAAAGGACGGCGCGGCACGGTCGGCCAATGGGAGCGAAGTGATCACGCAGCCAGCGCGTGCCGGCTCGTGGTGTTCACGTGCACGTCGAGTGACGGGTAGCGAGGTCGTGGTGTGACGTCACCGGCGCGCCCCCGCATGACGTCGTGCGAGGGGCGCGGGCGCGACAAGGTCGCCCCAGCTATACACAGTGCAGCGCGTCGTAGTCGACGCCTGCGGCCGCGCGGCCGGACCGTCATAAGTCTACGGCTTGCACCTCTTCTGCAATTTTGACAAGTGTCAACGACCTCCGCTTCGTTTCCGAGAGAAAATGTAGCACGGTATTGAAGAAAGCAAACAAAACGTTTCGTAGTAGTTGTAATAAGCACGTTATCATTATTCGGAACGTAAATGGGAATATTCTAGATAGTAAACACACGACTATCAGGGACATTGTAATCAGATATGCACGGTGCGTTTCTCAGTTGTTTGGATTCGCGCTGGTTCTGTCGAGATATCAATGAGCGTTGTTTACTTTTGTTTTTAGTTACAAGTAAATATAATTATAAATTAAAAAATATATATAAATGTATGTTAAAGTGATAAAACTATCGCCAGTAAATTTTTGAATTGCGATATTGAGTCTTAGTAGCTAAAACATAAAGGAGTATATATGTATAATTTATTATTCCCACGATCTATCTAATCAGGAGGTCGGCAACTTGATAACATATTAAAGATGAAGCGTGTGTTCAGATTGTGGTAAAAAATACTCGTATTTACAAAATTTTCAACGTCCCTAGCTCAGACGAAACAGTAAAAATATAAATTAATGTAAAACAATTTAAAAACCCGATGAAATTCTTTATTATACCTTACTTCCTAAACTTTACGATACAATAATGTTTGAATATAGACAAGTTGTCTATTGTTGTGTTTGTCACGGATTTTCCTCAATGTTGACTTACGAGACCAGCGATGTGACGTCACGCGCCGCGTCGTGAAAGTAGCATGCGGCCAACGAGTGATCGGGTGGAGTAAGTTATGACCGCATACATTTTTTTCATGTATTTCTATGACTATTATTATGTGTGGTTAAATATTGGCGACCGACCGAGATGAGTGGCGTCACGTTCCGAGTCACAACGGAAAAGTGTTACACGAGGTCATTGCGTGATCGTTAAAAGGCAGGAGCGATTCGTTTTTTTTTTTTTTGATAATATGTATTACAAATTTAAAAAATATTCACCACTATACTTTATTTCAATCGTCCAGTAGCGTGTACACCGGTTTTCATGGGTATGCCACTCATGGGGATGGGTCAGGTCTGGGTGTTCTGTCTGATTTTCCATAACACAAGTGCTTTAGCTACTTACATTGGGATCAGAGTAATGTATGTGATGTTGTCCAATATTTATTTATTTATTCCTATCCCCGTTTTACCTCCTTAGGGGGGAGTTTCGTAAAATCCGTGCTTAGCGGATGTCTATATCTATATATATATATGTCAAATTTCAATTTATATGTGTTATAGTTTCAGAGATTTCGCGATTAATCAAGGAGCGGTATTCGCTTCGGTATTATATAGATATATGTACATAGAGATTAAATGATTATGTACAAATGTTTATTTTATGACTTTTTTTTACGATATATGTATGTTATAGGTTGAAGAATATATACAACCTTGATATTACATTACTAATCTAAAGTGGAATATTTTTAGTATTATAAAGATATTGATCAAGAACTGATTGTAGGGTATGTTATATGTAAATCCAAGGTCGGTTAACTGTCTGTCATTTAAGTATGCTATTATTATTCGCCATTATCTTTTAAACGTTTAGAATATATTTAAAGATCTGAAGTGCTACATGAGTCAATGCATCACATCACATAACGCATATTTATAACAAAAACGTTGCTTCGAAGATCACTTAAGCGATCACGTTTCTCGTTGCAAAAACAATACACATTCGTATAAAAATATAATACATGCAAAGTCTATATATAAAAAAAATACTATTTTATAAAATTCCTGATACAACGTAACAACACTTTAATGTTTAGTTTTTTTTTTTTTTTAAATATATTTTAATTAAAGCAAACGCCTATCACTTAGACCACACGCCGGCCAGTGCACGCGTGTGTGTAATCGTGTTTTGTTTTGATTGTAATTGTGACGCGTCAGACCGTCAGCGATTGGTGAATCACCAGCGCGCTACGTTGTACTTGTTTTCTGATGAAATTGTCAAATCCTTGTATAATCCGATGCCTCTGGCCTGGTTAGAAAATAAAATCTCATGAAGTAACAATAACATCGTTCAACAATAACAAGCAAGAGAGAACTAATTTTGACATGTCTACAATCTACATACGATTTGGTAAGTAGCTCAGATTATTTTTATATATAAATAATAAATAAATATTGGACAACATCACATACATTACTCTGATCCCAATGTAAGTAGCTAAAGCACTTGTGTTATGTAAAATCAGAAGTAACGACGGTACCAAAAAAACCCAGACCGAAAACAACATAGAAAACTAATGAATTTTTTCTACATCGACTCGGCCGGGGATCGATCCCCGAGACCTCGGAGTGGCGTACCCGTGACAACCGGTGTACACACTACTCGAACACGGAGGTCGTCATAGAGTGTCGCACTACAAAAGAACTAAAACAAACGAGCCAACTTTATTATCTTGGTGTGCGTGACAGCTACGCTTGACTCTGTATACTTAGTAGCCAACCGTTGGCTACTATTTTTTATCTACGCTTTCTCAGCTATGACACGTTATATAGACATATCAAAAATAAATGGTAACTAAAGTCTTCATATTTTTTATCTACGTTTATTTTCCAGGTGAACTTATTGACAGAGAACCAGGTGTATAATTTTGTTATACTACGTTATTGTACATACCTTATTATTAGTGTAACATGTAACTACATATGTAGGTATATTGATTTAATTTCGATCATAGAACAATCATTTTTGAGATGAGAATTTAGAAATTAATCTCACGAAAACCATGCCAAACACAAATAGCCATAAACGGAAACCCTCTGAAATACACAAAAATCCATATATATTTAGGAAATACCATAAGTTTTGATTAAACATAATAATAATAAATAGACAGAAGAGTGCAGTTAACATGGAATAAGCACGGGTTTAAAATAAATATTTAAAAGTCTCTTACATGACAATGCAAGTAATGAAATGGCGAGGCCCACAAGGGAAAAGGTGACCGGGAAGACCGCGAACTAGATGGGAAGATGAAATAATCAGGACCGCCGGTTCCAACTGGAGCCAAGTAGCACATGACCAAGATAAATGGTCATCTTTGGAGGAGGCCTCCACCCAAATCGGGGTTATTGCAGAAGAAACGCCCAATGAATATATATAAAACTTAGAATTATTAACTATTAATAAATTTATAAGTACACTTATTAACTAACATAGTTTTATAGTTTTATAAACATGTAAAATGTAAGAAATAAATAAAGGATTTGTTATTATTATTCCTAGGTAGGATGAAATCAATGACGTTCTAGTAAATACTTCTACTACTACTAGTTTATTAGAATATCATTGGATGAAATAGAATAATATTATTTAATTTATAGGTTAAATCGGGTAAGTAAATAATCAGAAAACAATTGATGTAATTACAGATTGTAATTAATTAAATTTTATCTGAAATATGAACATATCATCATCCTCCTGCCCTTATCCCAATTTTACTCGGGGTCGGCGCAGCATGTCTTCTTCCATACTTCTCTGTCGGACGTCATCTCACTAGTAGCATTCTTTCTAACCATATTGTCTTTCACACAATCCATCCATCGTTTCTTGGGTCGTCCCCTACTGCTATATCCATCCACATCCATTTTCAAAACCTTTCTCACAACATGGTCCTCATTCCTCCGCATAACATGCCCATACCAAGACAGCCGGTTTCCAGATAGCTTCTCGGTTACCGGTGCCACTTTCAAACTTCCTCTTATGTACTCATTCCTTGCTCTATCCATTCGCGTAACACCACACATTCCTCTCAGCATTCTCATCTCCGCCACATGCAATTGTGTTTTAGTCATCCCTTTTATAGTCCAACACTCTGATCCATATAGAACAGCAGGTCTGACCATGGTCTTATAGATCTTCCCCTTAAGTTTAAGGGGAATACGGGGATCACAAATTATAAACAAATTACAAATATGAACATATATTAGGATGTATTACTTTGTGTTTACTATTGTTAGTTCATACTTAAAGTAAATTGACGTTACAACATAGCTACCTGTTCATGGTTACTTCTTTTTTGTAAATTGGCTTCGTGATGGTAAATGAGCACCATTTACCGTCGCTAGATATTGTTACTGGAAAATATTAAACAACCTTGCATCGCCAATCCAACACCAACCTTAAACTAAGTGTCAGCATTCAAACCGGAACACAACGGATATACAAGGCCCTAATACCAAAGGAAAATTAAAGTATGTATCAATGTTTATTGAACAATACAGAATATGACTTAACTCTGGTACTTCTTAAGTTGTTAAAAGTACCATAGTTAAGTCATATTCTAATTATAGAACTAGTTGATTGTGTTTGACTTCGTTTTTTTTGTGTTTAGGCAGCGTACGCAAAATAAGTAACTTTTCTGGTTGATTTTTTACACCTTGTGTCCGAAAAACCCAAATATCTTACGGAACCCTATTGTTTCCAAAATAAAATTTAGCCTATGTTACTCGTGGGTAATGTAGCTTTCGAATAGTGAAAGATTTTTTTAAGTAGGTCCAGTAGTTTTTGAGCCAATTCATTACAAACAAACAAAGTTTTCCTCTTTATAATATTAGTATAGATGGACAGGGGACAAACTACAATAACTGTACCCTTTAATAAGAAACGTTATATTGGTATAGTAGCGACATCTATTATAATTGTTTTAAAACAGGTACTGGAGAGGGCGCTATTGAACATTACAAAACGTTTTGAAAAGTTTTTATTGAAAAATATTTTTAGTTTACTTTAAATAATTAAAAAAATATATAAATTTAATTTTCAATTAATTATTCTTGTATACAATATTAATAAAATAATATTACAATATTTTGGTGCAATTAAAGAGTGACAACGCCATCTAGTTGTGATAAGTTAAACTACGTTGTTTCTGTAAGGAATCAAAATGACATTACATTGACAAGTAAGTTGATCAATGTTCTGTATAGATGGCGATAAGATATACTCTTTTTCACATGCAATTGAATTAAACTATAAATCCTATGGTTGATTTCAGTTTCTGAAGCTTTTATGACACTTCTTTTATTAAAATCCTAAATTTTATCAGAAAATAGAGGATATGTCAAGATTTATCATTATATAATATTTATTTACAATTTATAATAATTTCATAGTTATGGTATTGTAAGTTTTAAAATATTTTACAATACGCAAGTAAGATTTCTTCAAGGTTTATATTTTAACGCTAGTACCATTTCTGGAATACTGACATCTTTTGCTCCATAAATATAGATGGCGTTAGTAGTTTTTTAATATTTAAATGAGGCAGATAGCTTTACATTATACGATAAATTATGTACAACTATTTGCCGTTCGCGGCTTTGCTCGCGTTTTAGAGATTGGTTGACAGGTTTTAGGCATAAAAAGGCGTAAATGCAAAGTTCCTCGGGACTTGTTACCAAATTTAAACATATTCGGATCAGTGATATGATTACCGGAACATCAAGTATTGCTGCTTGACTGCAGAATATCTGATGAGTTGGTGGTAACTACCCAGATGGGCTCATACAAAGCCCTACCACCAAGAAGGACTTCAAAAACAACGAAATTTCATTCAAACTATTTCTTCCCTATTTTACCCCCAAATGGGATATATATTTTAAACAACTGTGACGTTAACTGAAACTGAGAAACTGTAAGGAGTCCAAATACCATTGTCAATATTTGTTACATCAGAAATTAGGAAATTACAAATTTTCGTCTAATATTAAACCCTCTTTGGTGATGAATTTTGAAAAATCCTTTCTTAATGGTCACTACGTTATAAAGCTATAAAAGCTGTACTTTGTATGTTAGTTAGCCTCTTTAAAATGTTATTCAGTAAATACTTATTATTAATTATTTAAATTTATATTTATGTAAAATTTTATGATACTTAAGTTTATTTTAAAATATACGTCGTCACAATCACAAGCCCCCTGGAATTTACTCCTGGCTAGTTTTGTGTGAAGTGGTCGGTAGCTATTTAGTTAGGTATATATTTGACAGTCATATTGCACAATCACAAGCTTAATTAATCAGCGAATGAGTTTGCTATGGTTCACGTTTGAGGCGTTAACGCATATATACACTGATTACGTAATCTCAGAAACTGTAACACCAACAAACTTAAAATTTTGGCGGTAGGTTCCTTATAGGGTGTAAACATCCGCTATATGAACATATTTTACGAAATTTCACCTCTAATGGGGTTAAACGGGTAAAAGTTTGTGTTTTATATATTTCGCGCGGTCAAAGCCGCAGTTTCAGCTAGTATTTATATAAGTATGTCGAATCATCAGAAGGGCCTTTAAATGTTCTTGGCTGTTATCCTCCATGGTGTGCGTGATAATGGCGGAATATCAGAAATAAAGGTGCGTTGTAATTGTTCAGTACACTATTGTTTAATTTCCCAATTTGTGTATTTGTAATACACAAAATATAATACGGTTAGGTTGATTAACTTAGATTGAGAGTCAATAGGTTAGCACGTGTCTGCTTCGTGCGACGGCGACAAGTCGAATGAATCAGCTCGTTTTATGACACCCTACCCTATTCGGGACTATCCGCTCTAAACATAAATATTCGATTACAAATAAACAGTTTGTTATCACAAAAATCAAGGCGCCGTCATGTTTTTTCTTCTACATTTATATCTTGGTGAACTTCTCCTGAACGACTCGACTAATTTTGACGACCTCCGTGGTCGAGTGATGTGTACACCGGTTTTCATGGGTACGCCACTCCGAGGTCCCGGGTTCGATTCCCGGCCGAGTCGATGTAGAAAAAGTTCATTAGTTTTCTATGTCGTCTCGGGTCTGGGTATTTGTGGTACCGTCGTTACTTCTGATTTTCCATAACACAAGTGCTTTAGCTACTTACATTGGGATCAGAGTAATGTATGTGATGTTGTCCAATATTAATTAATTAATATTAATTTTGTGCGTAATAGAATTGATGGCTTAGTTTGGACCCGGTATTCTAGGATATTTACCTGTAAGAAATCAGGATGGGCCGGTAATGCATATATGGACTGTGTTTTGATGTTGATAATGATTTTTTAATGGCATCGGTAGGTGGACTTGTAGATAAGCCATCTGGTCATAAGGGATCATCACTGTCCATTGACGTATGAAATTTTAATCACTTCTCTCATGACCAAAGCACCAGTAATTTTGGGAATTAAGACATTACATCCTTTGTCCCAATAGTAAAACTGGCTCACATGTATGCAGGTTTCAGACGATGTCTCAGTGTAAATTATATCACAGATTTTTTAGGAATTGTCTTTGTATTTAAAAATTTGGTCGGTATTCTCATTCGTCATCTCCTCCAGATAGATCTATTTCAACAGCATATGTGGTTTGAAAAGTTTGACAACTAATGGACTTGATACTCTTTGATCGCAATCGAATCGAAATGTAATCGTTGCCCTTCAGCCGTTTTCCTATTCTACTAATGCAACGATCCAGTTCCGTTTCGATCAAAGTTAGATTGAAATAAAATCGGCATCGTATCTTGCTCGTCGGTTAAGGAAAAGATCGTGACGAAACCTGTATATGTCTAATTTGAATGAAATTCTGCCATATGTGCTTCCTCCAGCTCTCATTGAAGCAGCGTGGTACTGATGGAATAAGCTCCACGTCCCCGAAGGAAAAGCGATGCTTCAGTCCTCCTCTCTCATTTACAGGCTGTTAATTTCCTTTTTTGTGAGAATTGAGCTGAGGTTAATTTTGGTTAGGAATAGTCAAAGTTGGATCGAAATAGAACCGAGAAGATGCCGTTACCGTTGTAAATTAGTAGAATTGGTTATTTCCTACCCAATATGTTCTGGTTATTTTCTTAATAATTATAATGTGTACTTTGAGGTAACGTATCAAGCATAAAATCGGTATTTATTCTTAAAGAAAGAGCTTTTCAGACTATTTGTAATCTCATTACTAGTGATTCTATTCGGGATGTTTTTTTGTCAAAGTAAAATTGTAACACGTCACGACGTGTTTACGAAAATACATCATTTTTTGGATCATTTCTGTTGTGTGAAGTTAAGATAAATTCTAACACCAGTATCAATTAAAAAGCTTAAAGCTAAATTTATTAATTGGTTATTGAAAAGCAATCTATCAAGCAGGCAGTAGACAGTCAGTAGAGTCACTTTTTAGGCCTTTCATTCTAATTTATCCAGTTGACTGCGACATATGTATGGTAAAAATGTGTGGTCAGTATTCGTTGATTTTTAAGCAAGAAATATATTTCAAATTATGGTGAAACATGGTCGACGCGAACATGTAATTTGATAAAAGTTGATTAATAAATATGTACTTGGTTGTAGGCTTTTGAGCAAGGCTGTCTGGGTAGTTACAACCGACTCATTGTGTTCCGGTTTGAAGGTTGAGTTAGTCAGTGTAACTACAGGCACAAGGGACATAACATCTTAGTTTCTGATGATATGAGAAATGATTAATATTTGTTATAGTACCATAGTAATGTCTATGGGCACTAATGCTTACTATCGGTGGGCCCATTTGCCAGTTCACGTAATAACTGTGCTATAATTTAAGAACATGTTTTCATTTTGAGCAGCAATGCGATACTGTAAGAATTGATTTCCGACAAAACGGTTGAAATGTTGATTTCCGACAAAACGGTGACGCGTCATTTTGAAACGTGTAACTTATAAATGTTTAAATTATGTTATTCTTACATATCTGTGGTAAGTTTCGAGTTTCTTCTTACGGACTACATCCAAAGGTTCCTCTTTAGATTCTAGTTGATTCTTTTGCTTATTGCTTGCAAGCCTCTTTAAAAAAGGTTCATATTTTATAGCTGTAGGTGGTAATCGATCGAAATGTCCAACTGAGCCAATATCCACCTAAGGTGAGTTGCTTGTGTTTGCACCTTGGTGTTTCAAAACTCCCTTATTATAGGGCATCGGGAAATCCTCACAGGGCAGATCTTTCCACCATCTGCACGTGCGTGGGAAGAATGATCTTGACGCACGCACGTTGGCGAGATGCCCAGCATTGACGTGGTATGGATAACATTCGCTCAGCGGCGAAGGGATCTAGTTAAATATTTCGCCTCTAATATGTCAATAAAATATGTAAATATTTTTTGCTACATAACTAATCTATAACATGAAAATGAATCAATGAATGTGTTGCTGAGCGCAAATCTCGAGGGCAGCTGCACCGATTTCGCTAATTCTTTTTTTAGAATATTCCTTAAAGTACGAGGCTTATAAAAAGTCTAAAAACAAAACTTTTCTATACTTCCATACAAACGATTTGTAATAATACTTTGCTACTATTTCAATTAGTAAGTCACACACAAACTTTAATAACATATCATAAAGTTCAAGTGTTAGTGGAGAGGTTCCAGGAAGGCAAAACAATTGTTTGACATTGGTATCGTATGAATATTGACATTAGACAAACACAAATTGTCTGTGGTAAAATGTCACTTGAAATGTAAACGTCTCCTTGATGTGCATCTATAATATTGCTAAATCTAAAAGCCAGAAAATTAAAAAAGTATTGTGTGTTTGTGACTCATTTATACTCGACATGACCCCTCCCCCCCTATTTTTTATTATAATGATGACAGAATAACAAATTAATTTATTTAGTAGGTGATATAGTAGGTAACATAACATCTTATAAACCAATATTTCAATCACCTGTAATGGGATTAACATCTTGATTGAGAAATCGTAGCCATCTTCGCCTTGCCATAATATAATGAGATATAATTTGTATATAACATTTTAAATTTTCATGTTACTTTGACTTTATGCGCCAGGTAATCAGACAAAAAATATCGTGTACCATAAAGTACTAGAATATAAATAAAACTTAATTTAGAATAAGTAAAAATAAAATGAAGTATAATAAGTAGGTAACATAATAAAAAATTTAAAATTGTGATTTTGTATAGACTATTAAAATAATTTTGGGTGTTTTATAATATTTATTTTTTGACAGAATGTAATTGTTAGCTTATTAACTTTATTTTTTCTTTTTTTATCTTACTAACCGACCCGGCGTCCCGATAAGCATATTAATATTTAATACTTTAAAAAATTAAAGAATCGACTGTTCTTCTAATCTGAATCGTAGACCTTTTAAAAGTGTAAAAGTGTTATTTACATTGTTTGGGTGTCTTACAATATTTTTAATACAGTTGTAAGAACTTTAATTTATAAAGTCACCGATACCGGCAATTGGGCATGAACCTCGAGAGGACGGTTCTTTGTAGGAATTTAATTTGCAATGGATTCCTATAATTCTAGTTCAAAATCGGTTATCAGAGATTTTTTATAAAAATTAAAGCGATTTAAAGAAAAGATGGAAGTTGTTAATTCGTAATATTTCTTTATGTTTGCGATATCAGACCTTAGATATTCGACGTTTATGAAATATGCTATATTCCAGACTCTGTCATACAGGGTTTTGGTCATAACGTAATGATATAGCTTTCCTCGATAAATGGATTATGTTTTTTTTCAAATCGGATCAGTACTTCCTGAGACTGGCGCGTACAACCAAACGAACGAACCAACTCCCCTACTTCATAATATCAGTATAGGTGTGGAAGATTGTTATTTTTAACTATGAGGTTATAATTCTCGCTTTGTCTTATTCAAATTTGGAATAAAAATTACACTACTGAGGTTAAAAAAATACGGAACGAAATTTATAATATCGAATTATAAATAATTAATTTTCTCATCTGAAGTAGTTTTCTTGTTATCTTTTTTATTATCTTAGATGAGTCGAAAACTGTAAACAAATATATGATTAAATTATTGCTAAATCGCATCAGGCAAGCAATTAACGCAATTAATAAGTAAGGCATTCTTGAATGACTCGAATTTTCGGAATATGCCTCTCCGATCGTTTCAGTACTGGTTAAAGCGGTGTAGGTTGGTCAGGTCGTGTGCTGATTACTGAGTGACTGTTATTAAACAATCACTTGTAGAAATTACCGTCTTTACCATAACACGGGGCACGTGCCCAGGGCCCCCATCCTGAAGGGGGCCCGAAGAAACAACAATTTCTCTCACACGTTTGTGTACACGTTGACAGCTATGTATATTTTCGAAATTGCCATATTTGTAAGAAATCTTTATTAAAAGTTGAAAGCTATAGACGTGCTCTTCATGATAGAAATAGATATGCTATGGCTATAAGATTTATACAATCTTCCCATCAGATTCTTAAGAATTTACGAAAATTACAGCACCGTTTATTTGAAACTTAACTTAAAACTATTAGGCAAATTATTTCTACACGGTAGACGATTTCAAAATTTATTTTTTATAATAATTTCATTTTTATTTTGTTAGATGTTTAATTTTAGTAAATATCTAGCAGACGGGCCCCACATTCATGTGTGCCCAAGGGCCCCAGCACAGCTCGAGACAGCTCTGCTTGTAGAATAATATTCACTTCCAACGATAAATATATATATTTTTATATAGTTAGGCAAACTTGTAAATATGTCATCTGATGCTTAGGTCACCACTGACCATAGTCATTGGCCTTGTCCGATATATTAATCATCCCTTATGTAGCGCATCGAGCTACCAATCCTGGGAACTCAGATGTTATGTCTCGTGTTCCTGTAGCCACAATGGCTCACTCTTCAAGCTCGAGCACAACAATACGAGTTGATTGGCGGTAGAATCTGCAACAACTTAATACATATGAATGGGTAGTTCCCACCCAGACTGGCCTGACCAAAAACTCCTGTTACCAATGCAAATAAAGCCAAATGTTTGTTTGCTATTTTTTTTTAATTTCTCAATTATTACTAAGCTTTGTTGGAAAAATCTAAGTCAATATAAATTCACCTTTTCAAATATTTCACACTACCAACTTTGAGAAACTTATTCCCTGGCCACATATCGTACAGAACTGTACAAAATGCTTTAAAAATGTCCGTTCGTTATTGAGCCTCTGTTACATAATTTTTAATACAGATTGAAAAATTTTTTTGTTTTGTAAAACCCTTTTTTCTAAAACCTAAGTCTACGACGCTACGCCTCTACGCGCTACGAGAGGGGCGGAGGGGGGTCCAAAGTGGGCGGAGCCAGACCCAGCCCTCATCTGCTTCACGAATTGGTACCGCAGAGGAAAATACGCCTCTAGACGCCAGTGTCGCTCCGACCGCCGAACGAGTCGGGTGTGTGTAACCTTAGTGCTAAGTTTACAAGGATTTTTATCGTGTTTAGTGCTGTGTGTGACATGTTGGGAGGGACGGGTGCACCGTGCTAGGACATGTCGCGAAGGAAACAGAGCAATCCCAAGCCTTTAAAACGTAAGCAAACTTCTATTCAAACGTTTAAAAAAAGTAGAGTTAGTAACTATTCATAGAAATGCCGTTCAGAAATATTTTTAAAACTAAGTTTTTAAACTTACAAAAGTACGCTAAATTACTAAGAATTGCTCATAAATAACCATATTGAATGATGAATTGACATAATTAAAATGAAACATATGTTCGGTTTAACTTTGCCGGTAAAGTTTTCCAGTCGACTACACATTATCTTAAATTGCGGTTTGAATTAATGATACATTCATGTTGATCAATAAGCAATTATACAAATATAATACGTATTACAATAGCAATATGGTATAAATTGAAATATTTGGATGACGATCAGAAAAAATAATATTATACAATATTTGCGTAATTTTAATGTATAACGCACTACTCGTACAGTTCATATAGGGATCAATAATGACAAGAATACATTATATATACATTTAACTATGCATATATATATATACTTTGCTATATAATAATAATATATTTTTTTTATTAATAATTTATTAGACACAATGTGAATGTGTTGTATTGTTGTGCTTGCGTCGTTTATATATTTCGTGAATTTCTGTTCGATGGCTGCGCAGGAGATATTACAGAGATCAAGCATGCGCACAAACACGTCCACTCTACGCTCTCTCATAATAATTCTGCTATAGAAATTAGTGTTATTACTAACTGAGACAGCCTTATTTTAAATAGTCTCGATATTCAAACTAACGATTTGAACTCGGGACCACGGAATCGCAGCCTTATAAATCTAAGCCTACGAGGTAATAAGCGAATAAAATGAGCTATAGCGCTCAAATTATATCAATCCAGTGTCCACACTAATGATGCTGTTACTATTTGATCGCCTTTATATAAAGTATTTTATATGTAAAGTATTGTATGACTTGCTTGATAATCTGTCATTTTCACCTGAACGGAACATGTTAAATTTTGACATACGTCAAAAATGTCGTCACTCTTAAAAAAAAATTTAAAAGGCAAGAGAATATGGTCATACATGCTTAACCGTTCCAATTATATATGATTAATTTATTAGTTTGTTAGTACTCATATCTCACACAAATTATTATTTTACACATAACGATAAGACATTATTAAATAAATAAGTTTTCTTATATATTAAAACACTAATACAATACTGGCAAGTGTACCAGTGTGTGATTTTTCAACTACATTTAATAATTAACATAAAAGGTAAATTTTAATATTTTGTGTAGTAGTTCAAAATTGAATGAATCTTTGAGTTTTGTTTTGATAAATTTCAAAAGTCAATATGCTTTTTGCATTTGATCATTGAGGGTTCCGTACTAATGGACATTGTTTATTGTTATTATCATTTATATGATAGCAGTCATGGTTACAAGTATTATGTAAAAATAATAGACTAACTATTACGTGTCAAAAATATCGAATGTCAGACAGACGGCGATGGCTTAAGAATAGGGTTCCATAGTTTTTTACACATAGAATTTGGAATAAGGAGTAACTGTAATAAAGAACGGTACATGTCTCTCAATTGTATTGTTTATATATGTATATATATAAAACTAAATCATTAATTTACTAGACATTTAAGGGGTATTTATTATGGATTTATAGAGGGCTGATTTTAATTCTTAGTTGTTAGATTTCATAATTATTAGTCGCATGTTCGACTCTGACCTTGCTATCGTCCTGATTCCAAATCAATTTACCTAAAAAAAGTTCAAGAATTAAATACATTCAAGCATTACCCTTGAAATCGTATAATTGTAAAAATATATTAATACACAGATATTCTACCGCCAATAAGAGATACTTAGTATTATTATTGTGTTCCGGCTTGAGGGATGAGTGAGCCATTTTAACTAAAAACATATTAGTTCCCAAGGTTGGTGGTGCGTTGGCGACGTAAGGAATGGTTAATATGTCTGTAGACAATGATACCGTCCGTTTACCTACATCATAAAAAATACACGGTTTCAATCATGTCAAATAAAAATTGGATTTGATGAATTATAAACATAAGTTTAAGTATTATATATATTTATAGTTTGGTATTTGGCTCAGATTTAAACCTATAATCTCCTTACGGAATTCAATGAGCTATCTCGACTATGTCACCGGTGACGATGGAAAAATATATAATTAATATTGTTTATGTTAAAACTGGTTTTAATCGTTTTTTTTTCTAGAAATTTAGTTTGTGGTAGTGACTAATTATTTATTGTGAATACAATATAATAGTAGGTACAATTTTTGTTATCTTCTATACTAATAATATTATAAAAACGAAAGTGAGTCCGTCTGTTTGTAACTCTTTCACGGCCTAGCCAAATCAATTCAAATCAAATCAAAATATACTTTATTCATGTTTTACAAGCACTTTTGAATCGTCATTTAACAGACTTTATTAAGTGAAGCTACCAGCGGTTCGGAATGTACATTCTACCGAGAAGAAACGGCAAGAAACTCTTTTTCAACATCTAAAAATACAGTCATGTTATTTTAGTATGCAGCAAAGAGCCGGATTTGATTAAATTTTGGTATGAAGCAAGCTTGAATCCCAAGAAAGGACATGAGCTACTTTTTTATGCCTAACTCCTGACGACTAACATCGAAAACTCTAGCGAATCCGCAGGCATATCGTGGAGGTAGTGTATTGAAATGTTGAACACCAGTCATAAGTATTAAGATTTTTTTAACGTATATAATAAATTTCGTAACTACAGATTATTAATTAATTATTTGATAATTATAAAACAAACAAACACCCGATTACCTTTTTTTTTGAGAATTAGTAGCAACGATATTAATAGATAAAAAAATTGGTTCATGTTACGAAAACTATTTTGTGAATAGGTAAAAATGTTATAAATAAACATTTAAATATTTTATTTCAAATAATTCGTCTTTTATATTTTTGGCTTAATAGGTTAAAAATTAAGATAACAGGTCATTGCTCCTTCCTCAACATCTGTAGAACGATTTTTCCTTGAATACATGAGTCAAGGTATCGATAGATTCGGTTTTATAATGACTCGTACGAATTAATTGAATAACAAAAGTCCCCGATTCACGTATAATTCCTAAACGCATAAAATATAGGAAAACAAATTTAATGAACTTGTACGAAATTAGTTGTTTTCAGTTAAATGTATTTTTAATCTTTATATGTATTTGTAAGTCTTCCTTTTTTGTAGGATTGAATGTAAACACTAAACTCCTAAAAGGCTAGAGCGTTTTCGATTAGATGCAGTAGATGGCGCTACTGACGTACTTTCGGTGGTTTAAAAAAAAAAACTTATATTAAAACTAAATCGACACATCTTATATCGTAACGAAGTCGGGACTTGCAGTCTGTGTATGCTAAAATTTGTAAACTTAGAATATAAATTTGAATGACAAATATATAAAACTTCGTTTGTATGTTACATTAACCGTACCATATAGTAGAAATTTTGCACAGTCACATATAAATTCTTGGGTATCATGCACGAGGGATGCGCTTTCGAATCTCGCAATTTAAAATAATTAATTATTGATAATTATTTATCTCGTTCGTGTAAGCAAAATATAACTCGAATGTTGCTGCTATCAATATGTTATTAAAGAGAAAGTTCATAAGATAATGATTTCGTTGGTAACAACGTAATGTCAAGGTGACAAAGAATACAAGGTATATTCATACAAGTTGTACTCCCGACATCGGTCGTACTGACGTTATTTTTTAATCAAAGAATTATCGACACAACTAACTATACTTTAATACATGTAGTAACCAATGATGATCAAAATAATTAACTGCTCCTTTAATTACCTATCGGTAAGCCTAATATTTCAATATCAAAGATCAAAGATGTTCAATCAAATATATTTAATTTTTAGCTGCGTTTATGTACTTATATTATAAATTAAATTAATATTATAATAATATTTAATTAAAAAAAAGTATAACATTCCTTCAAATTAACTTCTAATTAAGTTTAAATGTTATAAGCATAAATTATAATTAATTGATGACTATATCAAAACTATTATTATATTAAGTTATATCAAAATCGGTAAAGTGTTAATTCAGTTCAATAGATGGTCAATTTTTCCGTTTACAAAATAAGGTCCGTTTACAAATAATGTTTTTTTTAAATGTCACATGGTACTTTTATTTATTCTCATGTAAGTATCCGAATGAACTGCGGGCCATATTTCGGTCATAGCTCTGCAAAAGTGTATACGCAAACACGCATGATACGATGGGGTCCTACATTCACGAAGACACATAATACCTAAACTATCGGTTTAAATACACGACTTCTTAACTCCGAACTATGAGCTATATAGATAAAAAAAAAACATTTATTATATAAGTCAAATCACATTTGAATTTAGAACTTTTGACAAGTTTGTCCGAATAAATATCAAATCAAGTAACTTGTTTTCGTACTAAAACAAACAAACGAATTATACAACTTAACACTATTAGTATGATTGATGTAGATATTTTTTTTTATTTATACGAACGATTCAAAGTGCGGGTTCAATACACGCTTATCTATCTATTCACGTATTCTTTGATTGTTTATTTATTAAGCTGTGGCGATAGCTCGGTTATTATATCGTGGAAAAGACCAGGGGGCGAATTCTACTAACAAATTTAGACTTTATCGCAATGGAATCGAAACGCAATCGTTGCAGTTTAAGCGAACTATTCTGAAAACGTAACGAAGGTCGAAGTTGAATCGGAAACGTATCGTTATTGTTATGGATAAATTAGCAGAATTAGTCCCCGATTAAGAATCAATTGAGGTTTATTTTTGTGAGAAATAGACGTTCAATCGAAATAGAATTTGGAATGTGTTATTTATGTATTTATTACTTATTTATTGAAAACGTTACACCGTCAACTTATTAATAAATACTTAAAATTAATATCTGTTGGTAACATTCAAAGTGATACGTCTTTAAAGGTATAAATAAGTAGAATTTCCCCCAGTTTTGAGACCAAGATTTCGATATTGTTTTTGTTATTGGATTTATAATTGATAATTGTTTGGTAATTTAACCTCAATGGCTCTTGTCGGGTAGTGTTGAATAAGTCGCAACTTCGTTTCTAGCTTCTGGCAATAGCATAATACCTACTCCTGGTAAGTTTTCTCGCATAACTGTTGGGCACAGAGAAATCAGGGATTAATAAGCTAGTGTTCCTTGAAAATATTTATTATCATTAGTTTGCGTGTGTATCGTAATTGGAAAGGAAGAAACGCTTAAGCGCCAAAACGGTGCTTTCGGGAAATGAGGTTTAAATTGATTACTTTAAATCCTATTTTCCATTGTAGATATGTATTTTATTTCTGTATTTGGATCAACAAAAGTTGTTTATAACATTTATTCAATTTGCACTGTCAATTACAGAAGAACGCATAATTATTGACTTTAATAAGGCAAAAATTTGCTTAAAATAATTAATTAATTTGTTAATCATTTGTAGGGACGCCTATAAGCAAAAATATATATAATAATTATTTGTACTATATAAAAATAGAATAAACGAAAATTCAATTTTTTAAAGTACATCATCACACAACCAATGTCCAGTGTGTGTTTGTTATTTTCTTATGGAGATGGTTTTTATTATCTGTGTTAAACCGTGAAAATTTATTAAATCTTTATACTGAAAATTTGTATGAAAGGCATGGTTCCTGAATCGCGCTAGCGTTTGGTTCGCCCCAATATATATATATAGGCTTCCGACAGTGAAACTATAATGTTGGCGTTATTCAAACTTTGAGTGTTATTGCCACTACCACGTGGTGATAACAATTGTCAACCGGAACTACAGGAATGGTTTTTTGGATTGTATGTGTTCAACTGTGTTAAATCTCACCGCTAGATGGCTCTGTAGCCGATTCATTTATTTCTAATTCTACTGATTGACTTAATAATTTATTACATACAGTACCCTGCAGGTCGGCATGATGGCATGCAGATCGAAGTCTGCTGGGTTCTGTAGTATAATGAACCGTATCCTAGATAATTTTAGTATTTGATTACTATGACATGAGTTCATAGATTAATAAATGAAATACTTATGTATATTAAATATTTTTTTATATCATATACACAGATCGTAAAAACTTGGTTCGCTTGGTAGGACTTTTTGTAAACCCGTCTGTGTACTGCTAAAAAATCTAGGTAATTAGTATTGTTGGTTACGGCTACGTTTGATTGAGCCAGAGTACTTTTAACAGTCGGTGGCGCATGACAGAGTGTTCAATACTTCTTACAGCGCCAATGTCTATGGACGGTGGGGACTAAGCCAGCCAGTTCGCTTACATATAACAGGTGTTTTGATTATGGTATAATAGTGACCTTACTATCAAGCTTCGATACAGTGGCCAATCTCAACAGAGTCGGAACTGTACTAGAAATATTATTGTTTAAAATGTGTACGCAAACATTATTGCAGCATGTAATCTGGACACTAGAAAGTGTTCCTTGATGTTTGAGTTAATCCAGATATGACGTCACGGAAGCAATATATATCTACAGATTTGAAGGTACCTTTCTCAGTAGTCTACCAGGGCAAAGGAACATCAAGTAGATTGACATAAATAAAATGTAATTGATCATTATATTTATTTTTCTTATAATCCCAATTATGTTTTGTGTGTTCATCCCTTAATATTCGACTTATTTTTGATTAAGTTCTATTAACGTTCTCTATTGTAGTCACTGTAATGATACTGTTTGTTTCCAAAATAAATTACTTCAACACGGATTCAAAGGTGATCAGCGTTCTGTGATAAATCGAGAAAAATAATATGGACTTGTCATTTAATTTAGACGATAAACGGACAAACACGCGGTATCAGCTAAGTTGATAGCCGGTCGCTTATCAAGTTTGCTTTCACTACGATTTAAAAATACGAATACTTAGCTGAGTGATAGCATCGGAAACTTATGACCGTTTCTTATCGGTGAATTCATATTTAATGGAATCATACGTTATTATTAAGCGTTTACAAGTTTAAATTTTACTTAATCAACTACTAGTACGATGGTTGTATACTTTGTATTTGGCTTAAAAATGGCTGCATGGTAGGATTCCTTTGCCAGTTTAAAATAAATTTAAAAAAAACAAATGTCAAAATGAAATTAACATTCACCTTTAAAATATGGCGACTCACAGTCGTGTTAAAAGTAATTGTATATCTAAACCCGACAACGTTAAAATCGCGCTGGGACAAGTTATAAAATATTCTTGTCGGAGGTCTTATGTAGCAACAATTCTATTATTTACCATTTAATAGGTAGACGATATATATATATATATATATATATTTTTTTTTTTTTAATTTAACATTTGATATAGTGTTGTAAAGAGGATGGCTGTGTTCGTGGTCGTGGTCACGTGCCCTCATTAAAAATAGGTGATATTTAACACGATGACGTGTGGCCCAGTGATTAGCAGACTTGAATATTCTTCTTCTTACCTCTGAGTTCAAACTTGGAGCAAACACAACTGAATTAATTTGTCTTTATTATTAATCTCGGGCTGAGCTGGGAAGGGTCATCTTGAGGAAATCTGCACGTGGTGTATGAGAATATTCCATGTGTCCAACCCACATTTGAGCGGCGTAGTGGAGTAAGCTCCAAACAAAAGGGAGGAGGAGACTCATAGGATATTTACATGAAGTTACTTTTTTACGCTACATGTATGTTTTTGACTATTATGTATGTAACAGACTAACTACGACTCGGCTGTTTTCTCAAAATCATTTAGAAAACAGTTTCAGTTAGTTCCTTGATGTTATTAGCCACATTGTTAATATCAACAAAAAATAAGGAATGTATTCAAAAAATCGTAGTTTTTATTTCAATAAAGTCTCTATTTGACCATTTGCGTCAAAAATCACAAATAAAATGTCTATCAAAGTTTCGTTATGTTGGGTCAAATTTTTGGATAAAATTATAAATTTGATCTAAACCTGGCTTTCACTTCGAATTGAGATAGAACTAATATAAAAACTCACCAAACCACATTACGAATAACTTGCTTGTGTATAGATAACTAACAAAATAAGACTGCAACGAAAACAATGATTTGAAGTGCTTATAAATCTCGTAAAGTACATTCTGAATTAGAATTTGGTTGAATTTAACAAGCGATTGAAAACGAAAACAAACCTTGAAGACGTTAAGAGGCCGATAACATGATGTAATGGTTGCTATAACAGATTTCGTTCAATTCAGATAGTGCGTACACTCGGCCGTAATGGAGCTCAGATAACGCGATTCCCATGCGCGCGCACTATACAGTATTTTATTGACTCATCAATAGCTTGTCAGAGATTAATTGGATTTTTAACATTTTTTTTTTTAATGCGGTCTGGCAAATATGTAACCTCATGGTAAGCGATCTCCACCGCTCATAAAGCGCTATTTGCGCTGTAAAGATATTAACTACTCCTTATGTCGGCAATGTGCCGCTAATCTTGGAAGCTAAGATGATGCTAACCCCTCCAATGTCAACACAACAAAATAAGTATTGCTGTTTGATAGAATATTTGATGAGTGTGTGGTACCTACGCAGACGGGCCTGTAGAAAGCTCTACCACCATCTGAATACCACATATTAACACGTGTATATGCCTTTATAAACGAGTGCGAAAATACATAACTTTTTCTAACCTCTTAAATGCCAAATACTTTGTCAACGAGATATTCTTACAAAAAAAAAAACGGTTCAGTTTTTCTGTTTTAGTTACACAAAGGTAAATAAAAATGATTATTGCAGTGGCTGTTGTAAACATTCAATAAATAATGATGTTTTCCGTGCCTAATCGTATATCCGTTGCCCCTCAAAGAAGTTTCGCGAGCCTGGACATCCTGCGTAAATCTCGACACCTGGTGACACAGCCGAGGTATCTGCTTATTGAGTAAAAGCGGCGACATCAAAGGGGTATTGTGCGCGTACGCAAATAACGACGACGGCTGCACTATTGTGCCACAAAATTATGCTTTCCATGGAAGATTGTGCGTTTCCTGGTCATTTTGTTTCTGTATATCCTTAAAGAGGATTAATTATTGAAACGGTGAGCCTTTGCGGGTTTGTTTATGAACTGATGATCGTTACTATCTTTGGACATTCGTGTCTCGTGTAATTGAACACCGTATTGTAGGGATTCAATGAATTGCTGGGTGGTTTATGATTTAAACCAATGGAATATAGATGTTGAAACTATTGTCAGGCTATGGAATGTGAGTATTTTTAAATTGTTAGTGTATTAACTAATAATATAGACGAGATGTGAATCTTAAGCAAAGATTCGGAGTTCAAACCTGGGCATGCAATATTGAATTTCCATCTGCTTATGATTTATCTTGTGCTCGGCGTTGAAGAAAAATTTTCTGATATATATGCATATTGATAATAGTTTTTTGGATTAAAGGTGTGGTCATAGACCAGAGATGCGAATACGAATATTGCATATGAAATAACCTAAAAAGTCGTTTATGACTTTTACTGTTACACATCCGTAACGTCTTGCAAAGCCAATTTCAGGCCGGTCAATATATATTGTAGCCTTCAAAACAGTCTTAAGTACAACAAACATACCGATGCTTTCCGAAACGGTTGTAGTATTTTAATATTGACGATCCAAAAACGCTTCGTTGTGAAGTTTACTTGAACAAAATTGATTTGATTTGATTTGATGCAAGCAGGGTTCTGGCAAGCCTCCCAGAAAATATTTTTAACAGACCTGCTATGGTGTCTAACTGGTGGTCTTGACCATATCGGAGAGTGGTGACCGGGTTTTTTGAAGCCCTTGCTTGGCTTAAGACGAGTCCGGTTTAAAATATAATACAATTAAAATGTAAGTCTGATAACGTACTAATGCTGAACAAAGGTTTTTTAAGTGCCAGTATTACCACAGAAGCTTTCTTCTTTCTGATTGAGTAAATCATGTTCTAAATTAAAAAAAAAAAACACAAGAAATATATCTAGAGTATTTAGAAATAATTGATAAGAAGTTGTAATGAGGCAGATAAGCTATTTTGCAATAATTTTAAGAACACACTGTAATGATGTGTAACAACGATTGCTTATCGTTATCAGATGTTACAAGTGATGTACCGTCTATCGATATGTTTAACACACAATTTTATTATAAAAATGAATTTCGATAATAGTTATGATAAAACACAATTTATGTCATTCATTGAATCGTTTTATTGGTATTTATTTAAACATTACATAATGACCTCGTTGATCTAGTGGTTGCGGAACCCGAAGTCCTGGTTTTAATCCCCAGGTCACTAAAAAGTTATTATATTGTTTTACCGGAGTCTTGAAAGTTTACTCCCAAGATTTTAATCTATTCTAATATTATAAATGAGAAAGTAACTCTGTCTGTCTGTCGATCTTTCGAGACCATGTTCGGATCGAATTTTATATAAGGCAAGCTTGAACTCCAGGCCACAGGCATCTGTTTGGCTAATACCTAACGACGAAACCCTAAAACGCAATGCCGCGGCGACAAATAGTAAGATACTTAAACTTGTGAGAAATTTCGCTTAAAGTCTATTAAAGATTTTTTTTTTGGAATTGGAGATGCACGCCTCCGACACACGAGCACTTTTATTTGTTTAATTACTCTTTTATGTATTTTTTATCTCGTTTTAAGTGAATTATAAAATTCCTACGAGAAATAAAGCTCTTAACCTATAACATACCCGAAGCAAGTGATCGTAAAACAACTTCATCTTTAAACCTGTTACGATATCTGTGCAAGCCTTACGAAGCTACGAACTAGTCGCTAAATATATGATTGTATCACTAACGCTTAGCATGGTCACGCAGGTGGGTCTGAAGCTTAACGATACGACACCGTTGCGCATGTGTGACCGTCCATTAAGCTGAATCAAGTTTGAACGCACAGATGTGATCTTAGCTTAAAAAGTATGTTTTTCTGTTGGACGCGTGGATGTGTTAATTTCTAATACTTAAATGCAATATTGGAAGCACGCGACCGTGGGAATGAGGGTGTCACTAAAGGAGGGTTGACACCCCACGACAATACGGTTGAAATGACCCGTTACGCGTTGAGACTTGGAATTTACAAGTTATAAGTGTTAAAATGGATTTAAGTCTATGAGTAATATTTTATATGTTTTATTTTTCATTATATTATTTAAATAAAAGCATACAGATTATTCTTATGATTTAGGTAACTTGTATTTTATTTTATTCTTAGACGAGTTACTTCGACCAACCAACTTCGACCCAGAGTTAAACAAGTGGCGTCATTTTGAGATCTGTCTGAAATCTGAAAGGGTTTTCAGCGACTATTTCTTCTTTTTTCGAAAATAGAATGTAGGGGAAAAGTCGAAACGTCGAAACGTAATTTAATTAAATATATTTACTATCCCAAATATGTGAGGCAATTGTAAAGCTATTTATTATCCTTTGTAATCTAGGGAAAGGAGGAGAAAATAAATTGTATGACTACTTCATTGTTTTCTCCTCCAAAATAGTCTTGAAAAGTTTTATACGTTTTCAATCATTTCCACAGGCGACTCTAAACCGCTGATCTGTTCAGACTCGGTATATCTTTATATGTATGTGGATGAAGCTTTATTTCTGTATAAATTATCTCGTGACCATAGATCATTTGGCTGATTCTATAACTCATTCATTCCTGATGCAAGGAAACGTTGTATCAGATCGAATTCAGTCTCACATATATGAAGCACTAAGGGGGATTGGTGGAATAACCTCCAAACCGTATCTGTAATAGGAAACATTAGCCCAGTGATTAATTTATAAAAACTACTAATATTTGGTTTTTAAGGTAACAGTAAGTTAATTTTCCACCAAAAGTATATACACTTTTCGAAATTTAAATAGTATAATTTACGTGTATTATACGAATAAAGAACTCCTCTAGAATCTCTCTGTTTATTGACGAAAACCGCATTAAAATCCGTTGCGTAGTTTAAAAGATTCAAGCCTACAGACGGCGGGAAGCGACTTTGTTTTATGCTATGTAAAGATAATACATTAAAAATAAACTTTATACAATTTAAACTTATTGAACCTTGTTACTCATTGATTTCTCGATAAAATAATTACTCATAATTTAGTCAGACTAAAATATGTAGTTGACAAAGGATTTTGCAGACTAATTACCGCTAAATAATATATAACCGTCTCTATTATTTAAAATTATTTGAGAGAGACAGATATAACATTTTTTTTTGTTTTTGTCAAACGTGTGTGTCATAATCAATGTTTTCTAAATGTAACAGCATAACAGTAACAGCCTGTAATTGTCCCACTACTGGGCTAAGTCAATTCCACTATGCTCTTCCAATGCAGCTTGGGTATCTCACGATGTTGTTTTTCACTGCCGATCACGATATGAATTATCAACACAAATTAATCACATGAAAATTCAGTAGTGCCTGGGTTTGAAACCGCAATCATCGGTTAATATTCACGCGTTCTAACCACTCGGCCTTTACGGCTCGTATGGTCCTAATTCGACCATATTAGTAACTATTCATTGTAATTTCGATTTTGTGTCTAACTGTAAATTATCTGTGTGTTATTCCTTTCGGTGACTTTCCTTCATTTTTGTGTGTGCTGGGAGAAATCTCTTCAGGCATAAGCTGTGACTAGTTCTCTTAGACATGTATATGCTTTTATTTTTCTAGGACGTACAATAAAGTGTTAAATAAAAAAAATTAAATTGTAAGTTTGATCTCTGTTTCTCTCTTATTTCAAATTTATTTTTTATACCAAATACAAGCAATAAAACTGTCAAAGGTTTATTCATAGGTCAATCGCATGATGTTTAATTAGTGCCCAAAGCCAACTCTTGTATATTGAAACAGGACACGTTTTTATTAAAAACTTAATTACGAGTAACAAATTAAAATGCACGAATTTTGTATATTTAATAAATATTTGAACAATTAAAATCTAGACGATCAAGGCCTCGATTAATTCGATATTCGACGTATACCACAAATAAATACATTCAAATCTGACCCTTATCGTCTGCTTAATACGAGTGACAATACGTTGATATGTATTGACATCTATGAAACAGATATCGCGATGTATTCCCATCTAGATAAAAGTTTTAGCGAATAGATAACATTTATCGGGTGGATTAAAATCGTTCGGATATCCAACTGATTATGATCTAGATAACCTAACGTTGATAGTCAAAGCCCGATTTAAAACACTAAATAGTACAGGCGCAGGTGGTGATTATTTAATTATATTTGTGCTCGTTTCTAGGTGATCACTCATTTATACCAATTATTCTGCCATTCAACAGCAATACTTTGTAGTTTCTTATGGTTTCGGTTCAATATGCAAGCCCTACCCAGGTAGGTACTACCCACTCATTAGATATTGTACCGCCAAACAGCAGTACTCAGTAATGTTGTGTTGCGGTTTGAAAGGTGAGTGAGCCAGTGTAACTACAGGCACAAGGGACATAACGTCTTAGTTTCCAAAGTTTGTGTCGCATCGCGTAAGGAATGAATAACATTTCTTAAAGCATTATTGTCTTTGGGCGGTAGTGACCACCTTCAGGTCGCCCATTTGATCGTCCGCTTATTTATATTATATATTTGGTTACAAATGTGTGAAATCGAGTGAGCCAGTGTAATTATAGTTACCACACAGCATCTTGTTCGCGTGGGCGGTGCATCGATGATGTTAAAAGTAACAATGAGATACTTCTTGTATACTAATAATTTGCAAATCTAATATAAAAAAATAGGGTTGTCTATCATACTCTGCTCTGTCAGATTTTTTAAGGCTTTTAATACAGTCGACCATCGTTCTTTACTACGAATTTTGTTCTCTTATATTTTATTTCTAAATTGTTTTTACATTTGATATGACAGTAAGTCATACTAGCCATATAAGCATAGATGTTTAGACTTCGAATCGGTTGCTGTTTGCTGGCGTTTTCCAAGGAGGTATTATATCTCCATTTTTATTCTTACTCTTTTTTATATTTATAAATGTCACTAATTCAATCTGAATCAATATAAACACCTGTTTGCAGACGATATTCATCTGTATGCTCAGGCTGAGCTAAATGGATTAGGAGAAACAATTGCTGAGCTGAAAAATGTTTTATGTCTCAGGACTAGACTGATCTAATAGATTTGGTGTTCCTATCACCTCAGTCGATCATCATCATGAATATTAGAATTGTAATATGTATACGAAGACAATTAATTCGCCTGTAGGTGTACGTAATTTAATCTTAGAAAAACACGCCACAGGCTTGTAATTTGATCAATATCCACTCCTAAAATTGCGCCAGAAGGGATTTTGTGATAGCGTCCGTGATCGATGCTTTCACATATCTACATATGTAGATAACAAACTTTATCTTTGAAAAGATTACGTTTTCGCTAACGACGTTTAAAAACCGAACCAACGGATTTGTGTTACGTCCTTGAGTGATCCATTCCTAAATATACCTAGATAAAATTGGATAACTCAAATATTTTTGGATTAGATTTTTGATAAATAGAATTAGTTTAATTATTGAAGAAACGATAACACCGTCCCTATATAGCAAAGTGATAGTTATCAATACACGGAACCTGTAAAGGTACGACAACAACTGCGATCTTTACAAATACAACAAAAAACTTTCACTCTTAAGGTCGCAGAGATGTGGCATTAACCCTGAGCTATAAAACCTCTTCGAACGATTAAAATGAACTGGTGAGTTAAAAAGAACGATTTTTTAATGGATTTTTAGTTAACAGTATTCTAAGGAATATCAAAAAGAAATCTCAGGGTGTTTTAAAATTTCCTTATAATAAAGACGTTATCCTTCAAGCTTAGATATACATTGGTGTATATAGATGGATAGATCTTGGTCTCTTAGAATTCTTGCATATTCTTGAAAGATTCTAGAATCTTGATCTAAATCCGTATGTCAAATACGGACAAGCTCCACTTGCAGGTGTTTTTTTCCTTTATATTTCATCGCCTTCTCAGCGGTGAGCAAAATGAAATTTTACCACAGTGTTGGTGGTATAAGTTGTGGAGGAGAGGACGTTAGCCCAGCAGTGGGATATTCACACTCTGTTACTTTATTTACACAAATAAATATCGTCAATTGAAACGAAGAAGAGCTAAAACGCCAAATGGTGCTATAGGAATATGAGGTTTAAAGATTTTACTTTAAATCTTACAACCCTAAATCATAATTTTGGCGCTTTTGCTCTTCTTCCTTTCCACTGACGTAATGTATAAAGGCATAGCGTTTGTTTTAATGTATATTTTTTAAATTCGAAATCGTTAGCGACAATGATCATGCAATCCCAATTAGAATATCGTGATTTGACCGCGATACACTTGATTTATTTGTGCTGACTGATAAACGTTTGATGCTATCGGGAAGGGCGGATTTATGTACCGTCTGGATGGAGATGTTCGTGTACCTTTCGAGGTTTTGGATCACGAGATTGATCTGTTTAAAGATAAAGTAATTTTACTTTTCAGTGAATTAAGCTTACCTACAGTTTTAAATAAAATACAAATTCATTAAAAATATATTGCAATTTTGTTGTTTTTTTTTGTTCGTAGTAAGTATTTTACATACATAGTTGACAAGTTTCATATGATTGGCGTTCGAGTAACGAATGAGTTCTGAATGAGTCTGCAACATACATGGTACCCTCGACGTACATATATAGTCGAAAACAAAGACAATAAATCAGCAGAATGGAACCTTAGTCATGAACCGAAGTCAGAATCTATTTTGCGAGCATTGTTGAATCTTTTTACATAATTTGATAAACTCTTAATTAGTGTCTTACTACGAATTATAAATATAAATAACATTTACGTTAGAAATATTTTCTAAAAATGTTCTTGAAGTGTTTCTTTGAGGGCGAGGATAAGTTCTAAGGTTTTTTATCAATAAAGGATATATATATACTTTTTTAAATGAATTTTTTATCGAGATACAAACTGATAAAAAAAAACATGTAATTATTTGTTCGATACGCGGCTATGATCTTTATCGGTATTACTTGCTACCGTTCTCTTGATAAAATGCTTACAATTTACACGATTGATAACCGTATCAAATTATCAATATTGAATTGTTGGAGAGAGTTGTCTTTGAAAAATATATCGATGTTTTTTTTTTTTACGATCTGCGAAAATATTCTATAATGCCAAAAGAAATAAGGAAGATATTGAACTGTTGTTTTTTTGTTGAGTTTGATTAATTTATATTTGGTACGTAGATTCAAACACGGAGAGTTCGGCAAAAACATCAGTAGTACTTTTTCCAACAATTAATATTAATACTATATCGAAACACCAAAATACTCTCTCGAGAATTCGAATTCGCGTGGTGCAATTAGCTCCAAACCTTTTTCTCAAAAGGGAGAAGAGGCCTTTGCCCAGTAGTCGGACGTTAACTGGCTGTTACTGTTACTTTTATCAAACTTCAAACAAAAAGCGTCAAATCAAATTGTATACCAAATAATAAAAAAAAATTTCGTTACTTGAATAAGATTTTTTTTAAGAAAATTCGTTATAAATGTACAGTTGTCTTATATAAGCAGGCCCGTGTTAACCCAGGGCGAAATCTTGGACCATCGGTAAGGCGCCTCACGTTTTCTAATAACCTCATTTTTGGGGATCGGAGCGTTTGTAGTCCTTAAGATGGGGCTGGGTCTTATGTAAATAAATAAGTAAATTATTTTTTTTATTCAATAGTAGAAGTATCTAATTATTTATTGGTATATATTATATATGTCAGACGAGTGTAATCATTTGTTGATCAAAGACGACCTCCGTGGTCGAGTAGTGTGTACACCGGTTTTCATGGGTACGCCACTCCGAGGTTCCGGGTTCGATTCCCGGCCGAGTCGATGTAGAAAAATTTCATTAGTTTTCTATGTTGTCTAGGGTCTGGGTGTTTGTGGTACCGTCATTACTTCTGATTTTCCATAATACAAGTGCTTTAGCTACTTACATTGGGATCAGAGTAATGTATGTGATGTTGTCCAATATTTATATATTTATATTTGGTAGCCATAACTTGTATTCCACGTAACTATCACGTCTTTGCACATTTTTATTTACGTTTTTTTTTAATGACATATCTTGTGTAACGGGCAATATGGACCACCTGATACGTAACACACCACTGCCCCTAGACATTAAAGCCGTAGGAATTTTTAACCATTTTTTTACAAACTTAAATATTGTGCAACCTTGACAACTGATATGTTAAGTCATGGTGCCGGTAGTTACACTGGCTTACTCACCTTTCAAACCGGAACACGACAATACTAAGTATTGCTGCTATAAATTAATTAATTTTATTTAATACTTATTTTATTTGTTTAATTAAATCTAAGGTAAAATAATTTATAGGTGATCAAAGGTCTACTACCGGTTGAGGATATATTTAATTTTATAGTACAGCATATTTACCTGGAGGATATTTTTTTTCAATTTTAATAAATCATTATATTCTCTTGACTATGTAAATTTATGGAAAGAGTACCTACTGAGTATTACTGAGGATTACAGGTTATAGTCGATAGTATTTATCGAGACTAGGTGGCAGTTTTACATTTAATTCAATGTTGTCAGCGTACTCGAATGATTTAAATTTTTGATATTATATTGGCTAAAGGTGGTCGTAACATTACAACATCATTAACAGCCCTTTGAGGAGAAGGTTTGGAGCATATTCCACCACGCTGCTCCAATGCTGGTTAGTGGAATACATATGTAGCAGAATTTCGTTGAAATGCATGCCGATTTCCTCACGATGTTTTCCTTCACCCCCGAGCACGAGATGAATTATAAACACAAATTAAGCACATGAAAATTCAGTGGTGTTTTCCTGGGTTTGAACCCGAAATCATCGGTTAAGATGCACGCGTTCTAACCACTGGTCCATTACGGCTCAGTGGTCGTAACGTCGAAGTACATTTCTATGAAGCTATTGCTTTGATTGTCGCTGTAATTAATCATAAATAGAGTCGAAATAATACAAATTCTTATTATCAGCTTACAAACGGAGTCTGCACAATTATCGACAATCATTGTGTTGATAACACCATGCGCCCATCACGCTATCCCCATCTCCCTCCCTAGTATCGCAAATAAATCTTCTATCTCTTTCACACGGATAGTTACCAGTAAAAATATATATATAAAAAAAAATACTAATGAATATATCGGTATCGCGCATGCGTATCGCGCAGCATCCGCTAACTTATCACACGAGATAACAGGCCATCTGTCAACGGTCGATTTGAAGTACGTTAGATTAATTAGAGTTTTGAGAATTGCTATCATTTTTTTTTTTTTCGCATTCAATGCTGTAAACGTCAATAGTGCATGCCGTGCTAGTTCAAATGTTAAGATCAACAAATTCTTCTGTGACGTTCTTCTATAGGAACCTGGGCAACTGGGCCACCTCAAGGTATTGACGCTGTCAGAATAGGCTATTAGACTGGTTTTTAAAATCCATTTTATATTATTTAGTAGAGGTTAAGGAAACCAGTAAGTTGTTTTTTTAATTCTAGTACATATTTGCTGAAAAATATCAAATTAAAATTTCCATATTTAAACAGCGCGCGAAAACGCTACTTTGACAATATGGCGCAGCAATGGGGTCGGTGACGTCACTTGCCTGTATTGTAATCTGTGGCACATATAATCCACATTCAGTAGGCAAACGAGGTTAACAAGCAAGTGACGTCATCATAAACCCGACAACTCGGGAGCGTTTTGTGTCACGTGACAAACGTTTAAAATAATGCATTTTAATTTATAGTTTTTTGAATGAATTAATGATTATGTTCAACTTTCATTAGTAAATAACCATTTTTAAACTGATTACAATAATTGACACTTTATTTTTCGCATTGTCAAATAACCTATTATTAACTACTAGGAGCTTAGATGTTATCTCCTTTGCTTCAGTAGATACATTAGCTCACTCAAAATTCAAACCGGAACTAAAAAATACTAACTATTGCTGTTTGGCGGTACCCAGGTTTGAACTCGGAAACGTCCGTTAAGATTCACGTCTTCTAACAATCACAGCTCGCATAAATTATGTTATAATAATTATAAAACTATTCGTAATTACAAACATATAATTAGAACGGTCACAAAAAGAGTACGTGTCTTATCGCCCCTCCAGACAAAGACGACTGGTAATACTTATCTTGAAATTATCGTTAAAATATTACATTAAATAGTTTGTGAGTTATATTGTAATCGGTTAGTCAAGAATATTGTAATAATGTTTCGTATATAAATTTGGTTATATCTATGATTTCTACTTGTATTAATAAGTGTTTTGTTTCTGAATTGATTTGTGAAGAATTCGTAAGAGGTTATAAATTGGTTCGAAGACGGGGCTCAGAGTTTTTTAGCACAGGCAAATAATATATTACATGTAATAAGTTTTCTTATAAAATATAAGGACTTACATATGTATGAATCCAAATTTATAATATTTACTGTTCATACCAAAGAAGCTTTTCGGATTGAATCGTAAATACCGATGTTCTTAGATTAAAAATGCCAAATTTCAACCAATGGAGGCCGAGACTGCATGCTTTGTGATTAGAAATGATTTCGTAATACCTAAATAACGTCAACTTGAATCTCTTTAAAGAGTCTTATTCTCGCAGATAACGTATCAATATAAATTATTAAATTCATGTGTATACATCTCACTTCTATCTAAAGTCTGTCTGGTTATCAGATTATCAGTCGAAGTGTTATCAAAGTGTAAAGGTTATCAAAAATACTCGCGGTATCGAGAAAATTTCGTTACAGTACACATCACTGTGTAGAAAAAGATTCCAATTATAATCTGTATTTTTCTATCTTATATAATTTTCGAATGTTCATATTTCGAAATATCTATCATCATCCATCCAGCCTTCACTTTGTCTGTTTGTATGTAGAAAAGTCCAGAACAAGTAATTTTAAATTCGAAAAATATTAAGAGGGTATTAACATCATATAAATTTCGAGCCGAGATGGCCCAGTTGTTAGAACGCGTGCATCTTAACCGATGATTTCGGATTCAAACCCAGGCAGGCATCACTTAATTTTCATGTGCTTAATTTGTGTTTATAATTCATCTCGTGCTCGGTGGTGAAGAAAAACATCGTGAGGAAACCTAAAAGGCATGTGTCTAATTTCAATGAAATTCTGCCACATGTGTATTCTACCAACCCGCATTGGAGCAGCGTGGTGGAATATGCTCCAAACCTTCTCCTCAAAGGGAGAGGAGGCCTTAGCCCAGCAGTGGGAAATTCACAGGCTGTTAATGTAAAAAAAAAAAAATTTCGAACGTGCGAAGTTCGCTAGAGTCTCAAATATATCTATAATTATAATTGACCTCCTTTTATAGGAGATATATTTTTTAATTTAGTTTCAAATTTTGTTGTTTAATTAAGTAATAACGTCTTATATATCACACAGTAAACATTAACTAATTATTATTCTTGTCTGATGTAAATAAATTGCAATCTGAGTAAACATGGACCAATAAATTTATTTGATTATGATTTAATTCATTAATCAATAAATAATACTACTTACCTTATTGGGGATTTGAAGTATTTAAAAGAGCATACGTGAAGATCAGGCGTATCTGGTTGAGTTGACTCTCTTGAGGCAAAGATAAAAGATGTTTAATTTACTGGGCTAAGTGTTTCGCTGTCAGAACTCGTCATTTTTTTTATTAACTAATTAAAAAAATAAAAAATAAAAATAAAAATTAAATAAAAATATTTGTCTAAAGTAGTTTGGAGTATACTTTACCATGCTGTTCCAATGCGGTTTCCGGTTGTTTCCTTCATCGCCGAACCCGCAATGAATTTTAAACACAAATTGAGCACATGATAATTCTGTGATAAAGATTCACGTGTGCTAACCGCTGGGGCATCACAAAAATAATTCTGGGCTTTTAATATAGTTATATATAAAGAGAATGTTACTTATAAATAAAGACAGAACTTTTACAAAAACTAGATCTCAAGTAGATAATTCCTTAGTAAAGTTAGATAAATATTATCCGAATATTGGGGAGAGTTGCCTCCCATCAAGAAGAATATAAAGCATTTATTCCACCACGCGCCTCCAATACGAGTTGGAAGACTTTTATACGACATGCAGGACTTACTCATCGAGATAACAGAAGATTGCAGAGCAAATCACAGTCATCGGATATAGAATCATTATTAATTAAATTCGTCAATAGATGGCGTTGTGTTCTATGTAAAGATTTAAACGTAATCTAAAAAAAAATCTATTCTTCTCTTTCCATTACAATATACTAGTTAGAAAAGGATAGAAGATATACACTTCATAGTAAATTTGTTGTATCTGTATCGGATCGCGTCTATTATAACTATAACATTTTCTGATAACTGATAACAATTCCGTGTACAACATCCATTATATATTGTAAATTCAATTAATGTTCAAAATGTCTGGCTTCGCTTAGACTAAGATTGATTTGTATAGAATAAGATAATACAATAAAATGCTTGTTTGTATGACGCGATATGGTACGCGAGTTGCTCCCTTGTTCGTGCAATAAAGGTCAAAATCGATTGAATTGTATTCTATTCAAATCGTACGTTCTGTTGTTCTATCTCATATAAATATTTTTAGATATACTTCGTCATTATCATTAGCTGGACTCTCATTTGCTTGTACGAGTGATTTATGTATTTACGTGCTAGAAAAAGGCGCTAAACAAAAATAATCCTCAGTGATCTCTTAATAGTATTTATTAATCCTTTTTGCTGTTATTTTTGTTTATAAAATGATGAGCAGTGGGATTCTATAAGAATTCACTTCGTTTTTCAGTCGTAAAATATTGACTGGATTTGGGTGTTACGCCATTTTGATGTATCGTCGCATATCACATTTTGACATTACACGCTCGTGTTCTGCGGTGAGATTCGAGTTTCTTCTTACTATATTAGTAAACATGCTTATATTTAATTATATTCAGTATTTTCTTTTACTCTCTGTGCTAATGGGACGACCCTGTGTAACCGCCAACTGTTTTCTATTGCACAGTGTGCAATAGAAAACAAAAAAAAAAAAAAAAATAAATCATTTATCATGTGATTTTTTAGTCAATCCCAAGGATGCTCCACTTTACTAATGTTTTACTAATAAAACTATTAGGTGCCACTGGTAACCATATTTATTCGAAAAATTCCCAAATGCTATATGCAAACAATTAGCGAATCTTGCCATCGCGATTTAGAAATATCTACAATTTGACATAACGCCATCTAGTATTTATAAGTTGAAATATGTACATTAATTACGTATACATACATCGCCCCCCAAGGGCAAAGTGCAACTTTGTCCTTTAACATAACATATATTAATAATAATATTTAATAATAAAACAAACAGAACTAATAAAAATGATAATGTTAGAATTTTAGTTCTTTGTTACAGGCAAGAAACACAACTTAGATATTGGTCTTTTTAATATTCCATTTTTAGTTTTAAGCCTAACTACTCTGACAATATTGTCTGCACCAGAATGAGTAGCTATGACTCTACCATAGAGCCAGCGACATGGAGGTAAATTATCCTCCTTTATTATAACGATGTCCCCGATATTAGTTTGAGGATTGTTATTAACAGCCCATTTATAGCGTTGTAAGAACCGATTTAAATACTCTTTTGACCACTTTCGCCAAAAGGTTTGCAACATTCTTTGAGTGTGTTGCCATCTTCTCAGACTGCTTATAGATAGTTCTTCGAAATTGTAATCCGGTGCAGTCAATAAAGGTTCTCCGATTAGGAAATGTCCAGGTGTTAGCACTTCAAAATCATTAACATCGTCGCTGATACTTGACATTGGTCGAGAATTAAGACACGCCTCCACTTGTGTTAACACTGTTATCATTTCTTCAAAAGTTAATGTTGAGTTCCCAATAACTCGTTTTAGGTGATATTTTACCGATTTAATACCGGCCTCCCACAGTCCTCCAAAGTTAGGTGAGTGAGGCGGTATAAAATGCCATTCGCAGTTATTGTGTGCTAATGATTCAGCGACTTCTCCCATATGTTTTTTCTCAAATATGCCACATTTCTTTAACTCGATTGACGCTCCAGTAAAGTTCGTTCCGTTATCACTCCATAGATGCGTACACTGGCCACGTCTTGCCACGAATCTCTTGAATGCTTGTAGAAACGCTTCGGATGTAAGATCACTTACTAACTCTAAATGTATAGCCCGTGTTGCCATACAAACGAATAAACAAATATATCCTTTGCGCGATTTATGACCTCTACCCTTGTTCGTTCTTATTAGGATCGGACCTGCGTAATCTACGCCGCAATTTTTGAAAGGTCGAGTTGGTGTTACTCGCGCTGCTGGTACCTGACCCATTAAAGGCTGTTTGGTAACGGCTGAGTTTTTAACACATATTACACATTTGCGATAATACGATTTTACAAGCTGTTTGACTCCTAATATCCAGTATTTTGACTGTATATAACTTAATGTTATTTGTGGCCCACCATGCAGCGTCTGTCTATGAGCGTCTGCTATTATAAGTTGCGCCAAATGAGACTCCTTTTGAATTAAGATAGGGTGTTTCCTGTCGAAAGTTAACGACGAAAATTTCAGCCTTCCTCCCACTCTTAATATGCCCTCGTTGTCCAGAAATGGGTTCAACATTCGGATTTTGCAGTTCTTAGGTAAGTTCTTTTTCTCTCTTATAATGCTTATTTCTTTATTAAAATTGCTGATTTGACATGTTATAATGCATATTTTTAAAGCTTCTTTTAGTTCTTTAGCTGTCAGATACGACGTATTTAATTTATAATTTGATGCCTTGGAGTTATTTATAAATCGCCTACAATAAGCGACTACTCTGATTGTTCTGGTAAGGGACGAAAACTTAGTCCAGCCCAAGTTCTCTTCAGTAGCATGATGCACTTTTACAGTTTCTAATTCAGTTTCAAAATCTTTTGGTTTATGATAAATAATGGGTTCACAAGAAATGAATTTCGGCCCATGAAACCATAACTCATTATTCACCAGATCAGATGGTTTAATTCCTCGAGATGCATAATCAGCTGGATTTTCCTTCGAAGTCACATGACACCACGTCTGCGGATCTAAGCTACTTAATATTTCCGACACTCGATTTGCTACAAAAACATTCCATCTGCTTGGGTGACTATTTAGCCACGCAAGTACAATTGTGGAGTCAGTCCACGCATGAAGATTGTGGTTTTCAATTTTCATGACTCTTGCAACTTCGATTATCAATCTTGTAAGCAAAACAGCTCCACATAATTCTAAACGAGGTATTGAGACCTGCTTTACTGGTGCCACCTTTGTTTTAGCAGTAACCAAAGACGTGTTGACCTTTCCTTCAGAGTCAATTACACGGATATACACTGCTGCTGCATATGCTGTTTTGGATGCGTCGCAAAATCCGTGTAATTCAACTAGATTATCATTTGACTTTATCCCCACCCATCTTGGTAAGCGAATATTGCCTAATAAAATCTGTTCTTCACGGTAAGTTAACCATTCTTGTAATAAATTTTCTGGAATTTCCTCATCCCAATCCAATCCTGCCAACCACAGCTTTTGTATCATTACCTTTGCTATGATAATGCTTGGCCCTACCCACCCAAGTGGATCGTAGAGTCGTGAAATATCAGATATAATTTTTCTTTTCGTTACAGGTTGCTGCAAATGAGGAAGGCTTACTGCGTAGCGGAAGATGTCATCACTGCGGTTCCAAGTAAGTCCCAAAATTTTTGTTATTTCATTTTCTTTTATTTTTATTTCTTCCTTTATATCCTTTTCCCTATTTTCCTTTTGATTCATCTCCATTACTAGGCTATCATCATTGCTATTCCACTTTTGTAATGAAAACCCTGCTTTTCCCAATAGTTCGTTCATTTCCAAAAATACTTGTTTACCTTCTTCGCAGGTTTGAACTCCTGTCATAAAATCATCTACATAAAAATCGTTGAACACTCTTTCAACTGCCAATGGATAATCAGTACTATGATCACGAGCAACTTATTGAAGAGCCTTTACTGCTAGATATGGAGCAGAAGATGTGCCAAAAGTAACTCGAGTATGCCTATAATATTTTATAGGCTCGTTTTTATTATTTCTCCACAGTATTCTCTGACAATCTGCATCTTGCCTTTCCACTTTAACCTGCCGATACATCTTTACGATGTCAGCTGACATACAAATTGGTGAACACCTCCACTGCATGATTATATGCCGCAACTCTGGCTGCAAGGTAGGTCCAACCAACAACTGATCATTGAGTGATAGGTTGTTTTTGCCTTTGCAGGATGCATCATAAACAATTCTGACCTTCGTAGTTTCTTTATCATTTCTGATAACGGCGTGATGTGGTAAGTATATAGCCTTAGGATTATTTATATCTTCTGGTGGTACTTCTTCCATGTGATCCAGCTTAAGATATTCACTTATTACCTCCTGATATTTTGTTTTCAGAATCGGGTCCTTGCTGAACTTGACTTCTAGCGATTTAAGACGTTTTTCGGCTATGTCTCTAGATCCTGTGACTTCGGGATATCCATTTTTGAAAGGCAGCCGAACTATATACCGCCCATTGGGATCTCTTTTGGTGGTCTGAGTGAAAAGTTCTTCGCAAAGCCTTTCTTCCTCTGTAAACATGCTGGATTTTTGTTTCGGAACATCTGATTCAAGTTCCCAAAATTTCTTCAATAAATCCTCACTTTCGCAGCAATGCATTACGCTTATACGAGATGAGGGCTTGATGTTGCAGCTTACAGTACCGGACAGAATCCAGCCGAGACTGGTTGCTTGTGCTATCAGCGTTCCTTCTGGATTTTTCTTCATACCCTCCTGCAGAATTGTTCCATATACGTCCGCACCCAAGAGAAGATCGATATGATTTGAATTAAAGTACTCCGGATCAGCTAGCATTAAACCTTCAAGTTCCTGCCATTCTTTGGCTTCCACTCTTCTAGTTGACAAGAGAGAGGTTATATTCTTTAACACGTGTGCTTTTATTAAAATTTTAAAATCTGGTTTGTACCGAGACTTTATTTCCATTGTGACCATAGTCTTAGAAACTATTGCCTTATTTCCTCCCAGCCCTGCTATCTGACTGGTGAAAACAGTTTTCTTTAAACCCAAATATTGTACCGTAGATTCGGTTACAAATGAAGCCTGCGACCCCTGGTCTAGGAGCGCCCGAATGCTGTACTCATTACCATTCCTACAAATAGCCTTGACTAAAGCCGTGGCAAGTAGCACTTGTTGTTGTTTCTTACCGGCTGCAACACAAGACACCATAAAGGATGATGGAGAGGCATTCGAAGATGAGGTTGTGGTACCTTCTGAAGAATTAACAACACACTCAGTCTTGTTTAACTCAGATGAATTAGCACCCTTAGGATGCAATAGCGAATGATGAGTCCGCTTGCAAATACTACACCTAACAGGTGTCCGACACTCCTTGGCAGAGTGATTGCTTCCCAAACAATTGAAGCAAACATTATTGTCATAAACAAATTTTCGACGAGATTCAACAGTTTCTTTATGGAACATTTTACATTTACTTAATTTATGACCTTCCGAACAGAACGGACATGTTACAGAATTTGCAACATGAAGTGTTTTTACTTTACAATTATTTTGAAATTTGTTTTCTGGTTTTGAAACCGGGCCCAAAAACTCGATAGCGCGAAATCTATTTGTTAAAAATTCTTTAAATTGGGTATAAGTGGGAAGTTCGTCTGACGAAATATTTGATGATACACTAAACTCCCACTGACGTCGAGACTCTGGGTCCAATTTCAAAGTAAGGATATGAATTATTAAAACATCCCAGCTATTTACATTTATGCCCAGATTTTTGAGAGTAACTAGGCAATCATTAGTGGTGTTAACTAAATCTTTTAATGCATTCGCCGACTCGAATGACAAATTCTTTTGGCTAAAGAGTCGTTTCAAAACATGGTGGCAGATGTATTTTTTATTGTTATACCTTTCCTCTAGTAACTGCCAGCACCTTTCAAAATTAGACTCTTGAATTGGCATATGCCTCAAGAGTTGCTCCGCTTCACCCGCAAGATGTCCCTTCAAATAATGTAACTTTTGTACATTATCTAAGGATACATTTTGAGTTATTAATGATTTGAAAAGATCTTTAAAAGAGGCCCATTCTGAGTAAACTCCTGAAAAGGTAGGAATATTAATTTTGGGTAATTTCACCTGAGCAGCTCTTGTGCTTACATTGTCAGCTCCACTTCCACATTGTGTCATATTAAACTCCACCAACTTAGACTTTAATTCACATTTGTATTCCAAATAAATTTCCTCAGTTTCATTATATTTATCAGACGTTACATAATTTGAAGAATTTAAAATTTTAGGTTCGTAATTTCTCATTAAATCCTTATGACCACATAAGAATTCAAGCCACAATTGATCAATAGCCTCTAACTTTCCTTCTATATAAGCCTTTGTTAACCGGTCTTTAGGGCTTTTCTTAAAATTCAACCTTGATTTACACATACGCGAACATAAATCATATTGAAAGTTGATTAGAGATTCCATTTTAATAAACTAAAAATAAATTATTTCTAAGTGTTTTAGTATTACAATATCTCAAACTGAAATCGAACATGGATTCCTAGTACTATATATTTTTGTAAAATTATTCTAAGTAAAATATACAATTTTTTCTAAATTTATTAAATACTAAGAATACTAAGTAAATTCATAAAATATTTCTGAGTTTATATCTTCTTTTTTCAAATTAATGTAATTTTAAATGTACTCACAGTTTCACTTTTTATATTTACTTCACTCATCCACAATATATTGGTGTGAATTCCAAACTTCCTGCTTCCCTTTGGAGTAGTAGGGCTCCGATGACCACCACTCACTCCCGGTAGCTCGTAGCGCGTTGACTTCACTGGGTCTCAGTAAGGTCCTGGGCAACTACGTCGATGTATTCTTGACAGTACCGCTCCTAGGTACTCGCCAGCAGCAGCAAAGGTTCAGCCGTCACACTTGCGGTTGTAGCGGCGATCCACCTTGCTCCGTAACCGAAGACTTGCACTTTCCTCCTGGTTAGGTCTGATGAGACACTATCCGGCTCGAAGGACCATGAACATCTAGCTCAGTCAATCCCAAGGATGCTCCACTTTACTAATGTTTTACTAATAAAACTATTAGGTGCCACTGGTAACCATATTTATTCGAAAAATTCCCAAATGCTATATGCAAACAATTAGCGAATCTTGCCATCGCGATTTAGAAATATCTACAATTTGACATAACGCCATCTAGTATTTATAAGTTGAAATATGTACATTAATTACGTATACAGTTTTCGAAGGCAAGACTCCCATTATTTAGTATTAAGAAGTATTTGTATATGCAAATGCAAAATGCACTTAGTTCTAAAATATTAAAAACATAAATGGTATTCCTTTCTAACAGATTTCGTTATGGGTAGCCATTCTCTATTGATAACAGACCAACTGCATGGAAGATAATACAATTCTCAAGTGTGTGCACACACACAGCTGCACTCTCTACACCCTGTCATGGGATGGTCTCTACACAATGTCACTGTCTCGGACGGGAGAACAACCCGACACGACTGGGGAGTTCAGTCGAATGTCAAATGATTTTTCCTGGTTTCTACGGGACGAGAGTGTTTTGCATTCGGTTAAAACATATGTTAACATTCGGGATGCTACTGTGATATGTTTGCTATAAAAAGCTAATAACTTCAATGGTGATAAAGAACCACTACCCAATAGAACAACAGCGTAAGTTATAAAATAGGAGCACGTGGTTGCAACATTATCATAATATTTCAGACGGTCGTGATGAATTTCAAACATTCGACCCACGTGTAACTTGAATTTATTTATGCAAGCGTTACTGATCCGCTTCTGAGTATTGCTTTGCTGTGTCAGAAATTCGTAAATTATTGAGATAACATTACGATACTTATTAGATACTCAGATGATATACATTTTAATCTAAATAAATTTAAGGTAATTTTAGTTACCTTTTGAACTTTGAAAATAATTAATTTATCTTGTTATGTTATATAAATATTATAGATTATTGACTGTTACAACTCCTTGTAGAGGTGACCCCCCATGATAGAATAAACTATTGTGTATCCTATGCCAATTGAAGAAGGAATAAATATAAACAAACCATAGATTTGCCTAGCTGTACTCTATTTAAAAAAATATATTTCAATGTTCCGATAGCTGCTACGTTGACATTCAGAACGCAATTTTGGCGAATCCATATTGAATAACTTACATTATTCAAGTTTTCGACCAATAGTTTAGCGTCAATTCGAATGTTGTTTATTTGTGTGTCTCTAGTGTCAGTGAAAACAAACTTGAATTTACCAGAATTTACACAGTAAAAACGGTTAGCATAGTCGAAAGTAGTTTATGACATTATTAGAATTAAAAATAACCTAATCTATGGCCAGACAAAATAAGTTTTGACGTGAACAGAACTCTGACTGTAACACAAACAATTTATGAAATCTGTATATGTAGTTATCTCTTGGCTGCTTTATAATCTGATAGAACATTTTTAATAACATGTAGAACTATTTCAAATATATACTATATAACAGTCTCGTTATATTCAGCGAACGCCGTCAAGATAAAAGTCTATCGCTTAAAACAAAAGACGGTAAACGGGAAAATATACACAGAACGTCATTAAAATAATGATTTTTTAAATAAATACAGTAAGTTTTCGTACGTCATTCGTTCCAAATGGCGGAACGATACACTGTCTCGCTCATCTCGCAGTGATAAAACGTGATAAGGCGAGATAGCACGCCTAATGGAGACCGTTTTAAGAGATAAGATAAAGCTAATGAATCTCTGTTTTAAAATTATCCGACTATTGATAAATAGATCTGGTTTCGTTCGAGAGAAACATTGGATGTTTGTGTTCAAATTTTGTTGTTTGCAATCAATATTGTTACAGAATAAAGAAGGTGGGGAACACTTGTAATTATATACCTTTAATGAATTCACATTATTAATTTTAATCTAGTTAATATTATAATATGTATAAAAGCGGTTGCCTAGACTGACCATGAAACGGTGAAATTCGAAATATACAGTCAAAATCTGCTATAACGACATTGAAGGGACTACTCATATTTAGTCGTAAAAACCGATAGTCGTAACCACCGGTGATGCTTATTTTTTTTTTAAGTGTTATTATTGAATGTGTAGGTCATAGGTATTAATAGGCAAAATATATTAATGTATGAAATTAAATTATATTTCGTTTATTTCAATCGAAACGTATGCATATTAAGAAAGAACAATGTCGTTTTCCTGTATGCATAAAATCTGTAATTTTAGTTCGTTTGGAACACTTCTGTCTTGTATACACATTTTGTAATTCACTTTGGAGTTTAATCAGCGTATCGTTATAATGCATGTGAAACTGTTCATTAAAAAGAACAATCTTGCGTAATACACTAACAGTATTGAGACCATCATTCAAAGTTGTCACTGTAAATTGTTCATCAGTTCGTCATTTTCTTCTTGAACTTCTTGAACTTCTCGTACAATATCATCTTTGGTAGCCGGTGCACAAATCGCAATAGACCTATCTACATCAATGCACTCGTCTGCTTCAGTAGTAATTGTTTACAATACGGCTCGGCTGGTTGTTCTACAGATATAATTCTCCAAAAACAATAGCCTAATGTGGTCGTTTAATGCGGTATTTCGTAGTAAGCAATGTCGTACAAAGAAATATTTTTGATAAGACAGTTATATAGCATTCAGCCGGGACCTTTGATTTTGGTCAATATAACCGATATTTTGTTCTAAACGATGTCGTCATAAACGGTTTTGACTGTATGTTTATTTCATAACGTAAGAATCTATCCACTAAGAAATGAAGGCGTGAAGAAATAAAGGCGTGCTGTCAAATGATAATTTTATGTAAGATTTTTACCAGAAAGAAGATGTTTTTAGCATTACACTTATTTTTTTTTATGGCATTGGTTGGCGGACGAGCATATGGGCCACCTGATGGTAAGTGGTCACCACCGCCCATATACAAAGGCGCTGTTTAATATTTCTTATTAACCATTCCTTACATCACCTATGCGCCACCAACCTTGGGAACTAAGATGTTATGTCCCTTGTGCCTGTGATTACACTGGCTCACCCAAAATTTATTGATAGTCGATGAAAAACTACCACCGGTCTTACAGTAAGAACGGCTCAAGACAAGACAAGTTAAGGCAAGACTCCATCACTTTTGGGCACTTGCTTAAGAATATCAAGCCTAATGAGTAAGCCTTGCCTTAAACTAATGAGTAAATAAATGTTTTACTGCATTGCATTGAAAAATCGAAATAAAATATAACGACGAAGTGTTGTTCATAAAAATTAAATAAATAATTACTAAGTGAATTTTAGTCTAATAAAAAAATTAAATAGTACTAACACTTACACTTCACGGAATTTGTAATGTAAATTGCTACACAAGCAACGAAATATTAGCCGTTAGATGCAGCCGCAGATAGTATCAAGACTATTAGCGGCCGTGATTAAACAATGGGGCTGTAATCGAAAAAATAATGCCCATACTATATCTGGTTACGGTCGACTTCTGTACAGTCGGCTACAGAAAATATTTATGGTCCTTTTTTATTTATCCTGCAAGAAACAAAATAGCTTTACAGTAATAGCGAGACGAAAATAGCTTGTGATGAGTATGAGTTTATATTAATACATAGATTTATTTGTCATTTTTTTTTTTTAATTTACTCTATTTGGAAGATGCAAAGGTCAGTGATTATACATCCTAGTATATTTGTGTTAAGTAAAGGTAATTTAATTATTATACAATAAAATTATTAAACTTAAATTTGTTCACATAAATGGTTTAATAGCGATTATATTATAGCCATCTATCGTTGTGTAAGAATCTTTTTTGTTTCGTTTTACGTAAATATAACAGGTGTTTTGTTAAACTTTAAATCACTGTAAGCTATGAAGTTTGAAAAATAAATGTCAAGACGGATTCGAGTTTTCATGATATTTTGTATAAATTCAGACATTATAAATAAATAATATATAATTTGCAATAAATTATATTTATTGTTGGCATAACAAACATCAGCCTTTGTGCTCGCAAATCTAGCACAAAAGAAAAAACACAAATTTCATCTATGGCTGTTTATCTCATTACTATTCATATGCGTTATAATTTGTTAACTTAAGTTATCTCCGTCTTACTGTACAATCAATTTGTCTATAAGATTGAAGTTTGTTAATTGCGCGTCTAAAGTAATTAGGGTTATTTGTTTTATTTGTTATCGAGGTCCCACATCGCCTTAACAATGGGGAGAGGCGAGTTTTGGTAATGATTCGATTAAGACGCGGCACTAGATTTATTCGTTAGTTTTTATTAAATACTAGTTGTCGCCCGCGGTTTCGCGTTTTAATAGTTGATCGTCAGCTGCTACATTTCATTCCATCTTCATGCTTCCTTCATAGCAAATTTCATCAATTTCGGTTCAGTGTTTTCGCCGTGAAAGAGCAACAGATCGACAGATAGACAGAGTTACTTTTACTTAGAGTTTCATTGATAATATTAGTATAGATAAAACTCTTAACTATAATATATCAATTGTAATATACTTAATTTTTGATCAAATCGGACTCGCAAAGTTATTAGAGACAATTTTATAAACTTTAAGGAGATTCTGAATTTGAATTCTGCATTTTCTGCTTGAATGTTAAATTATTAGATTTGCCAGAAAAATATATTGCTCCCTTTTTTGATTGCGTTCGCCTAACCATTTAATGGCGTATCCAGTCATTCTCTTTTGTAGGGTTATTGTTATACAAGTGGACCAACTATAACAGAGCCAATTTTTATTCCAAATCTCGGTACTAAATAGTATTCATAGTAAATTATAATTCAGTAGATTCAGAGAGCCGAGATGAATCAGCGGTTAGGAGCATCTTAACGGAAGATTGCGGGTTCAAACCCAGGCTAGCACCAATGAAATTTTATATACATAATTTATGTTTATAATTCATCTCGCGATCAGTGGTGAAGGAAAATGTTGTGAGGCTACCTTGTATTCTCCAACAAGCATTGGAGCGTGGTGGAATGAGATTCAAACCTTCTCTTCAAGTGGAGAGGAGAGCTTAGCCTAGCAGTGCTACTTTACTTTTTTCTACCTGTTATATATATATATATATATAATATTTCTGTGCTCTCTATAACTGTAACTAATTCGAATGCACTCTCAGTATATATCGCGTTACTAAGTTAATGTTGATGGCCCACCGGCGTGCTACTGGGAATTGGAACGAAGGTGAGATAAACAGGAATGACTGACCAGTGAGCACACGTGTCATTTTTATAATACTTTCAAGGCTGTGTGATTTATATATAAATAACGTATTCATTTTTTATCACTAGCACTTGTTTTCAAACGTCATTCATTGTTATAGGTTATATAACGAAATAAGTTGTTCTTAATTTGAATTAGTTACTATTCGTTGTTTTATTATTTTTTACATGGCTTGTAGTTGTAATCTGTGCCTCAATAAAAGCGTTAGTCTGTCTTAAAACACTTTTGAATTGAGTTCGAGTTAGAATATTTTTTTAAGCTATGGATTATGAGACATTATGTAACTTTCAATCAGTGAAATCTTCGTATTTGTCATAGAAGTCATTAAAGAACAGGCGCAAGACCTCACGACCTTTCAGAGGCACAGGAGTGTGAGCACTATTACAGGCAGACAAGGTGCTACTGGGAGCGTCTCAGCAGAAAAACTAAACTATTCTTTATCGGACATCCGTAAATGTAAACTAGCCACTACACTAACGAGCTAGGTCATAATATGATTTTTATTGAACGCTTAAATTCCCTTTTTTTTAGCTCCTTACATAGTTGAATATGTGAGTTAAAGATTAATGGTATTATATATACAAGTCAATGTCAAAGTGTTTGAGAGAAAATGAATAAGATCTCGTTCCTTTTTTAAATTAGAATTAATTAAGTTTTTTTTTTAATACTTTGGACAAAGCAAAGACTCGCATCTGTGGTCCCACAGAAAAGTTGAATAATCGAATAATATTGAGGGGTAGCTTCAGACGCTACTGGCGAGAGTCTGTGTTTGTTTCCACAAAAGAACAGTATTACTATAATTCGGTATTATATGTTAATGCAATTCAGAACTTAGGTTCTATGATTGACAGCGTATCCTCAATATAAAGAATGTATGAAATGCAATCGTACCATAAACGCAATGGTTCACTTCCCTTCTATTTATCAATTTAAAAAAGACTTACAATGATTTTATTGTAAGATTTATTTGTAAATTAACTTTTAACAATTTATCAGCAATAAAATATATTTGAAATAAAGCACGAAGAAATAATTTATTTGTTCAGTGTGTAAGAAATAATTCACACCTCTAACGCACATAAAATACATTGCTCCACGACTATTATCTAAACGAATATCGTTCTAAAGAGACTCTACAATGTACATCGAACTTTGTTAATGTACACTTTTGATTTAATGCAGTACAACCCCTGTCTAAGGTACGATGTACGTAACCCAATCACCTGTCCCATCTCGTTCAGCGCATTGTGAGTAGTCGTTAAATAAATTTCAACCCTAACTTCTTCGTGAAAGAGTCAAAAATCCAATAAAGTGACATTTCGTCTCGACCTACGGCCTCGCGATCCATTTCATCTCAAACATAAACTACAGAACAGGCGTCAATTGTTAACAAGTTTAACAACTCTCGATTCTCGTGAATCGATACAATCGATTTCGTTTATTTTCTCGCACTAAACTCGATTGTTCCACTCGATACATTACGCTCGCGGCGCGTATGGTGTGTCAAATTCAAACAGACATTGCATTCGAATTTATTCTCTAATTGTCGATGGTTTGAGATCAGTTTCGTGGTTTTGATTTTGACACTTCAATTGATTCATCTATGATATCCAGTTTAATCGATTCTGCACTTTATTTATTCGATAATATGAATTATTTTTGATTGCACATGTAAGAAATATGTTATTTTTTGTATGGGTATTGTGTTGGGACAGTCATTTGTTTTGACAGACTGTGTATGGCCACGGTGACTAAGATCGTGCGATTGTAGAGCGTTTTAGATCGGGAGATAATGGGAACTGACACACGGACATACGGACGCGAGTTTTCGGGAGCCGGTATCCTAATTTATTTTATTTGTTGATAGAAAGTTGACACATTTATTTTTTAATTTTAAAATAAGAACGAAGAACTATAACGACACCATTGCACTTAAACGAAAGCTTCTAGATCATTCTTACATATTCATCTACTACAAAATAAAATAAAACGAATATTAATGGTTATAAAATGACAGCTGACTTCGCTCTTTTCGAAATAAGAACTGACTGACTTCGCTCTTTAAGAACGCTTAATAATATCAATTCACTACTTTCATTCATATAAAAAAAAATGTATATGATTTTTATTACTTAACTTGGCTAGTATTTCAGTTAGAATATGAAGTTAAATGTTTCCAGAACGAAACAACCGTGTGTCAATAGATTTACATAACGTTGTTTTATTTGGATTATAATGTATGTTTGTGTGTTTTTTGTGAGCTACGTTAATGGTCCGATGGAAAGATAAGATACTTGCTACAAGCTGTTTCAGTTTAATTATACGTATGTGTAATACACACTTTCTACTTGAAGCATCTAACTGTAATAGTTGTTATAATGACTGATTATATTCTTTTAATAATATAGTAAATTAAAATAATTATATGTAGTCTGTATTGATTATAAAATTGTTGGAGAAAGTTCAAAAAGGTGCCATTGATTTTTTTTTTGTCTACGTCTTACCTCTTTGGAAAGGCAACGGTATTGCACTATACAGCCACTATGTATTAGCCATAAATACTTTTTTGTAAATTAAAAAAATACATTGTATGAAAGTTATAAGTTACGAAGTTATCTATGTGTGGAATTTAAACCAAAACTAACCTTAACCCAAAATTAACTTTAAAAGCAAAATTCCATATTCATAGCCCTATATTAAAAAAATATGACTGAATTTCAAAAACAATCGAATATGCTTGAAAAAATACATAATTAATAACAATCAAAATTAAAAACACGGCCTTTTTCTCTTTTACCAAATTTTAAGCCTATCTAGAAAACGCATTCCCTAACAAGATACGTTTAAGCTCCTACGCACTATTGTTTAAAGCGTGCTCATTTTGTATGCTAGATAGAATCGCTTGTAACAAAAAGCAGTAGGACTATATAAGGTCTACACAGTTCTTGCTGATACGACACAGTTTAACATTAGTGAAATATGGCGTGGCTGTTTATTATCTTAGAAATTCGTGTGCCAATTGTTAACGATACAAATATGAGCGTACAATTACATATGGAACCTGCTTCGTTATAAGTTTTTTTTTTTTTTAATTATCTTTATTAGACAATTAACTACCCCGATAGGAACTTGGAGAAAACTATCAAAAGTGATATTATATCATAAATACTGAGGAAATTTATAATAAACGATTTCCGTTATTAGTCTTTGATTGTTATATTGAATCAAGTGTTGCACTATAAAAGAACTAAAACACACGTGCCAATTTTATTATCTTGGTGTGCGTGACAGCTAAGGTTGATACTCGCCTCATGTCATACTACATTACTAGTGTGTGTGTACTTACTGGCCATCATTTTCGACGCGTTCTCAGCCTTGACAGTCTATCTAGACATATAAATATTCAAAGCCTTTAATAATATGTTCCCAAGAATATTATTAATACACAGAAATAACCGAAAACAAGGTGTAAATATTAACATCATTTCTATTTTTAATCTATGTCATTTTTTATCTGTTAAAAACGTGTCAAGTACTTTACTATACATCGATTCAAACGTTAATAGCTCATTTATTAACTTATCCTTTCCATCAAAACTCCATCATAATGTTTTTAGTCACATTTCGAAACCCATCATGTGTTTATAAACGACTTGTGTTGTCAAAAATGATATTATCTAGGAAAATTATCGAGTAATCGACGTTACGGTGCGCGCGCGCCGGATGTCAAACTAATGTTCCAATTTTGTAAACGATTGTTTTATAATGTACTCTATAGTCTATGTTTTAAGGTACATTTTTTGTTAATTATTGTTTTAAATGCATGATGGTAACATTGTGTATTTAAAATAACAGTAGCCTGTTACAGTGTCACAGTTTTAGGGATCCTTTGTTGGATATAAAAACTTTTAACTGTCTTAGGTTTCTGTGTTTCGGTATTTAAGTGTCATGCTATAAATTAAAAAAAAAAACACAGTGATTCAGTTTGAAGTTATCATAAGAAATTCTGAGATGCAGGTATATGCACTCTCAGTAGTAGAGCAAACTTCGTGGTAGATTACACTTCTCACTCTTTTCTATCGTAGACCGTGGAACTTTTACCTCCATATCATAATATGATTTTATTTATATACTCACATCTTATATAAACATATATATAATTAACAATTATTTTATTCGCCAATTAAAACCTACATTAAGAGTTACCACTGCAAATCCGAACACACTAAATATTTCTCTTAGGCGATGAAATATCTCATGACTTGGTGGTAACTTAGTCGGCTACATACGGAACACTTAAAATTATGAACGCATCACATAGTTACGTTTCCGATAGATTTCAGAGATCAGAACGACCGTCCAAATGGATGTCCGATGTTACACGAGATAGGAAGATTTATGTTATTTTAATAACATATTATTTTTTTCTCAACAAACGGACAGGCGAGAATTTTTACGTTATCTCATTTTAATATCTATGTCGTTAGTGCTTTTATCTACATCTAGTGGACAATTAAATATGAAATTCTTAATAGCTTATGTCGATATGGAAACGTTTTGGAACTATGTTACATTCAGTTCTATTATGAAATTCCATGTATCATTAACAAGCAGACCAAGCATTGCTGTGCCGACGTTATACGTTGAATTATTATATATATTTAGCCAAATAACTTCTTCGAAACATAAAATATCCAGCGGTTATTGAGTTATGAACGTTAAAAAAAAATTACTTTTTATAAATATATTCGTATTCTAAAAGTTTATACACGATAAATGCGGCTACTGTAATTCTGGTCATTTTTGAAGATTCACATACAGTAGATACCAGCAATCTATCAGAAAATTCATATGTAGGAATATGTCTGACAGATTGCGATAGGATGAACGGAATAGATAATTCCCTAGTGTCATCTAGCGGCGTAATACGAAGTTAATTGTATAAAAAAATTGTCTCTATAAAATAAATATAGTGTGCACATGCGTGTGGGTGTGTGCGTGCGTGCGTGTGCGCGTGTGTCTGTGTGGGTGTGTGTGTAATATTCACGGTAATGAGTCAAACGGTGTCGAACACCATTTGGTATCAACCACACGCATAACTACTAATTTACTTATTTTGAATAAAAAATTATGATTTTTATTGATTTTAGGCAGAATACTTTCGCCATAGTTTTAATGTTCGGACTTTTTAGTATTTTAATTTCAGTTAACTATGAAGTCTATAAATTTTATAAATAATAAAAAAAACATATAAAGTCTATAGTTTTGCTCGTATATAAACACGTAAAAATCCAACGAATAAAAGTCACGTCTTCCTGTCTTAATTCTCTCGGAAATTTAACGAGCATAAGTCGAATTAAACCAGAACAAACAAACAAACAAACTCGCTTTCACATTTGTAATATTAGGTGGGAAGTCGGGATCGTTCCGAGGTGATGGGAGTAACGTCTGAGTTATGTGATTGTTGAGCCCTCGATCAGTTTCCTATGATTTGCTAGCGAAAAGGTCGTGTCGATGCGCCCGCGCAGATAGACGCGCTCGTAATTAATTTTATTCTATTCTATAGCTGTTTGTTTTACAGTCGTGACCTGGCGTGTAAATACGATTAAATTTATTGGCTGTTTTGGTGGGTTTATGAGTGGAGTATTTTGGTCATGTTTCAGATATATCTTGTAATTTATTTATTGATTACAGGGTCGCAAATTATATTTAGCTTATTTTTTACGTTTTTTTATTTTCCTCACATTTCATTTTAAGTACCTGATGCTATCGTCACGTACTCCCTTCGGAAAAAAATGATCCCAGATCATTATTCGGCCATAAAACATAATTTGCCAAAATTTTTAATCTCTAAAGGGCTCCACGATCTTGCTCCGAAACCGTAAAACAAATAGGGATTGAAATGAGATTCCGAACGAAGACCGCGCCGACGCTTCACGCGAGTGTTGGAATTTCTGAACTGAACAAAATAAGACAATTACCTGTTGGCAAATGTTTCCGATACGGGCCGCCACAATCGCCTCACGGTCCGCAATCTCACCATCGGTAATTTGGTAATAAAATGAAAATACGCTCGCCTCTTATCTATAATCCTCTATATATCCTTTGCTATATAAACATGGCGGGTCCAGGACCATAAGGTTTCAAGTGCAAATAAATTTGCAAGCTAGTTATAACGAGATCACTGAACACTTCACTTCACAATCGTAACAGTGTTCGAAGCGTTAAGGATTAATTTCCCTTGATCGAAGCTCTCGGTGTTCTTCTGCATTCGCGGTTTCGTGTCGATTTCGCGTGGCTGCAAATTTAATTTTCTTTAATAAGCTGCTTGAGTTTTTGTTATTGGAATGTTGACTTTATTGCTTGAACGGTTCGATCGGAAGTCGCTTGTTGTATCGCAGTCTCGTTGGAGGCATGTATCTCGATAGGGAGCTTGTTTCATCGGGGGAGATGCAAGGCACGATTACAGCCCCGCCCATGCTTTTTTCGTGGCTCTCCTAAGTAACAATGGGTGATCTGTTAACTAAATAACGAGTCCGATATATCAGTGGGAACGTTGTCGATGCGAAGGTTTATTTTGAGCTGGTTCGCGTCGGAGTTTTGATGGAATGACTTCAGACGAAATCGTTACAATTTATGATGGTGATGTCTTCATGTTGTATGAAGACATTGTAAAATTTGAAGTTGTTAACGACACAATACAATGTTATTAAAAATACAACACGACAAGGCATTCGTATCTGATGTCGGCGCCTTAATATTTATTAGTGATTTATTTTATTGTAATTAATGTTTCTTCGCACTGCTCTAATTGTCATTGCTCTAATTAAGTATCAACCACAATCACAACCAATTGATAAACAGCATATCAATATCTCGACGTACCTCAAAGATTATTTGAACTTGTATATCATAATCTAATGTTAGCGAAATAAGCAATTAAATATTTATATGATATATGTTAAATGGTCGAATACATTATCACTGCAATTAATTAGCTTGTATTATCACGAGCTCGTGATAATGTTTATGATAATCACGACTTTTTTAATACTATAATAATAATAATGTTTCTATTATTAGCTCAAGAATCAAGGGTGTATTGAGGCCAACGTTCGACGTGGTCATTATTATTTTTATTTTTCTAATGTCATATTTAAATTTAGAATGATCAAGAGTGATACGATATGAATTGCCAAAAGGAAACTCTTTAGTCTTAACCGACGACTGCGACTTCAAATCCGGGTGGTCCGATTCTTAACCATAAACCAATACATCAATACTTTCGAACTGGCAACACAATTTTTTATGTATTATATGTTCCTAAACATACAAAAAGTAGAAGAAAGGTGGTCTAAGGCTATTCCAAACTTATGACTTTCCCTAGGTGTAATCCCTTATCTCACGTATGCGTGAGATAAGGGATTACGCCATCAAATTGCCAATACATGGCAGACTGGACCGTGATGGAAACGCTTGCTGGAACCGAGAGCAAATTCGAACAGTAAAGGTTCTTGAATAACGGTATTGCAGCGACATTGGCATTCTTCAAACGTTTTTGAAGATTGGCTAAATTATTAAGATTTTTTGTTAATGCTTGTTACATCCCTAAATTTAGGTATTTTTGTTTCTTTTTGAGGTTACTTACTTTTGTGTCCGTACAACACTGGAGTCTGTGGAGATTCTATAATATATAAAAATCTTTTAAAAAACATTTTTTTATTAAGCTATTTATTAAATCGTAGATAAGAGCACAATAACATCCAAGTTGTGTTAAGTTGATGTGAAGTACGTACCACCTAATCGCCGCATCATGAGACCACCTTCATTGTAACAAATTATTACATAACACCGAAGTTACATACATATATATTTCCAGCTCAATTTATTGGTAGGATATAGAGTAAAATTCATTTACATGATTCAAATTCTTACTAACAGATCTTAAATTACAACACAGACTAAAAATTTAAGTTGCTGTCACTTTAATTGTCAAATTCAAAAATAAATGTCGTTTCCCACTACCGGGAATTTGTATTCTCTTTGAATTTTGTATTCACTTTGGTTGCTTCGCTATAGTGTTTCACTCGCTCCATCTGCCTTATGTTTTTTGTTTTAAATCTTAGTAACAGATTTAACGAAAGTTTGTAAAAATAAGTAAGTTATTATAAATTAAGTTATAAATAATTTATGCTATATAAGTTATATATATTTGAAATTATTTTGATTTGTCTGTTTGATGTTTTCCTCAATATATCTGTTTCATTTAAATGATTTCAACATTACAATGATATCTAAATAACTCGTGTTTCCTTGTTACAAAACAATCGATATTATTTTAATTATAGTTCGTTGAAAGTTAGTTATTGGATCGCGTTTTCGTTTGTTTGTAAAATACACAGTTTTTATTTATATGTGTCTTGTAGGTATTTTATCATTACCTTTTTTTTCCAATATACATAACAATACGGCCAGAATTATATTTATTATTCATTTCATACTCTGCCAAAAGATGCTCAAGGCAATACATTAAATAAATATTAAGAAATTACGGCATCACATTCAGTTCTTAAAAGTAAATTTAAAATTGAAGTATATAAATATTTAAGTAATCGATCTTGTTCTTCAACTATGTTGACATACTATTATTTAAAAAAATAACCAACAATTATACATATAAACGATAGACAATCATAATCTTTAAAACGTAATCTTACAACGTGATTTTTAACGTATTCAAAACATCTGAAAAACTTGAAAATTGGTACACGTATCCGATCACAAAATTATTAGTGTTTGACTTATATAATAAAGTAAAGGAGAAAGCGTATACATCCAGGCCAGTACGACAAAAAAAAAAAATCTGTTATTATTGGTAACTTGCGTAATGCGTACCGTGTGCTCCTAATGTCGGTAATTGTTAATTTTTGCGTGTGTTTTTTTGATTTTTTAAACTATTATTTTGTTCTTAATGCTAATATATATATAATCATAATATTTCTTTATGATTAGTGTAATTATTCAGACAGCTTACTTGTGAATTCACTCAAACATATAAAACTTATAAAAGCTTTGCACATACAAACTAACTAACAACGTATATTAATATTAGTATAGATATAGATTATAATTTTCCGGATTTAGCCATTGTTTGCTTTAATTAAGTTTGTATTTTCCTCTTTTTATCGTCACTGCTTCGAGTTATTTGTGAAATACAGTTCGTTGTGGCTTTTTCGATTTCGAAATCATTTATAATTCTCGTTGAATAAATCAAAATTAAAATTTGATCCATCGAAATTGTTTTATCTTCATCCAGCATTGAGTGCTACTGCTCTCTAACAATGTCATTAGTCCTCACTACCATAAATATCAAAGACGTAAATTTAAAACGTACGTCCTAACCTAACCTCGCGAATTCCTCAAAACAGATTAAAAATTAAGTTGAATTTATACCAGTAATCTTGATTTTAAAATTAAACATGTATATTCGTATTTGTTAAATGAAAATTTATTTGCAATTTGTTTCTGTTGTTATGATGGCATAATCAAATTACACTTGTGCTCTTCAGTCTTGCTGAATAAAAAAAAAAAGAAAACGTTCACATACATTCCAAATTCTCATATTCTATATTTAAATAATGACTATTTGAACTTGTAATTATACATTTAAAAGGTAACACAAACTGTTTTGTTTTTTTAAACTATACACTTTATTTTAATATAACAGCAATTAATAAAAAAGGTAATTAACATTCAATGGACTTAGTGGATTCACATGTTACAATATGGTTGGAACTAGCCAAGCTTGTCTTCAGAACGAGTTGTCGACGTCATCGGAGGCGGACCGATCCGCCTCTCGCCTCTATAGACATTGACACTGTACAACTTAGCTCGATTATACAATTCAATATAAAATGTATATTTTTAGGTCTAGTGTATAATTTAAATTATAAGTATGACTAGAGTTCGTCCTTTGTTCGGAATTTGAATAAAATCATTCAATAATTATTGCTCTTAACTATTTTATAAGTCTAGTATATAAGTTTGTAATTATTGTATAATATTTTGGATATCAATTTATGGGTTAGTGTAATAAAAACTTGCGAGATAACTACAATGAATAGGCAATTTTATCTATCGAAATAACCTTAGCAAAAGTAATACTATTATCCTTGCCTATAATAAATAAATAAAAAAAATGTCAAAATATTTAAAATTGGAACATTATAATTTAATATTTTAAGAATTCACACGATTTTCGTTTCCATAGATACAACTACTTTGTGTACTTTTTGTTTTTCTTTTTTTTTTAAACATTACGAGGCTTGTTCAGCATATGAATAGCCGAAGTTGGATTGCAAAAGAACCCTAAGTAAACTTGTATCATTGACGTAGATATGACGTTTAGATACTCAATTGGGGTACAAAATTGTTATTAATAAAAAAAAACAAAAATTAAAATTTTCGCAAGAAAGTTTTATATCTTAAATAGTTTTAATCTGTGAACCTGCTTTATATTAATACTTGGGTGATGGATTTTTTTCTATACAGGACTTCGATTATAGATTTCTAGTACAAACAAATTATCCCCGTACCGACGGAAGCGCTATTAAGCAATAATGGTGTGCGGTGGAATAGGGCTGGCAAGCTTATATATAGGTACCTTAGCTACGTAATTTATTTAAAAAAAAAAACAAGAACCTATTTTTTAAAATCCGATTTTCAAAATCTTCTGGACTGCACGTAGTTGTTTTCTACAATTTGTATCGTCTCTTTGGTAACATTTTTTTTTTTTTCTATTGTATGAGTCATTTGTGTATCTCAATTTTCTATTTGAATATTTAAAAACTGAATTAAAATAGCATATTGTCAATTAGATTGTCAAATGTGAAGTTTATTTTTTATAACTTAAAAAGAAAAATTAGCGGGAATATTTTTTAGGACAACGAATAAAATAAAGTGATATTTTATGTCAATTATGTAAACTAGATTATTGGGTGTTTCTCGCTTTCGTGAGATTATATACTCGGTGATCTTTACCGATGGTCAGTGTAGAGGTAGCATTAAAATGATAACAAATAGCATCTCATAAATATGATGGAGTATTTTGTGGAAAATTGTATTCAACTAGTCTCCGAATGCAGCTTTCCAATTCTTGTCGTTAGATGCTCTGTATCCCTGATGACGTGAAAATTACATGATGATTAGTTCGATTATTAAGCGTAACAAATGAACAAACTCACATTGGCATCCGAAATATTAGGATATAATAGTGAGCATTTACTAGTGTCAGGTTTGAGTGTAAGTAAAGTAAACTTTAATTTTTACTATGACCCGTACTGGTGACATGAATGCTAGCATTATTTTCCCTTTAAATTAAATTCCGACTCTGTGGGGAAAAATTAAACTGTCAACAGTCAATGTAACGTCGAATTGGGAATTGCATTAAATTTATTCATTAGTGTGAGTGTAAAAATATACACACACATGTATATTTTGTCTTTTTTACGTCTTTAAGTTTTAATAATGATGCAATATAACACGCAATTATATTTGTTATAAGCACATAAGTACAATACTAAGTGAAATTAATACTGATAAATTAGCGTTAAATATTTTATTTTACCGATTCTGGAACATCACTAGTGTGATGACACTAATGATGTTCCAGAATCGGTTTATAGAAAGCAATTGCAAGGTTTTTTTTTAAAACTCAGTCTATATTATATAATGTTCAAATTGGCTCGCTACTTATCAATAAGGGAGATTCATTGTATAAACAAATTAACGCCGGGACGAGACGAACAAGGGTTGCTATTAAGAAATAAATTAGGTTCAAATCACTAGGGTTGTCACTATTTTATTAGATATTGTGACATTATAATAACGCAGAATATATATTAAATAAATTTAAATTATAAGTTTAATCTTGTAATTAAATCTTTTAAGCCTTACATATGTAGCATATAATAGAGTTTTATATACTTTGAGTTTCTTTTATTATTATTTACCGCTATATTATTTCGTTTAAATGGGCAATAAAATTGATTTACATAGTTATTCCAGTGACTCGATATTACCTGTAACTGTTTCAGTTGCACTCATGAAACTCGTTTTTTTTCTTTTTTTATAAAGTGTTTAGGCGGACGTGGAAATGACCCACCTGATGGTAAATAGTGACCATTGACCATTGACACTCGCTCCGTAATAAATTTTGGTCATTGTTTACATCTCCAATACGCCATGAACCTGGTGCCTGTAGGCATTCTGGCTCACTCACCGGAATACAACATTACAAAGTATTGCTTGGCGGTAGAATATCTAACAAGTGGGTACCTACCCAGGCTGGCTTGCATAAAGCCCTACTACCAAGTTTGCCGCTTTATTTTATATATAAAAAAGAAATATCGAAATTATTAGTGTATAGACAATTTTAATCATATCAAATTTTTTAAATTGATTTTCATTATATAATGTGTCAATTATCTACTATCATTTCCTTCCTAACAGAATTAAAAAAAATACAATTGAGGTACGTTTTTTTATCTAATGTCTTTTTATACGTCATAAAATTGACAACCCTGATCGAAGCGTGGGTTCAGCCCGCGGCAACGCATATAAATTACAGATTTACACATAATCTTTCATTTTTCACTCTTTTGCAGTCGAACCGATTGACGGCGTCGAAAATAATTGACAGATGATTTATATTACGATGGATATTGTGTGCGAAAATACCTTATATTTTTTTTTTAGAAGATTTAATAGATGTAGAACACAATAGTCGAAAAAAAAACAAAATAAAAAAATAAATTCAGTTATTCGGTAAGATGTGGTAAAAGAAAATGTGGTCAGATATTTGTTATCTGTAAATATGTCATAATTATTTTTCTTTATTAACATGTTATATATAATTATGTAAGATTTCGTAGTTATGTTATTATCTTTCTTATCGTATTATACTATATGTATTTACATAAATCATAATTATGAAAAATTTATTATGAAATAAGTATCATGTCTCAACGATATAATTATGATGAAATTTAAATGTAATTCTTGTAAATCAGACACACGTATCATTTGAAAAGTATAGCGGATTCACAACATCGCGACTTAAGATCTTTTTCGATTAAGTAGCGTAAAACAAACGTCTGTTTTTCATTAATTAAATAAATAAAATATATTTCATTTATCGCATAAATGAATTTATCCCCATTAGCTATTGTTATCCCCACCCCTAACACAAACTTAAGGAAGTAGTAATTCTTTATTATTTAAAAAATATATATTATGTTTATTGAAATCGTACAAATAAACCTCTTGAATCACTCTGTTTGTTGATGAAAAACGCATTTAAATCCTTTGCGTAGTATAAACGATCTAAGCGTACAGAGACGGCGGGAAGCGACTTTGTTTGGGACATAGTATACTATGTAGAGATGACATACATTAATACTATATGTATATAGTCTTTATTCGTATAAGTTTAATACTATTGGATAATTTTAAATAAATCACATTAAATAAACGAAACACATTTTCGTTTCATCATTTATTTATTTTGAAATCTCATCAAATAACTTGTTGTTTTCACATCGTATATAATCTCGGAGCCCTCCAGAAAGACGGGCATCGAATTTCCGCCGTGGCCTTACCGGAAGCGACGCCATGTTTACAAATCGCGCGGGAAACGTCACAGAGAATTTTAAGCAGCTGTGTTATGTTGACAGAAAAAGGCTTAAAGATGCGGATAATGTTTAATTGTAATCGAATTTAATTAAAAATAATCTTTATTTATTAATATATATGTTTTAAATATTATTAGAAATTGTGTATATATAAGTTTCCGTTCCGTTTTCGACGACCTCCGTGGTCGAGTAGCGTACACCTGTTTTCATGGGTACACCACTCCGAGGTCCCGGTTCGATTCCCGGCCGAGTCGATGTAGAAAAAGTTCATTGGTTTTCTATTTTGTCTTGGGTCTGGGTGTTCGTGGTACCGTCGTTACTTCTGATGTTCCATAACACAAGTGCTTTAGCTACTTACATTGGGATCAGAGTAATGTATGTGATGTTGTCCAATATTTATTTATTATTATTTATTAAGTTTTATATATGACTCCTATAGATTTTTGTATGAATGAAAGCGTGACATTCAAAAGTCGGAGATATCTCGTAAGTGAAATATAAACTATTTACACAGTATTTTTAATTTCTCTTCCAGTGTTCGTGTTATTATATATTGTAATACGGGAGTTATATTTATTCTATGGTTTCGAAATATGTTGATATTTTAACATATTTAGTACACTATCGACAATCCAATTTTTACATATAATATCTAAGACAATGATATAATATAAATATATACACCTTATAGTACTCAGGAATAATGTAGCTTTTTATGAGTGAAATTTTCGAATTGGATTATTAGTTCTGAAGATTACCCCTTACATACAAACATACAAAATTTAACTTTTTACAATATCAGTATATACATTAATAAATATTGTCATCACTGCTACGAACTCAACTCCGGCCTACTGATAATAATTGATCAACGGAAGAACCTAATAACTGTTTATTTTATGTCACAATCGGCCCTTTAATAACTAATCAGAGAGATTATTGTTATTATATATTTTTGAGATGGGCCTCGATGTATAATTTTTGAATCAAATGGATTTTAACCTCAGTGTAGAGTCAGGTATAAGCCGAGATGGCCCAGTATAAGCCGAGATGGCCCAGTGGTTAGAACGCGTGCATCTTAACCGATGATTTCGGGTTCAAACCCAGGCAGGCACCACTGCATTTTCATGTGCTTAATTTGTGTTTATAATTCATCTCGTGCTCGGCGGTGAAGGAAAACATCGTGAGGAAACCTGCATGTGTCTAATTTCAACGAAATTCTGCCACATGTGTATTCCACCAACCCGCATTGGAGCAGCGTGGTGGAATATGCTCCATACCTTCTCCTCAACGGGAGAGGAGGCCTTAGCCCAACAGTGGGAAATTTACAGGCTGATTATGTAGAGTCAGGTAAGACAGCAAACAGATTGAAAAGTATCATTACAAGTACAAATGCATGGATTCACTGAAACAGTCCCGAAAAATAAAAATTACCTCCATAAATATCAATAAGTGGGGCGAAGAGAAAAAATAACATTAAGTTAATTGAAAAAAATGTCACCCGAAGTAAAAATAATTCATTCCTTAATGGTTGTGCATTTTCGTTAATGTTTCGCGTAATTAAAGGTTAAATGTTGTAATTAGCATTTTTCTTTAAAATAACCGGTCTGATCTTGTAAGACGAAATTTGAAAAAAAAAACACGGTGTTTATATAAATTAAGTTTAAGTACTTCTAAATATATCGCTGGCCTAAGGCTTTCCTCTCTAAGGGCGTCTTGGTGGCATGCGAAAATAATCATATGGGGTGCGCCGAAAAGACGGAGATGTTACCGCTGGTTTTCTTAGGGGGTATTCCGGTGTACTGGGCACCGGCGAGTCTCACATACCCTCCACTTCAAGTAGGGGAAAACCGTAATGCGTTTTTAAAGCGACTTTCCTCTCTCGGAGATGGTTTAGAGATTATTCCACCACTCTGGAATGTCCAATGCAAATGTATCAGAATATTTTTCGGTTGAATTTTAATGAATACTTGAGCCATTTTTTTTAAAGTAAGTAATAAGCATGTTTTTCGCGAACATTAAATGCGTTCATATTTCTTAGAATATGACTATTAGTCGGAGGTGAGTTTGGTCGTCTTCTGAGCAAAAAAATAAACAAAAAACGATCAATTCATAAGAATATAATTTATCAAGATTTTTTGGTCTATATACGTTTACTTTTGTGATAGCTATGTGCAAGTCGGTTTGTGTACGTACCACCCACTCATCACATTTTCTGCCGACCAACAGCAACACTCTGTATTGTTTTGTTCCGCTTTGTGTGAGTGAGTGAGCCAGTGTAACTACAGGAACAAGGGACATAACATCTTAATTACCAAGTTGATGGCACATTGATGTTTTCAGGAATGGTAATATTTCTTACAGACCAATAGCTATGAGCCAAGGTGACGACTCACCATCGGGTGCCCCATTTGCCGGTCCATTTATATTTCATAACAAAACACCCAAATTTTAAATTTGTTAAGTTTAATCATCTATGTATATAAAATTAATAAATATATGCATTGATTTTATTAATATATATATATATATATTTACAGGTAAGTGCAGACTATAAATCAGAGCAGTGGTTACGTATAAATTGTGAGTTAAACAAAGAATTCGTTGTGCCTTTTTTATATGCTGACCTTTTTTCAATAATATATTACGAGTAAATAGAACAAATGTCGATTCGTCCTTGAACCGTCTACTTTGACTATTAATTAAAAATCTACGCAACGATAAAAGTTTTCCATAAACGACACGACATACGGCTCTATAAAAAATCCCCACAACTTTACTGAGCGCGCTGAAAGGTTGAGATAGCCCACTTGGCGCGTTTAAACGCTTAGTCATTGTTCGAATTCGAAACTCGCATAATGCGCCATTTCAATTGTCTGAATAGATTAAAAGTTGGTATATCCGTGTATGGCGCTCTTTAACGCTTATTGATTCACCACAGACAATACATAAATACAGAATGCAAATAGGTTAAAGGAGGTTTTGTTTTTTTTTTTTAATGTTCAAATATAGCTCGACTAAGAAATGCTTTGAATTATTTCATATTTAACTATGAAACCTTTTTTTAAGTTTGTATTTTTATTTTAACTTTATTCGTATTTGGTTTCTAGCGCTAAGCATGAGTTATTATTCGGATCGACTTGTATTTATACAAGGCTATTTTGCATTAGCTAATGTTTGTCGTAATTATATCGTGGAAAGGAAGAAAGACTGAAGCGCCAAATTTTATTTTTGGAAATTGAGTCTTAAAATAAAGCCAGTTAACTTCATAATAATTTGGAGCTTAGCATTTGTTCCTTTATATCGGTGATATATGTTTGTTTCATGTGTGTGTAGATCCGAATTAGTAAAGTCTGTTTACATCGATTAGGTGGTTGACATTTAATCTACATAATGAATATTTATTTAAGAGTACACCTTGATACTATTTAAAGTAAAAAAATATATATTTATAAGAGAACAAATTTAGCGTTGAATTTTTTTTTTCATATGTCATCTCGTATCTTGAACACGAAAATGTAACAAAAAGAGACAGCATCAGTTCCACGAAATCTTACCATTCGTTTACAATTGCGAACGGTACTCGATACCGTAATATAGAGCCACGTTAATTACATTCATGAATTTTTTTAATTAATATTTTTTACAATTACACGTGAACTCGCTTACATCTGCGTCTCATTTTATCAGTATCGCGATAAAAACATAAAATACATACGAACTTCCACGAACTATAATACGCTTTATATAAAATGTTTATTATTTAAACGAGCTGAGAAGTATTCAATATCAATGCGAATGTTCCTTTCAAGCTGTATTTTTAATTTACTACTGTTTAAAAAATATAAGTATTTACAGTTTATTTAAATTGTACATTACAGGAATAAGTGTCGTGGATTTTTAAGTGTTATTGTTATTTCAAGAGATGAAAGTGATGTGAACAGGTACACACACACACACACAGAACACTCGTGTGGCGTAGCTATATCGATATATCGATATCTGCAGTTTGACAAAATAGTCACGTCCTTGATCTGTTTAGCGGTTATTTATTTAAAAAACCGATTCCTTTTTCTGATAGCATCGATTTGCCTTTCGATAGATGAAGACAAATGTTAAAAATCATATTCATAATCATGATATTCTTTATTCAAATAGGTTCATAAAAGCACTTTTACCTTATCTGACAGTGTAAAGTTACCATCGGTTCAGAAAATAAGATTCTACCGAGAAGAACCGGCAGGAAACTCAGTGGTTACTCTTTGCCACCATTTTAATCATCGTATTGAGTAATATGCTTTATTGTCAATGTTGATTGGGCTTTAACTTTTTTAATAGGTCAAGTTAAAAATAACTGTGTAATGTTTAATTAATAAACGTCAATTTTATGTAAAGGCGTCAGTCTATTCGCATATGATAACGATACATACGTAATAAATTTTAAATCGAAATAATATGCCATCAAAATACAATAATATATATTTACAACTGACGTTATGTTATTTAAAGGTAACCACGCTAGCGCCATCTGTTAGCGAGGCGCACAAGCGTACCGGTGACGAGCCTATTTCGGAAATTAAAATCGCCACGTGACCCGCACAACGATATGAACTTTGTTTTTCCTCATTTTGTTTTATAATAACGTTGATATTTGTTGCAATTATTTATTTGTTCCATCGTTAGTCGTTTATTGAAGTTCTAGTACTTTTTACACGATGAAGTTACCCTAAGCCGCCAATTAAATGACAACCAGCTCGAAACATACAAGTTCACACCTTATATTATTTTACAAATTTAACTGTGGACGTTTAAATCGGTAGTGATGGAAAAATAAGTAGATATCAAATATATTATTATTATTTTAGTGTAAATAATAATTAGCATGAATTTGAATACTATTTTTAATTTCGCCGAAGAAGTAGAGAACGTTTCATGCGAGTATACACATATTTTTATTGTAAGTATTATTAGTATTTATATTAACTATCTTTTGATCGAAAATCAATGACCTATGACAATGTTAAATACTGGTCACCCAGTGGTTCTTCTTTTATAAATTATTGATCATTTTATAACAAACTTTACACTGTATGAATTTGTATTTTTTTAATAAAAAAATCATTTTCGAACGTTTTTTATTTCAAAAGAATTATCGAAGGCGGTTACTGAACTGTTTTATCCTTACACATTAGTATACATAGTTATCACGATTTCGCTCCGTTGTTGGGATCGTCAGGTGCTAGGCTTAAAAATCTGCCAAATTTCATCAAATTCGCTTGATTGCTTTTGTCGTAAAATAGCAAAAGACAGACATATATAGTTACTTTTGTTATTATAATTTAATTTTAAAATAAATCATTATTAAAAATATATTTAAGAACATTGTAATCGATATAGACTCAATAATTAATCGTAATTATAATTGAGTATTTCCGGATTTATTTTTATTTCGATAGATTTTAATAAATTTTACAATGTCAACTTATATTTTTCAAATCAAATAATTCAATGTAACTGGAGGCTCAAAAGACATAGAATCTTAGCTCAGGAGGTTGGTGGCGTAATGGTGTGACGTGACGTAAGGGATGGTTAATATTTCTTACAGCGCTAAAGTCTATTATGGTGGTGATCACTAAGCATCACGGAACCCACTTGCCATCCGAAAAATACTTGAAAAAATTATCTATATTTCCAGAGTCTTAGTCGATTAGATTATTGTATACGAAATAAGTCAGTCATTTTAATTCATCGAATATAGAAGCAATCAACATCAAGATAACGGCCGTCTAGATATTATAACACACGACCTTTGCACATAGTTTATTTCCAATAATTTATTTATAACTGCCACAGACATCGTTACATTCCGTTTATTGATAAAAATGTCTGTGCGTCTGATACATCCGTTACGGTGAAGTATTGTTCAATAGACCTAGATATTTAACAAATAAATTATTAATAATTGATTAATAATATAATCACTATAAGCGTACGACCCAGTATTCAAACTCAGACAACCGAATTTTCATGTCTCGTGGCTCGGCTGTGAAAATAAAATATCGCGAGGAAACTCATATGTGGACTAACTTGTCGGATAACCTGCTCTTCAAAAATAACATACAGTTTAGTCCAGTTTAGCAGTGGGATGTTAACAGTCTTTTACTTTAATGATCCGTAAATAACTTGTAAAATAACTACTGAATTATTTTTCAACAACATTAAAGCAGAAATTTATATTATCCATGTCTTAAACATATTGTAAGTTTTATGTAAATTGTCTATTATTAATAAAAAATCGGTTTTAATAATTTTTATATATTTTATACAAACAAGATTTTAGTAATATTATATAACTTTAGTACTATAATGTGTAAGAGCCGAGATGGTCCAATGGTTAGAACACGTGCATCTTAACCGATGATTTCGGGTTCAAACCCAGGCAGGCACCACTGAATTTTGATGTGCTTAATTTGTGTTTATAATTCATCTCGTGCTCGGCGGTGAACGAAAACATGGGTGTACATAGGATACCTGCATGTGTTTAATTTCGACGAAATTCTGCCACATGTGTATTCCACCAACCGGCATTGGAGCAGCGTGGTGGAGTATGCTCCAAACCTTCTCCTCAAAGGGAGAGGAGGCCTTAGTCCAGCAGTGGGAAATTTACAGGCTGTTTATGTATGTATGCTATAATGTCCGTCCAGCCATTCATGCGTGATTGTATTTTGTAACCATTGTGTCGCGTGAGTCTAACGAACACACGAACCAACGTGCGTATTCATAATATATAAGTTACACGAGTATATTATATTTCGTAAGACTAAATTGTAAAAAATATTATATAAAAATTAAATCGTAACACATCAAAAAAAAAAATGGCCAATTCAAAAAAATCATAAGACTTGTATATCGTAATGATGACATTTCGATAAACGCGTCGGTCGATTCACCCTCGGTACTAATTAACATATGGGTAAACAGTGATAGCTACTTTCTCCTTATCATTAAATAACAAGTTTATCAGGACAATGCACTATCGGCTATAGGTTGTATTGACTGCAGTCAGGGTTGTGTAAACTTAAAAGTTTCGCACGAAATAATTACATATTTATTCCAAGATTCGGTAGAATCCTGTCCATAATTTGTAATTAATTATTCAAAAAAGGAATTGACAACTATTTATTATCAAGCATACTTATTTAGCTCCTGAAACTGTATCCGAGGTATGTAACGTACATACACGTGTATATTGACTTTGTGGTTAGAACACTGTTTATCTAAGAGGACACGGCTTCAAGTTTCACCTCGAAAGAAGAGGATAACCTGAACTGGCCTCTTAAGCACAATAAGCGCGTATTGTTACAAATGGTGTTCTGGCGATATTTGACCCGCAAAAAAAATTTTTAAGTAACTTTCTGAAGCTCACCGGTTGTCCAAGACTTGACCATCATTGGCGAGGCGACTCCCAATGCGCAACGCCTGGATTTTTTGCACCTGCACCTTGAATTAAAACGAGCCTACATACTGTTTCATTACATTTTGTACAATACTTTGTCTATTTTTTTTGCGTTATAGGTATTCTGTAAGCGGAAAGTCGAAATTCACCGCGGAAAATGTTCGTGAAATATTAAAATGCAAGAATGTCACATGTGAAATTATAAAATTTATAGGATACACGTATTAAAATGAAGTATAATCATATATCGGTTGTCAACATTTCACGAGTGAGATACGAAATTAATTCTTACAGAGACGTGCTGCTTTAAGAAGTTCACAAATTATCTTAATTTTGTTTTTCTATATTTGAGTTCTTCATGTAGAATATTTAAATCATGTAGGTACTGAAATTAGTATCAAGACCAATTCTAGCTGTTTTTTTCTTTTTAAAATCAAAATTTCTTAATACATGGTAAATTCAATTATTCAAAGACATATATTTAATACACATATTTATTTACATATGAATTATTAACATTAAGTACCTTAAATATATGCAAATATGCAAATTTAATTCATTAATAGTCATACTTATTTTGTAAACTCATATATATGAATTATTTTTGTACTATTTACTTTTTGCACCAATAAATTAATTACGTACATTTAAGTATTATTTTATTTAAATCGTGTAACTTATATTTGGAGCAACTCTATTAGATGTAATTGTCAAAAAACATCATGATCCAATATGATTTTGTTTGTTGTGTTGAATGTGGCTTTAATATATTTTTGTACGTTTTTGATAACTTCAAGGGATTGTAAATCGATTTGAATTATTCTTCTATAATCAATACGACATTAAAAGAGGTTGGTAAACGTAGAAGAGTAGAACAGTTTATAAAAAAGAAACAATGTTTTTGAATGTTTACAAGTTATATTAATTTTGTTTCCACGCAGGAAAAATTGTATTAAAAAATTATATTAAACCTAAAGTTTATAAATATATTATACACAGTACTCCGCCCGCGGCTTCGCCTATGTGTTATAAGGGATGTTAAGATAGACAGATGTTAAGTATGCCTCAAAGCTAAATATTTAAAATTTCATCCAAATCTGTCCAGCTATTTTGTGCGATTGACGAATTTACAGAAAAAAAATGTCATATAACACTGATTGATATGTTCATTGTCATATTATAATATGTCTATATTATAATGAGTTATTCTATATATCTTTGAGTATACTATTAAATAGCATCTACGTATGTTTGTACAGTCACTAACCTGCGTGTGTATGCAAAGAAGCTAACACGTGCAGTTAGCTTAATTTTGTATTGAAACAAATAATTCACTAAAATCAACAACTGAGCTGAATTACACCAAGCGCAAAGTGTTATTCCGCCATCCGACTGCCTCGTCGGTCTGGTGGCTAGATAGAAACCACAGAACCCCAGATCTCTGTAAATGAAAAATTCTCAGTAACAGCCCGGAACTGTTACTGAGAAACTGAACTCTGGGTATTTGAACTGTGTACACATCCTTGCCTCGGCAAGCATGTAAGGCCGTTGTCATACGGCTGAACTCTTTCCAGTTGTTATGGGTTTGCCGTCCCATAGGATTATGAGTGGGAAAAGGGCATACAGCTTTATTTGCGCACAGACTTATGCTCTATATTATGTGGTGTCTGGTCTCTCTTGATATCGTCCGCCGTTCCCGAAGTTGGTCAGGACATCAGGACGTCAAATAAACGCCGCGGTGTGTTAATGCTTCTATCATTTGTGTACCTTCTTGAAATTGTTTTACACCTTAAACTATAATCGAATCGGTCTAACAAATACGTCATCAGTTTTAAATAGATATTTGTAGATGTACAATTTTATATTAAATTACCAAAAAAATTGTACGTTTATTTGTTCATTTTATTATTTAACACAATAAGGTTGACTGGGTAAGAATGGCGTTAGTATTATGTATAGGTATGTTATATAGGTACCTCTTCATAATATGCGCAATTAAAATTAATTAAATATTTATATAGGTAACGAGGTAACAACCCTACGTATCAAATGAAAGTGCATAACTCGATATCGAACAATGTGACACAGGCGATAGTGTAACGTGATCGCCGCGTTATCGCGACGACACCGTGACGACATCGCGACGACGCCGCGCCGCAACAGACGCTACTCCTTCTTTTGTTTTAGTTGAGACCAAGGAAATGGGACATTTAGTTATATACATAGTTTAGATGCGTAAACATTATACAGGGTTATTGCTAATTCGACCCGATAATTTTAACCCCCATATGCATGATGCAAAAGTGAACCATTTTTGAGTTATCGCGTTTTTTAGATTTTTTCAAAATAAGTCAAAAATGCAACTTCAGAAATTTATTTAAAAAAAATTATCGCAAATAGTCACCCCTATCACCTCCTAACGGGAATACGTCGAATTACCAATAACCCTGTATATCGCTGTTATTTTAGTAAATTGAAAAATTGAAATTCTGTTGTTTTTTGTTACACACTTCCTCCCAAACCACTAAAGTAAGTCGATTATTGGAATAACGAAAATACCTATTACGTTTCTTTATGTAAGTTCACTTGTTACTAGGTAAAGTCAAAACTTGCTACTAAAATTTAAACCTGTTCCCCTCAACCGCCTGACTTTATGTTCTGCAGCCCTTTTATTATAGGATACGAAAGACTGTAATTTGTTCAATATTGCCACGAAATAAAAATAAAATAAAACGTATACAAAAACGAAGCTGCTTTCGCCGTGTTAAATTAAATTACGAGGAATAAAAATGTTTTTAAAAATTTTTTTTTTTTTTACATAATCTTTACTAATATAATAAATCCGAAAGGAACTCCGTCTTTCTGTCTGTCTGTTTTACGACCGAACCGCTGAAACGATTTTGATGAAATTTGTTATAAAGTAAACTTGAATCCATATGGACATATATTACTCAGGTGTTAGGCATTTATATAGCTGACAAATAACCCATAAAGCGCGAGCAAAGCCGCGGGCGACAACTAGTGTGTAATAGAAAGAGACAGAGAATATGGAAAGAGAGGGAAAGGTGGCATAAAGCTTTCCTTACGTGTCGATTTCTGTCAGTTAACTCTGCACAATAGTTACCTACTTGGTATAGTTGTAAATATATTAAAATGTAGAGTCATCAAAACATATTTTTTTTATGGTTTCGGTTTGCGGACGAGGATATTGGCCACCTGATGGTAGCTGGTCATCACTGCCCATAGACAATGGCGCTGTAAGAAATATTAACCATTCCTTACATCGCCAATGCGCCACCAACATCAGGAACTAAGATGTTTTGACCCTTGTGCCTATAGTAATTCTGGCTCACTCACCCTTCAAACCGGATCAAAGAATACTGAGTACTGTTGTTTGGCGATACAATATTTGATGAGTGGGTGGTACCTACCCAGACGGGCTTGCACAAAACCCTACGACGGTAGCCTGGTAGGTAGGAAACGTTTAAGTACTATATAAAATAACTATCAATCGAACTACACATATAAAAAAATATAATACAGGTAAAATTTGTTTGTTTGTTTGTAGAGGGTTATCTCCGGAACTAATGATCGAATTAAAAAAAAAATCACATGTAGAAATCGACATTATTATTGAGTGCTACAGGGTATAAATTATATTAATATCAGATCATTTTCTTTATTATAAATTACACACGTGCGAAGCCGTTGCCAGTTATAATTAAAAAAAAAAAAAATTATCTGTCATCTAAAAGAATTAAGCCATTAAAACAGTGACGTTTCTAATTTTAATATATTATCTGTAAACAAGTAGTCTGTCTGTACGTCTGTGTCTGTAAGTACGTCTGAAAACTTTTAATACCCTCGAATAATAAAATCAGCGTTTATTACCGCTTAGGTTTCACGAGATTTAAAATTTTAATATCGTTTCGATCAGTTAAGGCTGGGTTTAAGTGTAATGGTGTATAAATCAAGCCGTATCAATGTTATACCGCCTCTGTCAATAGCTGTGAGGTAGGCTGCCCGTGAGGTGACAGAGGATACGCCGATTGAGCTAAATAATAATTTAATGATTTATATTTAACAATGAATAATATAACAATACTAAATTACTTGTGATTTTTTTAACTTAAAGTAGTTCGTTGGTTTAAAAAAACAGTTGTTTTTTCGTTGGTTGTTTTTAAGGAGACTTTGCCTTTGCATGCATACTAGTAAAGTAGTTAGACGTTTGTTAAGTGTCAAGTGTGTGGTAAGTGATCTCCACGAGATATAGACATCGGTACTGTGAGAGATATTAATCGTTCCTCATATTTATTCAATACCAAACTTTGGAACTAAGATGTTTTATAATATGTCCCTCGAGCCTATAGTTGCACTGCCTCACTCGCCCTCCAAAGTGGAATGCAGCAATACGAAATATTAATGTTTGAAGTCAGAATATTTGATGAGTGGATGGTACCTACCCGGGCTTGCCCAATGCCCTACCACTAAGTAAACTTTCAAGCTTCGGGTTTGCTCTGAGAATTTCTTGACAGAAAAACCAGATAACATTGTATTGATCCGACCCGGGACTTGCAGCCAGGACTTCCAAATCTGTAGCCTCACTAATGAACCACTAGACTAGCAAGACTAGTTATAAAATATTGAATAAAATAAAATAAGTCTTCTATGACATTCCATACTAATCTAACGTCCATATGAAGTCCATTATCGAGAGCTCGAGATGGGGTGGATAGCGACCATAATTTGCAATAAATATAAGGGCGGAGGTGTCAGATAGAGCCTTTGTTATCCGTTCGATTCCCGTTCGCGACAAATTTTGCGATAGCAAAATACGTTAAATGGAGAATACGTTCATTACTTGTAAAAAAATATGTCGTTGAAACGTTTGCAAATGTTTTTTTTTTATATCTATCTGGTCTATTGGATGCTTGGTCATAAAAAGAAATACAGACAGTATTTTAGTTAGATTACCGAAATATCCGTTAATATTTTGTACATATTATACGATCTTTATATATTGCAATACCTAGTATTTATGTGTTCCGGTTCGAAGTATGAGTGAGCACAGTATAGGCACAAGTGACATAATATCTTTGCTCCCAAGATTAGTGGCGTATTGGCGATGTAAGAAATAGTTAATAATTCTTACAGCGTCTATGTCTAAGGGCGATGGTGTCTACTAATCAGGTTGTCTATTTGCCCGTCCACTAATATTATAAAAAAGAAGTTTTTTTATATAGTATTTATAAGAAGTTAAAACTTTTTTTGTACGCACACAAGAAGTTTTACTTATTCGAAAATTTTATTAATAAAAGTAATATAAATAATTATCATGATAAACGTAATTACTTATTTTTCACTTGAAATTTAAATTTGTAATAAAGAAACATTGCAAAATAAGATAAGCTGTGAAGTCGGCTATTTCGAACTTCTTGATATTCAATTAGCAATTAAAAGAGCAACTTCATTACGTAGTTTTCGTATCACCCTGTGCGAGCGCATCACAGAATATCACACTCACCAATCTTTCAAAAAGCGCCAAAAGATGTACAGTCAAGAACAAAACAAGCCATAAATTAAGACACATCAGTCTATCGATTTCATAGATATCGGTAACGCATAAACAAACATGTTACGAACAACTGTAATACCCATTCGTATAAATAAATATTAATGTGATCCGTCTAGCATTTCCCGGTATGATATTAAAGTAAGTTTTTATCTGTCTCAATTCGACGTGTTTTTACGAGATGATATCTCTGAAATCTTAATCTCTGTATCGGATCGCAGACACATTTGATGTGAGTCATCTCCCATCCAGGGTTAACGGTCCACTATGGAAGATGATCTGGGTTAGACGCTGTATTTATTCACTTGAATTTATACTATGTTTATATTGTAAATAAAAATAGATAGAATAGCTATGTTTCTTTTGTCGGTTCTTCTCATATTGGTGTATTGGGTGTTAAGGACGTATGTTCATCCTGCGCCTGGATTCCTTCCGGACATGTCTGATTGCCGTTTTGATTCCGGACAAGTCAGCATTATATGGATCAAATTCTGACCCTTGTATATCCATATAGTCGAATGGGATTTCTTCGTTGAATAAACTAAATTAATCAATATCAATTAATATATTATTAATATATCGTTAGAGAGATGACGTCGACAACCGTACTTGAGTTAACACAGAGTCAAAGTTGACAGCGTCTTTCGCCCAGAATTATACTAAATAAACTCCCAAAGGAATTTCCCCTCAATCATAAAGCTATTTCCCGTAAGCTGTTTAAACTTCAATTTTATTTTCAGTAAAAATATTCAAAGTCAACGAGCATGAAGATAAAAATAATCATAATTCAATTCATTACAAACGAAATCATTAAACATATAAGAAATGGTAAAGCCATTACTAAGACCGAACATACCCACGACATCTTCACATTTAAATCTATTAAACGACTTTACAAATTGACGTGGTCGGCTTGAACCCGTGTTCATAGTGTACGGGATCATTTCGACACGATCGTTAGAGCCTCGCTATTTACCTGTTACTGGCGATAAGAACCGGTTACAACTTGATATAACTGGATATAACTCGATTTCTATCTAAGGGATTTTGAAGTGCAGATACATGGTGATTTGATGTAGGCTTTATTAACGGCGAGTTATTTTTATTAAATGGTAAATGGGATATTTTACAATGTGTTAATATCATTTTATTATTATTAATAATTTCGATTTTAGAGTATGTTTTTTTTTTGTATTTACTTGTACAATGTTGCGTGATATTTGTGGACTGGAATTTAAAAAAAATGAACGTTATATGAAAAATAGTGGTTGTAATTGTCTCTTTAAACATCGTGGTACCGCAATCTATCTTCTATTAGCATTACGTGTGTCTTGCGACTTGAAAAGTGAGTTAGCCAATTCAGGTACGAGATATATTAAATATTTACAACGTCCTTGGTATTATCGTTAAATGATATATCTTTCTGACTGTTGTAATATCTAAGTGCAAAATTAAACACTTACCACGAGGTGGTCCACAACATAAATTAAAAAAAAAACGAGTGAGCAAATCCAACACGACCGGAATGAGTTCAGGACCAACGCCTTTACTTGCTTTCTAACTTCCAGACTCCGGGCTATTTATGAGAGTTTTTCGATAGAAAGACCCAATAACTTTTAATCAGCCCGACCTGGGGTTAGAACCCAGGACCCTGGGATTTGCGACCGTATATCTAGCCAGTAGACCAACGAGTCACGTATGTGTTTATATATACGTTACACAATGTTAGTTGCGGGTAAACAGGTGTTAATACATCAGCAACAAAGTGTCGCTGATCGCAGCCGATGTTTGGATGATAGAGCACGTTTTATTGCTTCTAAATTGTTTAAACAAGATATATTTGTTATCGGTTACGCTATCGGTTGCACACTTGTGATAAAAATTAAGAAAGTCCGTCGTAATTTACAATATTGTTGCAAACAAATACAAACGTTAACGTATTTCCAATGTTAAATAAGAAATAATATTTATTGATAAATTACCTATTTCTGAGTGTTAAAGTGACGTAAAGGGTACGCTTAGTTGATATATGAATCTATGATAGAGTACACATTTATTTTTTTAAGGGATAGGCAAGTAAACGGGCCTATATAAGTGGTCGCCAAAGTTCATAGACCTTGACAGCTTAAAAGAAAATAGCATTCCTCATCTGGCCAATGCACCACCAACCTTGGCAACTGAGATGTTACTTGTACCTGTAGTTATACTGGCTCAGTCGCTCTTTAAACTGCAACACAACAATGCTAACTATTGCTGCTTGGCGTAGTAGAATCTTGGTGTAGTATTGCTGCAGTAGAATCTATATACGAAACGGTTGTAAGTTTACTTTAAAGATAATCTTCTAAAGCGACAAAAGTTAATGAGCTTTCAAGGGTATGTATTTTAATTTAAATGATTTAATTATTAAAAAGCGTGTTATTAAAATTATGATCATTGTCTTATATATTTATATATGTAATGTAAAATATCACCCTGTAAACTTCCTATCGCTGGGAAAACGGCTTATTGTTTAAAGTAGATTTGAAACTTAATTCCATTTCAACAAAGCTGCTCTACTGGGTTGGATGTGGCAGAGTCGTGTAAAATCGTCCTGCAGGTCTTAAATTTTGTAAACATAGAAATTATGTAGGCATTGTATTATTGTAAATCTATTATAATACCAATTATACCACATTGTCAAAATATTTTCACTTACATACATAATACATACATAATCAGCCTGTAAATTTCCCACTGCTGGGCTAAGGCCTCCTCTCCCGTCGAGGAGAAGGTATGGAGCATATTCCACCACGCTGCTCCAATGCGGGTTGGTGGAATACACATGTGGCAGAATTTCGTTGAAATTAGACACATGCAGGTTTCCTCACGATGTTTTCCTTCACCGCCGAGCACGAGATGAATTATAAACACAAATTAAGCACATGAAAATTCAGTGGTGCCTGCCTGGGTTTGAACCCGAAATCATCGGTTAAGATGCACGCGTTCTAACCACTGGGCCATCTGGGTCATTTTCACTTAGAGAGTTACTATTTATCGCGTCTTTGCTTGCGGGGTCGCTCGTAGCGGGGTTGCTTGCTTTGTAGGGGTTATACGTCAGCTACTAAGCATAAAAAGTAGCTTACTTCATACCAAGCTTCATCAAATGCATTTCAGTGATTTGACTGTGAAAGAACAACAAAAACACAGCAGAGCTACTTTCGTATTTATACTATTAACATAGATATTATTTTATAAAGAGAGGAGAATTAGAATTATGACAAGTAAAGAAAAATGTCGGATTGCTAATCGATTTCTTAATGAGTTGAGGAGATTTGGAACTTCTCCAATGTTGGTTGGCTAATATACATATGTCAGACTTTCATCCAATTCTCTCACGATGTTTCTCTTGACCGACGAGCAAAAGATGATGCTTTCAAAGGTGAGTGCCTGAACCGTATCTTTTAACGGTTGATTCACGTACTATAATCACTCCGGCCATCTGAAGCCATTATTAAGATATCATAAATTCTGAAACATCATCACAGCATCCTTCGTTATTTAAATCACACGCCTTTATTAATAACACGTTGATAGTACTTAGCGTGTTTTAAAACTTATGAATATTAATTGCACTATCTTACGCTATTAAATAACTCATATTTCATAATAAATAAATCAGTTTAATGAATGTATCGAGATATTGAAGCGATTAAATACGTGTACCTTAACCAAAGATTACGGCTTCAAGACCGGGTAAGAAAACGGAGTTTTCATGTGCTTAATTCGCGCTTAATACTTCTTGTTCGGTGATGAAGGAAAACTGAGATTAGGTGGCATGTGCATGCATCTCAAGAAAATAGAAGGCACTTTTATAGGAGAATGATATGTAAAGGATTTTATTTTATTTGAGAGAGTAAGTTCTGCCTCGCACAACCACTCTGTGGAACCAGCTTTCGCCGACGGTTTTTCCGAACCGATACGACTTGGGAACCTTCAAGAAAAGAGCGTACTCTTTCCTGAAAGGCCGGCAACGCACCTGCAAGCCCCCCGGTGTTGCAGATGTCCATGGGCGGTGGTAGTCACTTTCCATCAGGTGAGCCTCCTGCTCGTTTGCCATATATGACATAAAAAAAAAAAATTGGGGTTTTGTGTGAGCTTGTCTAGGTAGGTAGGCTCATTGTATACTCTACCGCCAAGCAGTTATATATAGTATTTTTGCGTTCGGGTTTTAAATGTGAGTGAGCAGAGCAGTGTAACTACAGACACAAAGGACATAACATCTAAGATCCCAAGGTTGGTGGCGCATTGGCGACGTTAGGAATCGTAAATATGTTACATTGCCAATGTCTATGGGAGATGTACACCGCTTGTCTTGTCCACATATGCTATAAAAAAGGCAAACAAAAAACGGTAACAAACTTCGGGCAAGTTGATTTCAATATTGATTTTAATCCTCAATAAAAAATCAATTCGATTTGTTAATTATATAATAAATAAAATGTTTTTATTTATGATATACACATATAAATATTTTATTGTTTTTGAAAACTACGGCTTTACCTATAAATATTATTAAGATGGTGAAAAGTTTTATAACGCTGTCTTCTTCTATGGAATGTCACAACAATGATGTCAGTAAGAGAAGTCAATGTTTAACCAACCTCTAAAATACGTTAACATTGTCCTGCCGCATATATAGAAATTGTATCTTTAATCGTTTACGTAAAATGGAACACAGAAAAAACAGTGTTACTTGTAAATTTAAAAAAAGAACATTCCCGCCACGAAGACCTTTCCGTAACTGACATTTAGCACTTCTTATAGCCGCGTTTATGTCAACTCACCTGTTTCAATTAGGTGTACTCTACATGGAGTGGCTGTATCGGGTTAATGGCGCGAGAACAGATAACGCACCTACCCCGCCACCTCCACCACCCTGCCACCCCGCCCGCTAGTATATCAGAAACTTGCAGATCGCATCGGGGTAATTGTGTGGTAATAGATAATACATTTTGTCTTCTTCGCGCTTTCTGATAACGCCTTGTGAATTATTTATCTTTACCGTTTTCATCATTTAATTTATTGTTAAATCTTAGTAGTTAGTTTCAATGTTTATTAAACTTTTTTTATAAAGAAATTAAATTATATTTCTTGACATAGTGATCCCATGATCGTTGAAGCATTTTTTTATTATGGGTAAAGGTATTATCAAAACAGCCTTAAAATAATTGAATATTAAATTAATTATACCAAATCTACATTTGATTTTTTTCTTGAATTAATTTAATTTATTTATAATAATAGCATTAAATAATAAGCTACCTTTAAAACTTTATTGTATACAAAAGAAACGCAAATTCTTTTTTCTAAGTGTAGCCGTTACTTACAATTTATGTAATGTTGTGTATCCGAACGGAATTAAGAAAAATAAAATCATCTATTGATGTAAAACTAAGCCCTTATATAATAACGTAATTAAATTCATCACATTTATCTATCCTTTTATTTAGTAAGCGGTCGTACACACCGCTACCGAATTTCGAAAAACGTCGGTGATCCATCAAGAGCTATCGGCAGTAGACGTTTAATGTATAACATTTTCATAATTGATTCACTGAGCACGCGTTTTGCTCTCCCTTCGTGTTGAGACTGTTTCCATTGTATTGTTTTTGATTAAAAAAAAAAAACCCTATATAGAAAGGCAAAGACCAAACACTAATATGCCTTTTTTCTTCTGTAGCCAAAATATATTATATTATTTTGTTTGGTGGATAAAGAAAATCGCAATTGATATAATTATGTTTTCATCAAATTTTCAAAATTCAATAACTTGTTTCATAGAACTGATTTGGTTAGTATAGTATTTTCTTTAGTTTTTGTGATTAATATACGTTATATACAACTGTTTTATTTGGGTTCTCCGTACACAATATTTAACTTAAATATATTAAATAGCATCGAGGATACCGTTCGACACCTAACAAAATGTTAAAAGGTTAGAGATCAATTAAAATTTGTACAGTAATTTACAGTTTCTCGATTTGTGTAAATTTGATGTGCCTACGTTTTCAGGAATTACAAAATAAGTTTTATATAACATAATATAATTGAAGTCTAGTGATTTGATTAATTGGCAAAAAAAAAATTAGAATCGATTAGTAATCCTTAATTTGAAATTGCCTTAATATTATGAACAAACCATAAATATCGATTTGTGTGCTATAATATAATTTTATTGTTTAATTTTATATCCGTCATTGGTTTATAAGACATTGGAAACGTTTGAAGGGTCATAGGGCTACGCTGTCGCTCTTTTGTTACGAGATGTGATATCTCACCGTACGCGGCTTATCCTAAATTATTAACAATCTTGATGCAGACCGTGTTACTGCAAATAAACTGACGCAAGTTAACACTACCACGTGATCTCGTGACGTCATATTGTAAAGAAAATGGCTGAGAGTGGTACCACGATATCAAGATAAGGAGTATGTCATTAATAATAAAATAATCAGGACGTATCAATGGATATCTATCTATAACTAAATTATGTCATGTTTCGTACAGTAACTATATTCGTACAGTCAATTATTGGATTTGTGAATAAATGGTTTTTATATATGTAGGGAAAATTGTACACCTGATGGTATGTCGTGGTGTCATTACAACAGCAATGCGTCACCAACTCTGGTTACTAAGATGTTATTTCTCTTGTGTCTGTAGTTACAATGGCTCGCTCACCCTTCAAACTAAAACTCAATAATACTGAGTATTATTGTTAGGCGATAATTAAATACCATATCAATGTTAATATGATACATCATTTATATTTGGTTCGACACTCTGGTGCGTGTTGCGTTCTCTAGTAACGAGGGGTTGATGTATTTAAATATTCCATAGTATATGTGTATATTTGAATTTTAATATATAGTTCTGTTGGAGTTTCTTATAATTAAATAAAAACTTTTATAAGTAGATATTATGCATAGTTTAAAATACATTTAAATTTACATTAATTATGTAATTGTTACGAGACAACATTTCCTTGCGACACATCGGACCAGACAATTTACGCAATATAATTACATAACATAGATTAAAAATAACTCTATCCCACGCCATCGTGAGGATTTATGGCGTCCCGCTATCTCCGTACCAGGTGAAATGCGAAATATTTTATATGAGATTAAAGTGAGAAGGGGCAGATTGATCATGTGGGCAGACGTTATCGGCTCTGATACTTGACGGGCGACGTTCGCCTATTCCTTACGAAACTTACACGTTCAATGAGAATTTTGATCAAACACCCGAATGTAGGAGATTGATGGAATCTATGTAGATTCAATGTTATTTTTTAAATATGTTTATCTACTTCGATTGTCATGAACCGAGTTCTGTTGATGTCTTGCGATTGGTCAAATTTAAGTTGGTTAGTAAATATTTTTTAGAATAATACGATGGGATTGGTCAATTTCAGGTTGGTCGGTTTTATAAAAGAAAACGGCAAAATCGAAATATACTCTTTACAATCTATTATTGGCGTTTGTAAATCGGAATATTAACAAGATTAAATTAAATTAACCGATTTACCGGTGATTTCGGTTGGTAATCACGTTACTAATTACAGCCGGGAAGTGTCTTAGTAGTTATAATATTAATTAATTACGTATTAGCACAAAGATTAAGTTCATAAAACAATGAATACAAAATTACACGCTTTTATATCGTCTATATAATCTTGCATGGTTTGTCTGTTACGAGTTTATACTTTTTATCTTTGTCATCAACTGTCGAACGAAATGCTTTCGCGTAAAAAACGTTTCTTCTGATCTCATTACCTTATTAACATAACTCAAGATTACTGAACTCCCACGCCATAATCTATAACACTTCATAACACAATCCGTCGTATCTGCGTAGATGTCGTTAGTTCGATCGCTCGAGCCAGGCCAAATTGCGCGTGACGATAACATTATCAGTCTCCTGAATGGGACATTTTTAAAATCGCCGGACTGGGTTTCAATGGTGTAGACGTTGGATTAAAGCTTTGTTCAGAATACACGCGGAAAGATTGGCACATCCACGTTCTAACTTTGTACGAGTATCATACGTCGTTTTATCGATATATTAGTGACATTATTTATAAATTCTTGTATCTAAAACTAGCTGCTACGAGCGTTTTCACACGCGTTAAACGTTTTCTTTCGCTTCCAAGGGACAAAACGTGATATTATATGGTTTTCTTATTAATAAACGCGCTAACTAACGGGCAACACTTATGATAATTACGAGTTTTTTTTGCGAATATTAAGTATATATTAGTTCAAAAGTAATTATAGTTCTAAGTGAAATTAAATTATTATGACTTGTATAATGGTGATCAAAAGAAGAAATGAAATACAATTAATTACACGAATCAGCTGTTCTACGAAAGACAAACAGTGATGTCAAGTAGTGTGTGCTTCGAAACTGCTGATAAGATAGTACGCCGTCAGCACTTGTATGGGTTCATACGAAATTTTAATATAAGTTCTTAATTATATTACGTAACATATTTTACCTTTTTATAGACAAATAGTCATTTAAATATTTTGTATCGTTTTGTATCTGAAATAGCTTTGTATTTCAAATATTGGCAAAGAGTAACTACTGAGTTTCTTGCCGATTTATGGGGCCATTGATTGAATCTTATAGTGTCAATTTAAATCATCAAGTCATCTGACCAGTTTATACGTATGTACTGTTTTTTCGATTTTGGTTTTCAATTCGTTTATTTCTTTGAACTCATATTGATTGTAATCCTTTGACATTAAAATAATTATAAAATCAATCAGCTTTTATAAACCAATATTTCCGAATAAAACTATTGTTGATTTTCATATATTAATGCGAATCAAATTGACCACAATAAAGCGGTCGTGATAGTTAACTCCCAATATGATACAGTGGTCAATGTAATACGCTTACGTGGTCAGTTTGGAATACTGGAACGGGTTTGGGGGGGATGGTTAATGGTTTAGCCGCGTTTGCATTGCACAATAGTGAGTATGCACAAACGGAATGAAATCTGGAATTATTTATTGTATAATGTTCTGTTTTTTTTTTGGTGTTAAAATATAAAAAAATAATACATTAAAAAGAATTACAAAAGATTACATTTCAATAAAAACTTTTTGTAGTCCCTTACAATAGAATTTATTATGTAAAATGCAGGTAATTTTTATGTCAATAAGTAAATAGTACACTATTCATTAATGTATATAAAAATGTAAATAAAAATTAACTTAATCTAGATTAGACTACGACTTGTGACACGTTGCCTCGACTAAAACATATAAATATCGTACCGATATAAATAATAATTATGATAAGTGCAAAATTGCCACCACATACAGTATGTTTTATTATTATATATTAAGTTTTATTGGTTATGGAAAACATTTCGAGATTCATACATCGGATGAAATTCTAGTGCATGTATACCGACCGACTCTGATAAGAGCAGTGGGTGGAATAATCTCAAAAGTCCCAAACTTTAGTGCCCAGCAATTGGACTACCGGCTGTATTAATGTAAATAGAAACACACTTATTTCTAATTTAATGCCTAATACTGATGAAATAATTACAATATTAATCGATGGTAATTATCTTTATGGCTTTATTTAAGTCATACATATTAAAGTGCGGGTAATCTTATCATTATTTTCTATAATCTATTAATTAATATTCAAGATCAATAATTAATTGTAATTATAACATTTTTTTTTAAAATCTAATTATACTATTTATTGGTTAAACAAAAATATCTCGCATTTACTGAATAGAAGTAACTAGATCGATTATGAACTTTATTCCGTTAGACTTAAAGTATCATATCACTTTACGGATATTTTATTTAAACACTCCACAGTCGATTATGTGTCTTATTTTATCTGTGTTAAGGTTTCAATTCAATAATTGTGTGTGGCTCGCCTGTTGCTCCGGATATTACCGCTCGAAGCGCCCTCTGTCGGGAATAGCTTGTAATTCGCCAAATTACACTCAGATCTTTGCGTAATTAAATCTTTTTGTACAAATAAAAGGTTTTTTTCTGTATTTTATTAACTGTTTTCGTTTAATTTTACAGTTACGTACAATTGTGTTATTCGTAAAGGATTATTTTTGTTAAATAACTGTTTTTTTAGTTTTTTTTTGTATAATTCGTATTATAAGTTTTAATTTAATATTTTTTATTATTGTTATTTTACAATCTGGATTCATTTGTGTTATTTATGGAGAAAAGCTTAATGAATACGAAGGCTACAGTTGCTTTTATCATGGGGCGGATTCTTCGAAGTCCCGTCGATAGCTAAATATACAATAACTATTTTTCGCCCTCGGCTTTGCCTGCGTGTTGTCAGGTGTCAGCAGGACCCCATGTCCATTTTTATACGCTTGACAACATGACAATCTCATGAAGATCAGCTGAGAGTTTAAAACGTGAAACCGTAACAGATTATCAATTGATCTTCATGAGAACTTCCACTGTTAAATGTATTAAATAAAATATTTAAAAAAATATACAAAAGTACTTTTACTTCCTGTATAATTAATACAAATTGAAATAATTATTTTGTGTAGGTATATAGGTAGGATATCTAGGAGGATTTTATAACGATTAAAAACCCCTTGAAATAAATACTTCTCGTCCGAAGAAATGCAAGTCGTTTCCGGTGAATTAAAAACGATCCGTATCATGTATGTGTTACCACAATTGCAGGTGGTGGGTTTTAAGTAGGTGCCAACCACTGATCAGTTATGCTACCCCGAAAGATAATACCTTATCTTAGTAGCGACCCATACTGAGTGGTGTATAATATTAGACAAAATTAACCTACGGGTGGGAGTGCTTCGTGCAGGCTTACTTCCTAACGTACACTAAGGTAGGAATAATAGATATAATCTGTGTTAATATATCTATTATATCTATTATAGAACGTAAAGCCGTTGATCCTGCATCTAAAATATTTCCGATCGTGTTGGATTTCAAGACCCATCGGATTATGAGTGTGCAGGAATACAAAGTGCACCCGCGGCTGCGTTTGCGCACAAATTTTTACACTATATATGTCCTGCGTAGTTGACTGGTCACCCTTATGATTGGAAGCCGTTACCGAAATCGATCATGACGCCATTTTGTGTTGATAATATGGACACGTCATTGAGTATCTAAAGCAAACTGTTTCAGATACGAAATCAGATTGAGAAACTAAAACACAAGTTAGTGGTAGATTTTAGGTTTCAAAAGAAAAGCTGGAAAATTTATTGTTCACCACGACTAGAGACTTATGAAAAAAAGAAATATTGTTTTATTTAAAGAGCAGACAAATGGATCAACAGATTGATGCTGTAAGAAGATTAATACATTGGTTAGTACATGGTACATATTATGTAATATGTAATGGACCTCAGTTCACCCTTTAAACCGGAACATGACCATACAGTTTATATAATGGTATATCTATACTAATGTCATAATATGAAAGTTACTCTGTCTGTCTATCTATTGGTCTTACACAGCCAAACTGAACCATTGGATGACATTAAAATGATGCAAGCATTAACTCCAAGGAAGGACATAAGCTACTTCTTATATCAAACCTGACGATCAACCACTGAAACGCGAAAAGCCGCTGGCGACAGCCATTTTGTTTATATTAATGAGATAATTAAATCAGTAATTAAGTATTTGGAAGCTGGACTAAACGTATGTAGGTTACACGGACAAATTACCTGTTAATTTATAAAATAAAATTTAATTACAGCGATGTATGTTCTATCGCGCGCTATCTCCGTTCCCAGGCGCGCCTTACTTGATACCAATCTATTTAATTAATTTCCACGTAAAAATACTGTCCTTCCCTCGTCACACACCCACGTCACGGTAATTAATAAACCTATATTAGTATACTAATATTGCCTTAAATGATTGCCTTCGGAACAGGTGTTGCCCGAAAATGGCGTTGAATTAAAATAAAGCTGAAAAGTATTTTGTGTGAGCGTGTCTAATACGTGTACCGTTATGGATGTGTGCGTGAGCATGTATTGCGATATAAAATAAAGTTGTCATTATTCTTTTTTCGAAATTTTTCCGCTACCTACGTACTGTCGTCGTATTTTTTTCATATTTATCTGTCTAGATGTACGTTTAGGTTCCTGTCTGATTTCCTTTATATACTTATCTATTTTCTTTGTTTTTTCCTATAATGTATTTTTTTTTGCTTAGATGTTTACTTTATAATTTTAATTAGGTTTATTTTTTGTTTTTGTAATTATTTTTTTCTTTAATAAGCACAGTCGTATTTTTTGTCTTACATGATGAGTTAGCCTGTAAGAGTGATGTAAATGTTAATATTTTTTAAGACTGGTCGTATATGTAGAATCAAACACTTTGTTTATCACGTTGGCTTCCCAAATAAATAAATAAATATATATATACGTTACGTACGTTATACGTTTGTTATACGTTTTATCAAATCCGACCTTCGCACCGTCTGTGTAACATTTCTGATGCAAAGTTTCACCCTTTTTTATACATGAATAAATACTTATATCGCACGGACAATACAATCTATACTAATATTATTAACGCGAATATAACTCTGTCTGTATGCGACGCTCTCACGACTCAACCACTGAACAGAATTTGTGAAACTTGCTATGAAGAAATGTTGAACCTTTTGGTAATTTTTATACCTAAAATCTATGAACCTCAACACGATAGCGAACCCGTCGCCGAAAACGAATATTACATCATTGTTTATACAAAAAAGGAAGTTGATAAATAACATTAATGAAGACCGTAATAAACAAATTGTACTTTTTGAAATGATTTAATGGAAAAAACTTTTCCTTTCCTTGCTATTGCTGGTCTAAGGCCTCCTCTCAGATCGAAGAGAAGGTTAGACTTTATGCTACCAAGCTGCTCCAATGCGGCTTGATGAATATATGTATATATTGCTGATTTAAATCCGTCACATGCAGATTTCTTCACGACGTTTTCCTTTACCGTGAGATGAATTTTAAACTCAAATTACATCCATGAAAATTCAAAAGTGTTTGCATGGGTAACTTCTGTTGAGATTCACGTGTTTTGAGCCATCGCTTCTTATCATCTGTTTTGATATAATTTCTATAATGTTAAACTTACTAAGCAAAATAGATTAGATTAGATCTACTTTTAACATAAAATGTTTCTCATAGTCGATACATTTATGTAACAGATTAAAAATATTGAAATTCAAAACCTAGAAAATGTTGTCAAAAAAAGAATTACTTCGGAATGGGATAAATTTTAAATTTTTAACGGTTTTATTCGAAAGCAATAACATGTTGAGATAAAACAATTATCATCAAGGAGCTTTAATAAGAAAAGGCAAAAACAACGTTAGTTCGATTTTAAAATTTTAAGACGATAAATTAATTCAGTTTAATAAGATTAAAAAAAAATAAACTTTAATCGTAGTTTAAAAAGCAATCACATAATCACGAGTACATAGACCGCAGCGAACTCATATGAAATGTATTCAATCTGCGCGCCCGAGATAAGGCCCCCTGTGAGGCGCTAAGCCGCACGATTTTTGACCCGAGCCTGCCTCTTGACTTCGCTGATTGTTTTATGTAATTTATTTCAACAAATAATATCAGAAAATTTTAAGTACATTCTTTTTTTTAATTTTGTTAAAGTAAAATCATATTTAAATATTAGAATCTTTGTTACAAATGTGACGTATCCTTTAGTTCTATCTTTAAATGACATTTTATCGCAAAACGATAGATTTTAATACTAGAAATTATATGATATAGTATCGATTTTTGAAATTACATCTCTTTAAGTATAATTTTATTCTTATTGTTTTAAATATGAAGTTTTCGATTCAATATTATAATGTAAAAACTATACCGCGTATATTATTCCCTAAGTAAACAAAATCGGGCGTCGTGAACCCTAGATCGCGATAATAAAATTATTATTATTCGTACTATCAGGGCTGCCACCCGGCGATCGTATCGCGCTATCTCGCCGCGCCAAGCGTCGCTTCACCCCCTTCGTGAGGTGCTAGGGCTGTGCCGTGTATCGATAATATTTGGCAGTTGCATTAAACACTAATTTATCTATATTTAATTTAAATCGTAACTATATAAGGTGAAATTATAACTATTTATCTCATATTTCTTCATATGATCTTCATTGTAAAGATTTGGTTGGTATGTTATTCAATAAAAATGCGTATTGTTACTCAGAAACAAGTTATTTTCAATTTGACTACTTCGAAAATAACCTTGTTAATAATAACCACACAAGAAGCCAAGAGTAACCAATAACTACATAGAATATGTCAGAGACAAGCTAGTTCTACATAAAAACTGGCTCGTTAAATAGCTCGTCAAGAGGTATAACTTATTGATAAATATTTAACCATAATTTATGCTCCTTCCATTCGACATTTACGATATCGACATTACTCTTACTCGGCGTTATCGTGAGTCTAATTATACAAACACCACATCACAAGTGTCAAGTCGCAGCGATTAGAACGCGTAAAGTCCGATGTGAAACAAATCGAACGGATCACATTTTCATCGATATCAGTGTCCCGTCACTAGGGGTGTAACCTGACTTACTCCGGATAAGAATAAATACAGTGGCGCTCGCCGGCGGAATGTTCTAATACATCCTTATCGTCGTCCGCACACACTCACACGCCATCACTACTCATTACACAGCGAATCTCCGGAGGTTCGCAAACATTTATCAAATGGATTTTTTAAGAATGGAACATCGTATTGAAATTTTATCTTTAAGTTCATTGGCTATGAATATTCTATCTTTAAATTTAATCGTATTATTTTTGACAAGCAACTTGTTATTGTTCTATATGACATTTAAATTTTATAGACACGTAAAACATTTTAAGCAAAGTGCAAACAACATACAGCCAAGATACAAGAACCTTTTTTTCAAATATTTATTATAGAATGACACATGGATACATCTCTATGTTGCTCTAATAAGGGTATCAGGCAAGGAAGTCGCCTGATACCCTTATTTCAACGATAATTAACCGACGATAACAAAGGCTACACGTGTCGTATCAATCTAAAGAGGCCTTGGTTACATGAATTAATTATTTTTTAAATGTTTAGTATCTTAATATATTCGCGTTTTTATCTAGACGTACGGTTTACTTTTAAACTGAGTGAGGGTTATGAAATTGCCTTTATTGTTGTACGACCTGTTATTAATATACTGGCAAAATGTATAATATATGTTTCTCGATAAGGCGCACGCCGTAACGATCTATTTTCTATCTGACTGTTTCATTTTGATAACACAGATGACTAGACGATGCATTATTAAACAATACAATTTGTAGTTTAGGATTGTTTATTTATTTTGCTTTAAATAAAATGACTAAAAAATATGTTACTATATTTATTAATTGTATAATTTTTATGTCTGGTAATTTCAATAAACTCTTAATTTCAATTATATCAATTTAAATAACGAATACTTGAGCTTAAGAACTATGACAAAAAAAAAAACAAAACCAGTAATATTCAACTGACTCTTACAAGCACTTTAGAGTTGTTATTTAACAATATTAAATAATGTAATTATATACTAAAAAAAAACTTTTCCACTTCTTCCCTTTTTTACAAAATAAGTCAGGATACGAGCGTATGGGCCAACTGATTGTAAATCGCGATCATCCTTACAACGCCACTGCACCATCAATCCCTTACGCCTGTAGTTACTCTTGGCTCACTCACCCTTCAAACCGGAACACAACAATACTATTTTTTGCTGTTTGGTAATACTATGATGATCTAGTTAAATGTGGTTATTACATTATAAATTAATAATTTAATTAAATACGAATAGTTCCATAGCACAGCATTGTAAGTGCTTAGCATGAGAGTTTATGGAGAAAATTATATAAGCTAGGAGCTGTCTATTCTCAACACGAAATATTTTTTCCCCCGTATGTTTGCGATTTTTTTAGAGGCTCAACGAAGTGACGTTTATGAGGCTTATAGATATGTGTATTAGTATTTGATGAACTTGGTTTGTTTATATATAATATTTTTACATATACAGTTATAAATATTTATTTAACTAAGAGTTGTTACTGTACAAATCATTGTATATTAGTCGTGTTAATGTAAAAAAATATATCCGTACAGACGAGATTATGAATTCAACGTTTATATCTTCTCGAGCCGAGATGGCCCAGTGGTTAGAACGCGTGCATCTTAACCGATGATTTCGGGTTCAAACCCAGGCAGGCACCACTGAATTTTCATGTGCTTAATTTGTGTTTATAATTCATCTCGTGCTCGGCGGTGAAGGAAAACATAGTTAGGAAACCTGCATGTGTCTAATTTCAACGAAACTGCCACGTGTGTATTCCACCAACCCGCATTGGAGCAGCGTGATGGAATATGCTCCAAGCCTTCTCCTCAAACGGAGAAGAGGCCTTTAGCCCAGCAGTGGGAAATTTACAGGCTGCTAATGTAATGTAATGTTTATATATCATATATATTAAGTACTTTTTTATTATTTTGTATACAATTCGTTCCAGGCTTTGCATGTGACTTCCTATAATATTATAGTTACAGTTAGTATTAAAAATTCAACTTTCACCGTTGCTGCAATGATCTTGATGTCATTTCTAATTAATATTTTCGCGTTATCTTATTCATCTAAGAACAGGCGGTCCGAATAATAATCAAATTGAATAATCGTGTAGCATTTCATCACTAGCTATAAACCCACGTAACTATGTATGTATGCCAATCAATTGTACTGTTCTATTTGTCATGACCTTTTGATTTCGTGAGTACTATCTCAAATATTTAACAAAAACGTCAAACGAACGAATGAATCGAGATCATTTAACTACATAGTTCGTTCACAAATCGAAATTCGAATGCATTTAAATTTGAATTATTAGTTTTAAAATAATGCAATTAGGTTATTACAACAGGTATATTTCGAGTAATTTTACATTAGTTCATTAAAAGTAAGGCGAAATCAAAATAAACTTTATTAACGTAGCTCTACAAGTTGTTTTGAATTTACGGGATTATATTGAATGAATGAATAGTTTACTATACCACGAAGAACTGGCAAGAAACTGAGTATTAACTTGTTCCGCCAATAAAATAGCATCAGTATATTGATACAGTGATAGGGCTTTGTGCAAGTCCGTCTAGATACGTCAATCAAACAGTATTAGTTGTATTTTTGTATATCCGTTTTAAGGGTTAGCCAGTGTAACTATACACATGGGATAGAACGTTCTAGTTCCTAAGGTTGGTGACGCGTTAGCGCTGTAAGGAATGGTTAATATGTCTACCGGACCACTTGACCACTTATCATCAGGTAGCGCATTTGCACGTTCGCCTATCTATAAAAAAAAAAAGTATTACTGTCTTTGATTTTGTACGTACTCGTTAAATTCTACTGTTACCTTATAAATTGATATATATATCTAATCTAATATTATTTTTGTTGTAACAATTTCAAAGAATTACTAAAACATGTAGATATTACTTAGATTAATATTAAATCCTCCTTATACTGTCAATGCGCCACTAACCGAATTAGATAGTTCCCTTGTGACTGTAATTACATTGACAGCAATACAAAATTACTGTTTGGTGTTAGAATAATAGGCGCGTGGTACTTATCGAGTAAAAGTGGCAGAACCCTTTTAGCACTACAGCAATCCGTTTTATGATAGAAGACATTAAATCTTGACGTATTTATAACGCCCACATAGAAATATTATAATTTTAATAGGAATCAATATTAATTAATAGATGTATATCTTATCTTCGAAATATGAACAAGCTGTCGCCGACTCAAATTCGAGCGGCGATTTTTTTTTCTCAGATTGTGATTGGCTGTCGCCTTTTTTGACATGTGTCAAGTTGACATATGCCAATTATTTTCTACGGAAATTTATTGTAATTTGTTTACATATTTATATATATATAAGATTACATATATAAGGTTGTGATAAAGTACCAGATTTATTAACTTACAAAATATATTTTTATAAAAATCAGTTTAAATATGCGCTTATACGCATATAACGAATCCAGATAAAAAATAACCTCAATACCTCATAATTTATTCATCTCGTAACAAAAAAAAAAAATACAGATAAAACATAATTTATTTCTAATTCGTTTTTTTTTAAAAGTTCTAGTTTAACAAACGAAGGTCAAAAGAAGGTTATGGCGAACAGAAGGCAGGTGTAGATAGCTATTATCGCCGGCTTCGAACCCGCTGTATCGGCTCATTAGCCGATAGTTATTCACTTTAACAATACCGTCTACCAGATAAGGCTAATGAGAGCCTATGGGTACCGCACTATATTTTGATAGCTGTATTATATACGTTGGTATCTGCGTGACACACTGTCGGAACAAATAAAAAAAGAATATAAAACATATTAAATATTTAATTTTAACTCGTAATCAATGGGTCTATGATGCTTTCATTAGTGCGAAGTTTGCCATTGAATTTATGATGTATACATTATTGGATTTCAGTACGTCTGCTACGTGTAGCGGACTACTTATCTAACGAATCGTGAGCCACTTTTTTTTTTTTTTATATCTTGTCCCATGCTATTTGACAACAATCCTCATCACCCTTTTTAAATTCTTCAAATAATTCAAGAACTCGTTATATAACTTAAGACTATTTACAAATAAATAAACTGATATATTAGTATGTCATATGAATCGCACGTGGAATTACATTTAATTCAACTATTTGATTGTGCACGCGCGTTTGCGACGTGAAATCATATGTAGCGTCGCGGCCACTTCACGTGCAGTTTCTTTGTTACATTTATCTCGTTTGACAAACAGATAGTCTGTTTTTCAAAGATTTTATTACAATTTTGATGATCTTAACTAAAATTATAGTAAAATAAAATTCGTTTACTTTATGTCGAAGCAACAAATACTTATTGATTGTCAAATTTAAAACTACAACAACCGGTTCGGACACGAAAATACGCTCACATGAGAAGAACTAACGAAAGGAACTCAGGGTTATTTTCATGCTAGGAAACCGTTCTTGAGAATAAGGTCAGATGCTTCTGGCAAACTGTTTCAATGTAAGTTTATGCAAAGTTTGCTGGATATATCTATGGCAGAAGTCGAGGCATTTGATATAGGTTGGCCCCACAATAATTTTCTTGATCGCTGAACACATGAAAAATAGTTCTAGCTCGGCTTTGAACCCGCGATTCGCAATTAGGATTTACGTGTTCTGGGCGGTTTCGGCACTCTCTCAAGGGCGTTAGTTGTTGAAATGGTAATAAGGTTAATTTTCTTGAACTTAAATTTTACCAATTTTTCCAGAATAGTATTTGTCGCTTTTAATTATGTTATTAGATCTCTTTGCCTAAGCTTATGGAAACCCCCATTAAGTTATATTGCTTAATGCACCCCCACGAACCAATAAAATACACCTCTCACTCCGAAACCATGGATTTTGATATTATATTTACCATTAAGATTATCGAGGCTGTATAAACTATTGGATTTAAGATAAAAATTCATTGTATATCATCTTTTAATGCTGAAATATACAGTTAGCAGTTAGTGAGGTATATTATCTTATCGTGGACATTAGCCATTTACAACGCTCAATAAACCCCGTATCAGAACATCACTGGCCGCCGTCCTATTCCGAACCTCTACCAAGAGTTTTACGGTCAAATTTATATATTTTTAGTTAATAATGTAATTATTATACAAGTAACTTGGAGGGGCTCGAGTGAAGGATAGAATTCGAAAGTTCGAAGTTCGAAAAAGAGATGGATGAGTAGATGTATGTGTGAGTGTGTGTCTGTGTGAGTATTTACGTTGTAGATTGTCCCTTGTATTATTAAGTAAACAATAAAGCTATTACGCTGACCTTAAATTAATATATAAATGTATGACATAATGAGTCCGTCTCAATGTATTGATTTGTAAGTACCGTCTAAATAAATCCAACGATCATGGTCATTTATTGTTACATTTCAACGCTAACTCATAATCATTAAAAAAAAGTCTATGGCAGGAGCTAAATAAAAAAACTGTTAATTTGAATCTTATAAATGCTTAGATATTTAAGGTTAATATTAAATTAATAATACTTATTTCACCATAGAAACAATTTACACGATCGTATAAATTATTTTTTTTTCGTATAAAACATATCAATTAGATATATATTTATAGTATATTGTTCGTGAGTCTGTGGTAGGCGCTACAGTGCGGCAGATCTGTGAAAAACGTGAAAAGTGATGTAGATAAGAGTTTTGGCGGCGATAGCCGGTGGCAAGCGGAACTAACGCCCTTTGTAGCGCGTCACTGCTATTTCTGATTTTCGAAACGTTTTCACAGACCGGGACCATTTGTAAAGAATTCCACTCTTTTATATCTATAAAGCTTATAAAATAAATGTTCACGTCTCGTCGCATATGAACACAATGATATAATAAGGTATACGGAAGTTAGGTGAACGTTTAATAGAATCACGTAAAGTCCAACTAATACGCTAGTGTTATGATTTTTGTATGAATGAAAATATACAAGTGCCCGAGGTAAAAGACGTCTACAGACTGCCATAGCCTATAACAGCCAGTGTATTGACTATAGACAAGTCAAAAAAAGCAACAAAGCCTTATCAAAACATTTTAGTATTGACCAAAGTAAACTAAAAATTAACGACCCGCTCGGCGCACGGTTTATCTTATTAATTAAGAAATTGTTATGATATAAATGTAACTTTCAAGTAGTAAACATTTTTTTAGAATTTGATCACTAGTTATGGAGATTATCCCTTACATACGAACAAATTTGACGACCTCCGTGGTCGAGTAGTGTGTACACCGGTTTTCATGGGTACGCTACTCTGAGGTCCCGAGTTCGATTACCGGCCGAGTCGATGTAGAAAAAGTTCATTAGTTTTCTACGTTGTCTTGGGTCTGGGTGTTTGTCGTCGTTACTTCTGATTTTCCATAACACAAGTGCTTTAGCTACTTACATCGGGATCAGAGTAACGTATGTGATGTCCAATATTTATTTATTCAATTTAACATTTTCATTGTATTAGTATAGATTTATACAAGTAATATGGTTACCGTGTATTGATTTATTTCAACACTACCCTTATACAATAATAATACATTTGCTAGAACATGCTACGGCGCGTGTGTCGGTCTCGATCAAGATAACATCTGATTTGCATATTACTGCAGATTTTTTCAAGAAATAATATATACATGCCTAATACTCTGACGCGCGTGTGGTGCAATCAGTGCGAGTAGCGTGTCAGAGAGGGTATTTTCGGCTTGAAGTTCGCGGTATACGGAATACTAAAGGCTCATTTCTTGGCAAAAAACACAAACAAAAATAACGTCTGTTATCAGAGACCTAGGAGTCATTTTGAATCTCGCGTTAAGTGTTAGGTTAGTACCATAATGATACACTTTAACAGGATAGTTATTGTAACTGTTCTTATCGGTGATCTATTAAGGGTGATATTAAATAATATTTTACAGTAGTCCCGTCCGTCTAATCGATCGTAAAATATAACCAATTTTTTTTTAAATTATTTTCAAAAATAGCACTAAATATGTACAGAATTAAGATTAAAATACAACTAAACCAACGCACTAAGACGCATGTCCACGAATAATAATGTTAAATAAAAAATATTTTTTTATAATGTAGGGTTGATGAGCCACCTGATATGTGCACATCGTCGCACATAGATATTGGAACTTTAATGGATAAAGATTCCTTAGATTGCCAATGCGCCGCCAACCTTGGGAACTCAGACGTTCGTAGTTACACTGGCTCACTCGCCCTTCAAATTGATACACAATAATACTAAATATTGCTGTTTGGCGGTAGAGAATATATGACGAGTGCAAATATATATTGCTGTTTTAATGGCCTTAATTTTTCTTTATAGTTCATCTCGTATTCGAAGCAAAGGAGAACATCGCGAGGTAACCTATGTCGAATGAACTCCTTCTACGTGTCAAAGTCAAAGTCAAAAATCTTTATTCAATATAGAAGTGTTTACACTTGCTTATTGATAGTCAAAAATCTACCACCGGTTCGGAATTTAACACCTCGGACCTAAGAAGAACCGGCGAAAGAAACTCAGCGGGATATTTTTTTTTTTGGCATTTTGCATGTACAATAATAATTATGTTTATATTTTAGCTATTTGAAACAGCCTGGAGGCGATCATTTTATTCCCAAGGTGTGCAGTCAACTAAAAAGTCATTAGTGTTGTAATATCCTTTAGCACACAAACGCTCTTTAACGATTCTTTTGAATTTTATAATTGAATAATTTTGAACGTTTTCTGGGATCCTGTTGTAAAAACGTATACATTGCCCCAAAAAAGAGTTACTAACCCTGTGTAATCGGGTACTTGGAATAACAAGTTTATTCTTGTTCCTAGTGTTAATAGAATGTACGTCACAATTTCTGGGAAAATCATTTATGTTTTTGCGTACATACATAACATTATCAAAAACGAATTGAGAAGCGACAGTCATTATTTTAATTTCGTTAAATTGACCTCTTAACGAATCTTTTGGTCCCAGGTTATAAATTGCACGAATAGCCATCTTCTGCAGTACAAAAATGGTATTAATGTCAGCTTCATTACCCCAGAGTTGTATTCAACAACCCGTATTAGAGCAACGTCCTGGACTTAGCCCCAAACCTCCAATATGTTCCTCCCTCTCGTTATTAATTGGGAAGGAATCTCCAATAGAGAACTTTGATACGTATTACTTTATATATTTTTTTTATTTAAGGAAATAAATAAATAAAAAACGCTTTCCGCTCGTGATTTGAAGGCGTCAATTTATAGGTCAATTGCAGTCATTCGAGGTCGTGACTCCTTGCGGGTAATGATATTTTAATGTTATTTAATTTCACCCTTTTTTTTTTCAGGTAAGTAGGTTATACTATCAGCGCTACGCTGTAAGCAGTTTCGGACCGAATTCGTTTGGTATGTTATGAAACTTTATATTATTACTCGTTATGTTATATACTTTTAAAATTAAATTAGTGTTAATTATGACTTTATAGTTGCAGATATGACACTATTTAGCGATAATCTCGTTTCTTATAAATATTTTTGTGTTCCTTTTTTAAATTTGATTTTCGTGTGCACTGGAAACAACAGTGTGTCCAGCCTCGTCTTGAGCACAACAAGCGCTAATCTAAAGAGTCATATGGCGAAATACCCTCAAAATAGATTTTTACGTGACTGTCTGAGTCACCGATGGTTCAAGACATAACCATTACAGCGTTCGTACCTGCACCTTGGTTTAAGTCCTGTGTCTGTTGAAAATGGACGCATTCATATAGTAATATTAGAAATTAATTTCATTATTAAATGAATATCATATACTATATATAATGAGTAATTCGTTTTAATTGTTTCGTTTGATACTAAAAGTACACAGATATACCAACGTTAAATATTTGTTATAATTATTTAAACAAAATAAGTATAATTTTGTAGCATATACATTTAGATGCGATGTAAGTCTTCAATTTATTTTGTAAAATGTCAATTCAACGATACTTGAGCTCATTTCAATATAATTTTGTTTTTGTCAATCATGCCGACTTTATTTCATATTAAACAAGCCACTTGCGCTAACGGCTTTCTAATTAAGCTGCGTGGGAGGTTAGAATGTAGTTCGGTAATTTTTTTATCTTTATCTTTTTTTTTTAAGGTTTTCGAACGAAGGTCTTTCACGATAAGTGTAAAGCGTTACGACAAATACAGGCGACTATTCTCTCTCTTCCTCTTTATTATATACGATTTGATATAACATTATCTTAGCAATTTATTGCTATTGATTTATTTCCCAAAGGATTCTTAATAAAAAAAATTTTATTCAAAAATAAAATAAAAATGGTAATTCTTGTTATTTAATTATTCTCAAACGTTTTTAATTTATTCCATTATATATGTTATTTAATATAAAATATATAACGAAAACAACTGATTTCTAACCGCGTGTCCCATGACACATCATCATTTCATCATCCTCCTGCCCTTATCCCAACTCTACTTGGGGTCGGCGCAGCATGTCTTCTTCCATACTTCTCTGTCGGACGTCATCTCACAAGTAGCATTCTTTCTAACCATATCGTCTTTCACACAATCCATCCATCGTTTCTTTGGTCGTCTCCTACCTATATATCTATCCACATCCATTCTCAAAACCTTTCTCACCACATGGTCCTCATTCCTCATCTGTTTTTTATTTTTATTTTTTTTGTTTATCTATAGTTTTGTAACATGTATAATGTCGTTTGAACTTAAGAAATATTTGTCGAATAGAAAATATTTCAAAGAAAACTTTGTAAGACACATTTAACGTCTAAATTGTTAGTGCTTGGTGGGTGACGTAACGGGGTGGTGGGGCGTGGGGGGTATACAAACAGCAAAAGTTCACGTCCTTATCTCATCTGTTTGACGGATTCCTACATCACCGCGTATTCATATTCGCCATAGAATAGTTTCGTTCAGAGGTTTACCGATACACATTTTAGTTAAAATATGTTTACATAAATACCGATAGAAGTTTAAATTTCGAATGTGAAACGACTTTTTTAGAAGACTGTACAGATTATATATATTCACACGAACAATATTCTTATAAGAATTATATACCAATAAAATCATTAAGATTAAAACTTAAACCTCAATAAGATTTTGTATACAGTTAAGTGATCAGATTCTGATGGCTTTTTAAAAGTATTGAATAGATAATGACAACATATTACATTAACTATATCTCTAATAGTGAGCGGAGGTACATCAAGCACCTCGTTGACTTATCAATATTTGAAAACGATTAGTTTATGTATACTAGCCGAACCTACGGCTTTACACGCGCGAAATTTATAACCAATAGCACCCATTCTACCCCTCGAATCTCTGACTATCTCCATACCAAATTTTATCGAAATCGATTCAGCTGTTTAAGCGTGAAGAGGTAACAGACAGACTTACTTTCGTATTAATAATTTTAAAATAGATACGATTCATAGGACATAGGTCGCACGTATCGCTCCATTCTGCGTAGGCTTTGACGGATTTTGATGAAGACTATACTTATATTGTTTCATGAGCCTGTACTATATATTATAGATATAAATAATCATGAGTGGGAGTTACCTTCCTACATGGACATTCATGAAGTTCATCACCAAGTGAACATACGTACTATCAATTTTTTAACTCTTGTAGTTAAATGGAATTACAATCCTACAAAATCGAAAAGAGATAAACTACCTTACTTTATAATGCTATTGATACTTTTTAAACAAAAAGAAAAGAGTTTTGAATCCAAGACCTCGGGATATTTTGATGTTAAAGCTAGCTACTAAACCAACGATTCAATTCATATACTGTATATAATTACGCTGAAGTATTTATATGTGCTTTAATTTCTACTCGAAAAGGAGATGGGCAGTCAACTCAGCGGTTATTATGTATACTATTTATATGAGAAATCTAAAAAAAAAAAAAAATTAAAATTACATAAAAATGAAAACTTTTAAATTCTTATCAACCCTGGCAAGATCCTCCGCTACAGTTGATAAGACGTCACCGTTATCAGATCGCGTCGGTGGGCGGGCGGTATCAACGCTTATCAGCCACCCAATCACCTTCGTGTTAGGAAAGTTTAAATCAGAATTTCTTTGTACATATTGATTTTTTCCAAACCAAGAAAAACTTCTTACCAACTTTAACTTAACGTCACGTGTAGTAAGTATTGCTAATACTATGCATTGAGGATTTAAAACAAGCATTCACTTCAAGGAACTAATGTTATCATTAATGCTCTAAAGCATTTGAATAGTAGTTTATCATTATTGTTGAAGTAGAATTCTCCTCGAGATCCTGGCGCAGTTATAAAACATATAATATTATAATCTTTCAATAAACAATTAACAACTTATCAATTGGTACGGTTGGTACCACACACTCATCAAAATATTGTACCAACAAATAGTAGCAAAAGTTATAATTGTTTTGTTACAGGCATATGTTCACATCTTAGTTCCAAAGGTTGGCGCATTGGCCATGTATGGAATGTGTAATATTTCTGAGAGCACCAATGTCTATGATGGTGATCACTTACCATCAGGTGTACCATCAGGAGGTTTACATACTGCATAAATATATAACTCAAAGAAAATTACAAACCGACTCTTAGTTCCTTATTCAAGTGCATTCAAACATACAGTCTCTCAATTGACTATGACAGCTGCATGAATGAAGTAAAGGGCTGTTAAAATGAAATATTATAAATAAAAATTACCTAAGTGTCTATGAATTCATTACCCTACACGCGACCCTCAGAGTTTTTGATAAAACACGCTATTTAATCAGACGGCATCTGAGGGCGGGCGGACTTTATCAGTATTTATCTCCGTCGGCCTTATCAGCTGTATATATTTCGTATCAGTTTAAAAATTTCATAAAAATGTATAAACGAAATGAAATATCGCTCGTTGTCAATTGATAACTTTGTACAACTTAATTTTTCGGGATTTTATTTACGTTGATTATATGCAATATTTTATTCAATTGGGATTAACGTACTTGTAACTATATCAAGATATTAAATATATGAGTTATATTTTTGTACGCATAAATCATTGAACCTTGTAGAAGTAGTGGGCAGCTAAGGGTGCATGTGTGCAATGTGTCGACATTTATTTTCCCAAGCCCAGTTTGATTAATTAAAAAAAAAGTAAAGTTGTTGGTTCTCCTTGTCGGTTTAATTCTTTTTAGATTCAAATAAAGTAGGTACTTTATTTTTGAATTAACTTATGATATTTTTAATAAATACCTATTATATAGCTTTGCTATGGGCTAATCTGCTATATTAATAATTTTAACTTGGTTACTTTTGTATAAAATATCTCCTGCGAACAAATACATTGGTTTTGACAAAGCAGGAATTACTACATTGATACGTCTGCTGTATATAAGTATGTATGTTCTACAGTCAAATATGAAATGACAAGACAATAATAACTGTATGTTTGTACGATCAAAACTCATAAATTATTTGGCTATTTTAATGGAATTTCATAATACGGTATTCTTTTACTTCTTAATAGTTTAAGCGTTGTGTTTTCAAACTTTTTTTATTAATTATTATTTATTCTCATAAGATTTAATACTTATGGGTATCATACAATATATAAACATTGCGCAACCTAATGTTCATTAATAATCTTACTAACATTATAGCAAAATTAATTTAATAAAAACGAATTTACAAAAAAATTACCTGCATCAAGTTACATATATTATATATTCGCTCTATCGATTCATTACTCTATACAAAAAGCCCCAGGGCCTGTGATAAGGCGCGGTATATATCAGATTGCATCTCAGGGCGGGCGGGCGTTATCAGAACTTATCGCCGACCCCCTTATCAACGTCGTATAAATTCCTCGATCGCAATCTGATCCGTCTGTTTTTATGTTCAGGCGACCCAGCCCGGCTTCACGTGGTTACTAACTAAATTATTATATTATAGCACTGCGATAATTTCTTAAAACTATTTGAGAAGTAAAAAACGAAAGTAGCAGCCTTTCCCACTGCTGGGCAAAGGAGTCGAATACTCATAATGAGATGGTTTCGGCTATTCCACCATGTTGCTCCATTGTGGACATTTGACAGAAATAAAATTCACCGCTGACAGCGAGATGAATTACAAACGCAATAGCATATGAATTTCGGTCACTTATATTTGAACTTGCAACCTTTGGCTTTCATCAACATGTATCAACAACTGAGCCATCTCGGCTTGAAAAGCTTAATCCCAAAACACATTACTTTAATACAACTCTATCCCGTTAACTAGTCTAGACCGGCGACATTTTCTAATGTAAACGGATCTATAAGATTCACTAATATGCACAAAATATTCATCCATTTGGTTTACACTAGATTTCCAAAATATCTATGAAAACGCAATGAAAATCGCCCCAGTCATTTCGGAGATTAGCACGTACATACACGCAAACAAACGTTGTCGAGTTTGATATATAATATACACATTTCTAGGTCAATATTTGTTTAGTTTTTGGTGTTACATTGCCTGTTCGCATGGCGTTGGAGTAATTAAATTGCGAAGGCTGCCTTCTATGTTTTTCTTTTGACAATTATGTTAAGTTTAAAATGTTATCGTTGATATTTAAATTGTACCTATAATTGTTATACATTTAGTGTATTGAATGATATACGTTATATATGTATGTAAATAATAAAAAATGGTGTTAATTTCTGCATACCAATCGTTTATACCAATTATTGATCAACCGCCGACACGAACTAAACATTTTATGATGAAACTCTTCGATATTGATAGTTTACATTCTAGCATTAAAGACAAATATTTAATTCTTGAACGATATTATAGTTATACAATCATATTGAGTAAGTGAGACAGGTAGTGGATTAAGAGGTATGTAAACACTTGGTGGGGGCTTTAAGCAAGTCCGTCTGGGTAGATACCCCCCCCTCGTCATATATTCTATCGCCAAAAAAGCAATACTTTGTATTGTTTGTTATGTTTTAACCTATACCATAAAAATATCATATTTTATAAGGAGTTTTGTAGATGGCATGGTTGATGGCACATTAGCGGTTGGAATATTTTAAATATATAACAATATCAATCTAAAAAAAATATATTATGATTATTAAAAAAATATCAGACTTCGACATATATGTTTATATGTTCGTGCGAAGTGATGAGAGTGGATAGAATACGATACGCGAACGTAAGTAAAAACGTAAACGTAACGTAACGTAACGTAAAAAAATAAGTCATAATTGGATTGATACAATTTCAGTGTTTCCATATTTAAAGTTTACGAATGAAGTTCGGGTGTAGAGCATATACGTAGCCGATATCTACCCTTCACTTATCTCCGTCGTATTTCAGCAGATGTTATCACGAACCGTGCGACTCAAGGCTCCGCGGCGATAAGACGTAATAGGGTAGATACGGAGCGCTACACAAAACGTAATGCTTTGTTTTTAAAAATATAATTATAATTTATAATTAGAACATACTCATTATAATGTAATTATATTTTAATATTATATTTGTGTCGGGATGGAACCGAGTTTAAAACATGTGGATTTGAATCGCAGTGAGTTCAAATTATTCAGTTGTATTTGTGTTTGATTCCGGAGTTGTTCATCTCGTGCGTGAAATAAAAAAAATGGTAAGGAAATCTGCGTACGTTGGATAAATATCAGCATCACGTGTATCCACACCTCCAACTAACATTCACCATGAACAGGCTCTAACCCACCAGTGGGACAGTTACAGGTTGTCATATTAAGTATTGTAATTAGAAAAGAAACGCTGATATTCTTGACGCATCTTTTTCATAGTAAACATATTAAAAGTTATTGTACCGTAATATTTATATAATAACTAACTGAACCTGTCGCTAAATTTATACAACCTTACCTAATGCCCACAAACCATCACCCTCAATTTTACCCTCTCAAGGTCCTTCACCGGGACTCAAACTAAACCATACCAAATATCATCTAAATCGGTTCAGCAGTTTAAGCATGAAGAGGTAACAGAGTTACTTTGGCATTTATCATATTAGTAGAGATTATCAACTTAGTAAGAGTCTAATTAAATATTATAATAAACAAATGAATCAGAACACGAGTGTTCCGTTACTGATGCAAAAACGCAAGTGAATCAGATATGTTTGTTTTCAGCCATCACTATCTTTAAGTTCCTCAGCTATAAAAGTCAATCTCGTTAGATACGGCATACGTTATCAATACTGCAGGGATCGGAATGAATATCGCTCGATTTACTTGAGAAATATTTCTTTGAGGAGACAAGCTTTTGTTTTTAGTATTTTAAACTGTTTATCTTAAAGCATGTTATATTATATAACATACATTTGGTTTATGAAGGTATTCGATTTGAAATTATTTGATTTGTTCTTCATATTATTACTTTTTTTATAATGGGAAGGTAAAGGTGCATTGGATTTAGTTTAATTATAGAAATTTACATTAAAAACGAAATATCTAAATATTGGTTCAGGAATCTCACGGAGCAACTTTGTGCTTCTAGGTGGTCGCTTAGATGCCAAACAGCAGTATAGTTGTTGAGTTTCGGTTTGGAGAGTGAGTAAGCCAGTGTAACTACAGGTAGGCACAATGGGCATCAATTAAGTATATTTATATATAGGGAAATATTAAGTTCTCATGGTTGGTAATGTATCGGCGATGTAAGGAATCGGTAACAATTATTTCGGTACCAATGTATATGGGCGCTGGTGACCATCAAGTGACCCCTTTGCTCATCGGCCCACCTATGTCATAAAAAGGGCTTAAACATAAAAGAGCGTAAGTCGTAGTGATATTCGTTAGTGCACTAAGAAGATGCAGTAACTACGCTAATCGTAAACCCGCTGCCAATCATACAATCTTGCATCCTTATCTCCCTTGTAATTGGACTCTCACGAGATAATTGCATTCAGTATAGCTGTTTGAAAAATTATCGAATAGAAATATCAAATATCAACCAACGTGATCTTAAAACCAGTAAAATCCGGATATTACTTGTTAATAATTTCGTTATTACAAAACAACAATTTCACGGACACACGCGCCAACGGTTCAGTGAGCTTCGTTAACACAAAATTAATTACATATATTATCGTCTTCCTGCGCCTGGCGTGAGATACGAGTGATTACATCGACCAGCTAATTAGGACTTATCGTAGACCAATTATTTATAAGCGAGCGTTATCGCTCTGCCATTGTTTTAAGTTAAGGGACACACGGCCGGTATGGATGGGGAAGTAGATACTGCGCCATAATACGAACTAATGGAACAAACATGGACCCTGGACGGTGTAATGGTTATGGTTGCTTAATTTTAAAAAGGTCATATGATGTACAAGGTTAAGTTATAGTCAAATCATAGCCGAACTCTTGTAAGCAATTATGGTTACTGGTAATCAATTTGCAATTAATTTACATAAAAAAAGAAATACATTAAACAAAAAGTGGTAGGCTAGTCCTATAAATATATTTCCTATTTATTATAAATATAATCATATATTTTATGTACATATGTTTACGTGATTGTAAAGTTTTCTGCAAGGAAATAATAGGAAATTAGCCAATATAAACTACAGGTACAAGGAAATCACGTCTCAGTTCCAAAATATATATAATATGTTGCTACCATTGAGAAGTCACACGATTTTATTTAATATTGATATACGAGTAATTTTCCTTTACAGTAATCAGTAATCATTATTGTAACGCACGACTCATTTGATGATATTTAGTTTAAATTTGTTCAGTACCAATATTTATGAACTTTTATGTTACAAATTAGTATCAATAGATGGCGTTAATAATAATTAATACAGCGATTTTATAATTTTTTAAAACAGTATAACATAAAACATAAACATAATCAGCCTGTAAATTTCCCACAGCTGGGCTAAGGCCTCCTCTCCCGTTAACCGTTGAGGAGAAGGTATGGAGCATATTCCACCACGCTGCTCCAATGCGGGTTGGTGGAATACACATGTAGCAGAATTTCGTTGAAATTACACATGCAGGTTTCCTCACGATGTTTTCCTTCACCGCCGAGCACGAGATGAATTATAAACAAATTAAGCACATGTAAATTCAGTGGTGCCTGCCTGGGTTTGAACCCGAAATCATCGGTTAAGATGCACGCGTTCTAACCACTGGGCCATCTCTCTAGTAAAACAGCAATGTAATGTTAATTCACATTCTGAGCAACATAACATCATGTGAGTGATTATCCTGTCGGCTGTTTCATTACACGAAGCTAAATATTGATGTTGTAAAGACGACTAATATAATGGTTTCTTGATTACAGTGATGAAATTCGAACTTAAAGGCTATAACGTTACAGCACTAACTCGTTACTGAAATACAACGTTACATAATCAAGTAATAGTTCGACCGAAAAATGCCAGTAATTACCCGTTTACTCCCACAAAGAATATAGATGCATTAAAAACGCATCGAAAACGAACATCAATTGTCCGAGACAGCATTCCGCCGAATATATAGCCCATAAAAATGTTAATACTCTAATGTAACTGCACATTGCTTATGCTATAATTTGCCACTTTTAAAAACGAAAAATGCGCTCCACTAGGGACACATTACAAAGGCTGTAGCGATTTTATTTAAAATTAATCATCGGAATATTTTATAATATTTTCTTTATAGAATTATAATATTTTAGTTCCTACCCGTAAACTTAAATGTAATAATATATTTGCATGTTTGAAAAAACGTATTTTTTGTTAATAAGTTTAAATTAATGTTAAATATAAAATATTTAGTGGGATTATTAAATGCGACTGTTTGGTTTATTTTCAAATATAAACTAAATTATACATTTTATTACATAAATCAATAATTTGTTGTAAATGTTTTGCTGTTTGTTTTACACTAGCAACACTAAAAAATAGTCATACTAAGCTCGGTCTTTCATCGTAAATCGCGTTTTATGAACTCTAACGCCGCTCCGTCTGTAACATGGAACGGTCCCTAATTCCAGGCTGCAGTATTCTTGAAAGCGGCCGTTTAGAAAATAGGACATGCAAATGAATACGTATGTCGAACGAATAAAAATACGCGAATAACACGATTACGATTCACTTAAAATTATGAAAATTATTAGCAATTTTTCGAAAAATTCTCATAGTGAGCAATTTACTTAGACCCTTTAGTTACCTTTATACATAACAAGCAATCCCCGGCTTTGAACGGGAACAATTAATAAAGAAATTGATATTATATAAATTAATACCCTTTAGTACTGTAATGTAGCTGTCAACCAGTGAAATATATATTTTTTAATTTGGATCATAAGTTTAATTATAATATTAGTATGGAATACTTACTATTCTTACAGACATGTTTACATTTGTAATTAAAATCTTATATTAGCAGCCTATCTTATAAACGTCATTGTTTACCCAGTCTCCCCTTTAAACAATAAAAGTAATCTATTTTTTGTTACATTCAAATCTTAGAGTCCACATTCTAAATTGGTGTTAGTTTCACGTTTATTTACCAAGAAAAGTAATTAGAAGAAGGTCTTCAGTCAGTATTTGATATTGTTGACATATAAATGACGTTTCTTTAAAAAAACGAATTTATCGTTTTGTAATTTTAGTTATCTGCTCCATTTTTTTATGAATCTATTTAAAACATATTATATTAAGTGTATTTGAATATATCAATGTAATTAAACGTAAAGTAAAACATTAATTCAACCATTTCTAATATACTATAACGTATATTATATATTTTTTTCATAATTTAAGCGTTTTTCTTGAATTCGAAAACAAACTTTCGTCTGAGCTCGTTTCTTCTTTTGTAACGTTACCAATAAACCATTCGTAGTTCAAAATTTTTTCGAAACAAAATTTCCTTTGAAACAGATTTAGGCGTATATTTTTCGGAACGCGCGCGTATTGTAAACTTGTCGTATCGAGCATCGCATCGCTTAAGTTACGTGTATCGGTGGTAGCTGCCAAAACGGATCGGGTCGTGCCAATTCTATGAAAACCTACCGTTGGCACGTTTCGGACTATTTATTTAGCGTCTCTTATAATACAATGTGTCTATCCGGTTGAATTTAAGAGATATATTATTGATATGTAAAAATTATCCTATAAGTACTTTCGTAGTCGTACAAGTTATGTTATATATCTTTAGTGTTGCCAGTTTTCACCATTACAGAGAATGGATCGCGATGTTAACATATAGAAATTGTATAATATAAAATTATTAAAAATAAATATTGGTAATTTAAAAAAAAATCTAATTAAAATATTGATTTATAATAATTTAATGTAATGCTATATTCACTTAAATGGGAAACAAAAAATATTACTATATTTCTTGGTATTAAAATATAATTTATAGTTTTGTAAAGGTCCAACGTGTATCTGAGAAAGGAACTTACTAATGTAACCATGACTTATGTTAAAATTATCAGGACCATAAAATAAAATAAAAAATTTAATAAAATGTAAATAATGCTTAATGCACTCGTATAGCTCTTTATTTAATGGAGGTCTTAAAACTAAAACAGGAATGCTGATAAGCGTGAATCGTTAAACAGATCGTTGAGATAAGATCCAGTTAATAGATGCCAAGGATAATATTATGTCATCGATAACTATTTGTAGTTTACTGTGTGTGTGTGTATGGTACGAGAAAAATAATGTTAGATCTAAAAATGTCAATAATTTTAAAAATATATATATAAGTATAAATTTGAGCGTATTTACATCTGTACATTTATGTATATGTATAAAATATATTAAAATTATATTGAAACGGAACGAAAAAAATAAAACAAATTCTCAAAAAACTATTACGGCTGCAAAAGTATTTTGAGATTCGATAATGAATAAAGGAAAACAATAATTTTATTAACTGACCGACTCGTTGCTTTGCTTGTAAAAAATAAAAAAAAAAATAAAGTGAATTAAGAACTCGACAACAATGTCATCTATTGCGATATACTTTTGAAATTTCTTTTTTGGCTCAACCTAACCAAATTGAACGACTGCAGTCATTGTTTTGACAGAAATAACATATTAACTCATAATGTGGTTTCAATCAGTCAAGTGGTTTAGGATCACACGATCACTACCAGACCACCAACGACCACAATTCTTCTCTAGCTATAACGAGTCTATGCAAAAGGTTATACAATTATATTGTAATACAGAAAGCTTATAGATACATCTAGAGATCGAAACTATCGCCTTGTGGTTTTTTTTAACATATTTAAATTGTATGCAGTTACAATTTTTATGTATAAAAAAATTCTGTTGACTTTGATTCGACAATTACAGACTTCGACTACCAGTATCTTTTACCAGATGTATTATATTATATTCAACACATATATTGTTTAAAAGATACGTCAAATGTCCTCATTTTAATAACATCAAACTTAGTCAACTAAGATAATAGTATACATACATAGTAGGTAGTATTACATTCTGATAAAAACCATAATTAAATATATGTACACGGTAAATGTCTTAATATGCACACATTATTCATTTTTATTTATACATACATAAAAAATAATAAAAAAAACCTTTGAAAAAGCAATCATCATCATCATCATTAAGAAAAATATTGTTAAAGAACTGATCACAACGTTTTCGCGAAATAACAATGACTTTTAATACGATAGAATCAAATAAAATGATTCTGCGAAATTATTTATGTGTACAAAAGATACAACATTAAAAAATCGTTACAATTACAAAAGTGACATGACATTCTTTACACGAACACCATACTTACATTTGTAAAAGGCATCTGATTCTAATCTCTTCGATACGAGAACAATATTATCGGTTGAAACAAAAAAAATATATAACAAAAACCTCCGACGGACTCACAATGGGTAAACAAATGGGTGTGACAGAGATAAAAAATGTAAAAAAGGAGCTCCCGATCTGTTACTGGCCACCTATGTTCTTTGATTACAATCTGTAACTATTATACATGGATGCGTTTGTTCATAGAACTATTTGTAAGCTCGTGTTGAACGAGCAATGGTTTGATATTTGTTTTATCGTCTCTGTTGTCAA